>NC_137606.1:53210775-53495775 GCF_963280865.1 Gymnoscopelus braueri
CACACACACACACACACACACAGCCGTATTCCATGCAGTTGAAGCACAAGGGAGCGAGGGGGCAGTGCTGGCGGGCTATGTTAGTGCAGTGAGTGGCAGTTGGGGCAAACGCAGTCCCCACAACATCATTTACGATTCTGTGCCTATCGGTACATAACTCGGACGGCGCTTACGTCGACTAGCAGACCATCGGCCAGTCGTCGCGGGCACTCGCGCCTGGAGGCGCTCGGGCGCGACTCCTCGGCCTCAAGGTCTGCTGAGTTGGCGCGCCTCCGTCATGGTCCAAAACTATACTTTATCGGCGAAAAAAAGTAGTCCGCGGTTGTTTGAAAAAGTAATGTCCCAAGCGGGAGTCAAACCCAGACTCCCAATGGTAGTGAATGGAGGGTCCAATGATTATCGAAGTGCGCCACTGAGGCCAGTGCTTGCATTTCCTGGTTGCTGTCTTTTTGTTGCCGCCTCGCAGCCCCGCGCCTAAAAACAAGCGCTCCACTTCCAATTTACCTGGAATGCCAATTTACCTGTGACATATATACTGTAGGGCTGAGGTGGTTAATGTATGTTTTGTAATAATAATCAAAATCTACAGTAACTAAAGTTTTCAAACAATTGTAGTGGAGTAAAAGTACAATATTTGCCTCTGGAAATTGGAAATACTCCAGTAAAGTATAAGTACCTCAGAATGTTACTTAAGTACAGTACTTGAGTAAATGTACTTAGTTACTTTACAGCACTGATTAGAACACACAGGACACTATGACACAGCTTCACAGGGTCCATCACCAGACTGATTTATTTCATATGCCATTCAACCACAACTCACACACACCAGTGAACACATGCTCATAGAGGACCTGGTATATAATATAATATTCACTTTATGTGACATTTGGTTCCATAAATAAAGGGGGTCCCCAGCTCATAAGTTAATAGAGCATCTATTTTACACTATATTCTAAAGTAGCAGATCTACAAGCTCAGAGCTTGTATTTTCTAAACATTTTGAAAAATCTGGAATAATCTTGGGGGGTCCCTGGGACTAAATATCTTGAGAAGGGGGTCCGTGGCTATAATACATATCAATGTGGGGGTCCTTGCTGTGCCTGTCCTCCTTTCTGAGGTTCTGCTGGTGGCCCTAGAGACGAGGCTATAGTGGCAGAGGCAGTAAAAGGCCATGAACAAGCTCTGTTCAAACACTGAGCCACAGGCTAAATAACAGGTGAAGGTAATGGGTAATCAACACATGTGTGATTAATACAGGGATTACAAGCAAAGGGACGAGATGAGGCGACATCTGGTGGACAAGTATGGAAGTACAGGAGGAGACTGGAGGAACAGGCAGGAACAGGCAGACATCAAAACTCCTGCTTCATCATCAGTCCATCTCTTCCCTCCTAAGAGGAAAAGAACAACGCTACTGTCAGTGGTGGACAAAGTACTCAAATGTTTTACTTAAGTAAAAGTATCAATACTGCAATGTAGAAATACTCTGTTACAAGTAAAAGTACCAGTATTAAGAATTTACTTGAGTAAAAGTACAAAAGTATTGGCATCAACATGTACTTAAGTACTAAGAGTAAAATTACTACTCATTATGCACAATGTCCCATTTCACAAGTTTCCAAATGTCCATCCATCCATCCATCTTCAACCGCTTATCCGGAGTCGGGTCGCGGGGGCAACAGTTCCAGCAGAGAGCTCCAGACCTTCCTCTCCTGAGCAACATTAGCAACTTCCTCCTGGGGGATCCCGAGGCGTTCCCAGGCCAGTGTGGAGATGTAATCCGCCCATCTGGTCCTTGGTCTGCCCCGGGGTCTCCTCCCAGTGGGACGTGCAGCGAGGACCTCCCTAGGGAGACGCTCGGGAGGCATCCGTACTAGATGCCCGAACCACCTAAGCTGGCTCCTTTCCAAGCGAAGGAGCAGCGACTCTACTCCGAGTCTCTCCCGGGTGACCGAACTTCTCACCCTATCTCTAAGGGAGATGCCAGCCACCCGTCTGAGAAAACTCATTTCGGCCGCTTGTACCCGCGACCTTATTCTTTCGGTCATGACCCACACTTCATGACCATAGGTGAGAGTAGGAACGAAGATTGCTCGGAAGACCGAGAGCTTTGCCTTCTGGCTCAGCTCTCTTTTCGTCACCACAGTGCGGTACAGCGACTGCAATACCGCTCCTGCTGCTCCGATTCTCCGGCTGATCTCCTGCTCCGTCCTCCCCTCACTCGTGAACAAGACCCCGAGATACTTAAACTCCTTCACCTGGGGCAAAGCCTCATTCCCTACCCGGACTGCACAATCCACCGGTTTCCTGCTGAGAACCATGGCCTCAGATTTGGAGATGCTGATTTTCATCCCAGCCGACGCACACTCGACTGCGAACCGATCCAGTGAGAGCTGAAGGTCCCGGACCGATGGTGCCATCAGGACCACATCATCCGCAAAAAGCAGTGACGCAACCCTTAGCTCACCGAACCGTATACCCTCTCCGCCACGACTTCGCCTCGAGATCCTGTCCATGAAAATCACAAACAGGATAGGTGACAAGGCGCAGCCCTGTCTGAGACCAACCCCCACTGGAAAATAATCCGACTTACTGCCGAGCACACGGACACAGCTCTCGCTTTGGGCGTACAGAGATTGGATGGCCCTCAACAAGGTCCCCCTCACCCCATATTCCCGCAGCACCTCCCACAGAAACTCCCGGGGGACCCGGTCATATGCCTTCTCCAAATCCACAAAACACATGTAGACCGGATATGCATACTCCCAGGCCCTCTCCAGGATCCCTGCCAGAGTAAAGAGTTGGTCAGTTGTTCCACGACCAGGACGGAAACCACATTGCTCCTCTTGAATCTGAGGTTCGACTATCGGCCGGACCCTCCTTTCCAGTACCTTGGCATAAACTTTCCCAGGGAGGCTGAGTAATGTGATACCTCTGTAATTGGCACACAACCTCTGGTCCCCCTTTTTGAAAAGTGGGACCACCACCCCAGTCTGCCACTCCCTCGGTACTGTCCCAGACTTCCACGCGATGTTGCAAAGACGTATCAACCAAGACAGCCCCTCAACACCCAGAGCCTTCAGCATTTCTGGACGAATCTCATCAACCCCCGGAGCTTTGCCACTGTGGAGTTGTTTAACTACCTCAGTGACTTCCTTCCGGGAGATTGACGCCGATCCCCCATCATCCTCAGGCTCTGCTCCTGTCAGGGAGGGTGGGTCTGATGTCATTGGGTTTAGGAGTTCCTCAAAGTGTTCCTTCCACCTCCCTACGACTTCCTCACTTAAAGTCAGCAGAGCCCCATCCTTGCTGTATACAGCTTGGATGGTTCCCCGCTTTCCCCTCCTGAGGTGCCGTATGGTCGTCCAGAACAACTTTGGTGCCGCCCGAAAGTCCTTCTCCATGGATTCCCCGAACTCCTCCCACACCCGCTGCTTAGCCTCCGTCACAGCTGTGGCTGCCGCCCTTCGGGCCTGTCGGTACCTTGCAACTGCCTCTGGAGTCCCCTGGGATATCATACCCCGATAGGCCTCCTTCTTCAGTCGGACGGCTTCCCTGACCACCGCTGTCCACCAGGGTGTTCGAGGGTTACCGCCCCTTGAGGCACCTAAGACCTTCTGACCACAGCTCACAGCCGCAGCTTTAGCAATAGAGGCTTTGAACATTGCCCATTCCTGTTCAATGCCCCCAACCTCCACAGGGATGCCAGAGAAGTCCCGCCGGAGGTGGGAGTTAAATTCCTTCCGAACAGAGGTCTCCTCCAAACGTTCCCAGTTCACCCGCACTACACGCTTGGGTTTGCCAGGTCTGTCCAGAGGCTTCCCCCGCCATCTGAACCAACTCACCACCAGATGGTGATCAGTTGACAGTTCCGCCCCTCTCTTCACCCGAGTGTCCAGAACATGCGGCCTCAGATCAGCTGATACGATTACAAAATCGATCATTGATCTTTGGCCTAGGGTACTCTGGTACCAAGTACACTTATGAGCATCCTTATGTTTGAACATGGTGTTTGTTATTGTCAGTCCATGACTAGCACAGAAATCCAATAACAAGCCACCACTCAGGTTCAGATCAGGGAGACCGTTCCTCCCAATCACGCCAGTCCAAGTATCCCCGTCATTGCCCACGTGTGCGTTGAAGTCCCCCAGCAAGACTATGGAATCCCCCACCGGAGCCCCATGCAGGACCCCATGCAGGGTATCCAAAAAGGCCGAATACTCTGAACTCTTGTTTGGCGCGTACGCACAGACAACAGTCAGAGTTTTCCCCCCATCAACCCTTAGGCGGAGGGAGGCGACTCTCTTGTCCACCGGGGTGAACCCCAACGTGATGGCACTCAACCGGGGGCTTGTGAGTATCCCCACACCCGCCTGAGACCTCACACCCTGAGCAACTCCAGAATAAAACAAGGTCCACCCCTTGTCCAGGAGTTTGGTTCCAGAGTCCTTGCTATGTGTGGAGGCAAGCCCCACCAGGTCTAACCGGTAGCGCTCTGCCTCCCGCACCAGCTCAGGCTCCTTCCCCACCAGCGTAGTTACGTTCCACGTCCCAAAAGTCAGCCTCTGCTGCCCCTGATTGGTCCGTCTGGAACCTCTGCTGTCACTGCCACCCATCTGACAGTGCACCCGACCCCACTGGTTCCGATCGCGGGTGGTGGGCCCACGTGGCGGCGAAGATCTGCCCACGTTCCTTCTTCGGGCTGTGCCCGGCCGGGCTCCGTGGTTAGCCCGGCCACCAGGCGCTCGCTGACGAGCCCTTCCTCCGGGCCTGGCTCCAGAGGAGGGCCCCGGGCTTCCTCCGGGCCGGGTCGCATCACTTCGTCTTGAATTGTCCATGAAGTGTTTGGTGAACCATTCTTAGTTTCCAAATGTATAAAATAAAATCTTTTGAAAATAGCAGATCTACAAGCTCTCGAGGCATCGACGTGTTGTGAGCTTGCAGATCGGCTATTTTCAAACTGGTTAACTGTTTTACAAAGTAACTAGTAACTTAAGTGTTCAAATAATTGTAATGGATTAAAAGTATAATATTTGCCTCTGAGATGTAGTGGAGTAGAAGTAAAAGTATTGACAATTGGAAATACTCCAATTAAGTACCTCAAAATTGTACTTAAGTACAGTACTTGAGTAAATGTACTTAGTTACTTTCCACCACTGGCTACTGTTAATTACCATATCTGTACAAAACAAAACAAAAAACGTATTGACATTGAGAATATTGGTGATGATGAGGATCTATTGAGAAAGATAAAAAACATTCTGGAAAGCTACCTTCCTATTCATCAGCTGAGCATTTAGCACAAGGGTGGGAATCAGTTTATAATATATTATTAAATTGTGTAGTTCTTCAATATTAATATCAAATGGATTCAGAAACATCATAATGTTAATTATCAGACGTTTGCAGAAACATACAATGTCAATGTTTTCTGTGGCTCCCAGGATGCAACAGTAAGGTTACAAGGAGATGGAGTGAAAACACGCGTGTTATCTTTTTTAATCAATAATACATACATACATAATTCACCTCTTCTACTAATGCAGTGTTTGGTCTAAACATGAATTTAAATGAAAATTACTTACAGATCCTCAGAGAGACGCTTCTCGTATTCCTCTAGAATAGATAGAAAATGTATTATTAAATCTGTGAGACACTGTTGTTGTCCTGCATAGTGCAGGACGGGACACGGTGAGACACTGTTGTTGTCCTGCATAGTGCAGGACGGGACACGGTGAGACACTGTTGTTGTCCTGCATAGTGCAGGACAGGGCACGGTGGGACACTGTTGTTGTCCTGCATAGTGCAGGACGGGACACGGTGAGACACTGTTGTTGTCCTGCATAGTGCAGGACAGGGCACGGTGGGACACTGTTGTTGTCCTGCATAGTGCAGGACAGGGCACGGTGGGACACTGTTGTTGTCCTGCATAGTGCAGGACGGGGCACGGTGGGACACTGTTGTTGTCCTGCATAGTGCAGGACAGTTGTAGTACTTCTGTACCGTTGCTCTGTATTGTTGATGCTTCTTGTTTTTCTTTTTGCCTTGTATTGACAGTACTTTTTCTTTTCCTTACCCTTTACCTGTAACTCTGTAACCTTAACTGCTGTGCCAAAGGAGACTATGACGGACACTGCTTTGAAAACAATGGGAATTGATAGCGCTAGTAGGTTGAGCCTAAATTAAATGACTCCATTCAGAGTCAACCAGCATTAGACACTTAAAAGATTATTTAAACCTCAAAAACACATTTGAAGGAGAGATCATCTTGCATATGTATGCTGCTCAGTTTGAATTCACTCCATTTCAGGATTTTATGCTTATTCTTTATGTATTGATAATTATTTTATTGGACACTGCTGGTACGATTCCCGTTTCAGGTGCAAGCATGTAAATGACAAATAAAATGAACCTTGAACCTTGATTTACGATGACTATCATTGAGAATAAGCACATACCTGATTCCTGTTGGTCCTGGAGAGAGGGAGGAGGAGAGAGAGGAAAGAAAACAAAGACATAAAAGCATTTGAATAGATGGATAATCATTACCGTCATCATTACCAACTCCTTTAGCACTTGTAGGATGGTATCATTTTAAAGTGAGAAAGTGAGTGCTGACTGCATGTATTCATTACCAGCTCTGATACCACTTGGTGGACGGCATCCTTAATCCCCGGCTCGTGTTTCTCATAGATGGCTCCTGTCACAGCAGTGCATTCTGGGAACAGTAGATTCAGCTGGTCAGACAGACTGCAGTTTGATTGATTGATTGAATATTGATTGATTGATTGATTGATTGGATATGTTATTAGGCAGAATGTAAATAACAGCACAAGTACACTTAAAACACTTTGTCTAAAAGGTCCCTCCAAAAAAGTCCTTGCGGTCTTGTTTCCATTGAGGTCCTTGGTATTCAATTCATAGACATATAAAGTAGCACCAACAGTTTAATATTATCACAAAAAAAACACTATATTTACAGAGTTGGGAAAATAAACAAAAAAATGGGGGGGGGGGTTGGGGGGGTGAGAGTCGAAGAAAGGGGGGGGGTCATCTGTCAATGGGAGAAATGGTGCTACTTCTCCCTTTGGCCTCCTGAAAGGTGAATTTTCAGGGTTGTTTTAAATTTTTTGAGGAATGGGGTTAGACTATTCCACACCCGGGTGGCAGTGCTGTAGAAGGAGAATTTACCCATGTTTGTTTTATGGGTGGTGTGTCGGGGCCATCAGCTGAAATCCCCCACGCCTGTTTTAATGACTATAGCCTCATCCTGTTGGTCTCATTCTGACATGAAACACCCTAACAGTTTCAAAATGAAACATCAGAGAGGATGTAATCTGGCACGTCTGGCTTGTGGCATGTCGTTTAAAACGGGCCCCTCCCGCAAACATTGAAAGCCAATCATAGTCAATCGGAATAGAATGTGAAAGATACATCTTGATCACTTGACTACAGGTGGAAATGGGCGTAGCCTATTTGGGGAGTTGTGTAATGATCCAAGGAATGAGTGATTGATTGAATACTTTATTAGACATAAATGCAAACAGCACGAGTACAGTCATACACTTGGTCTAAAAGGATTTACGCAAAAAAAGTCCTAGTACACTTGTTTCCATTGAGGTCCTATGTATTCCAAGGGAAAAATACAATATTATGACCTATTAATTAAGTATTAATTAAATTAAGTATGACCTAAGGTAGCTCTCCACCAAACGGACTACTACAGATTACTATACAGACTGGCAGTCGAATGAAGTCGGGAGATCAGTCGGTTGGAACGTGTGAAATAAAGTTTCTGAATGCACCTGAGAGCCGACACGTCACACTGTAGGGTGCTTAGGGCATGGGGACAAGGTCATCTGTATTTAAACTATTTTGGTGTATCATATCTTTCATATTTAATGTTAATTGATACAATACACACTGTGTGCCTGCAGCAATAGATAGCTAGAATGAAAAAATGGAAGCCTGTCATTTCTGTTCCGAGTAGCCTACTGTAGGATAGGCTATTCACCACACAAGCCTTGCACACAAAGTAATTCAACGTTTCATCATCATCATCATCATCATCATCATCATCAGCTAACCAGAG
Source organism: Gymnoscopelus braueri (assembly GCF_963280865.1). Taxonomy (NCBI): domain Eukaryota; kingdom Metazoa; phylum Chordata; class Actinopteri; order Myctophiformes; family Myctophidae; genus Gymnoscopelus; species Gymnoscopelus braueri. Next base: position 53,218,871 of record NC_137606.1, read on the forward strand.
AGCTCTACCTCCTCTCCGCCAGCCCCGTGCTAGCCGACGGTCGAAAGACTTTCAACGCTTCCCTACAACTTCCGACCCGGCGCGACAGTGTACCCATATGTATACAATCGTGCTGTTTGTTGTGCATGGTGTGGGAGAATGCAAGTCAACCAGCATCTAATATACAACATGACATGCAGCCAGGAGGAACGAGTGAGTGAGCAGGCAGGAATGTGTGGAATTGGAATGTGGCTGTCATCCTTGATTCCTCTGGATTCGCATTTTATCCTCACCTCCTCGCACAGAGGCAGGACTGAGGCGTATGTGGAGGACAAGAGTGTGGACGTTAGAGTATTGGAATATGGCTCTAGTCTTCATTGGTGTAACTAAAGGCCAGAATGCAACTCCTTGCAACTGCCATTGAAGAAAATGGTTGCAAGTAGGCCTATAGTTGCATGTTGCAAGGAGTTGCGACGAGTTGCATTGGTGTGGACTGGCCTTTAGCTCCACTCTTTTCTGATTGGTCATGATGTTTTCTAAATGTTGACATAACTTTACACTGCTTGTCATACAGACTTGTGGTTTTATTTGGTTGAGTCTTTGTCCTTCATTGTCTTACTGTACCACGTACTGTTTACATTTCTGACTAATAAAGTATTCAATCAATCAATCAAACAAACAATACAATTTGATTGTGTGTGTGTGTGTGTGTGTGTGTGTGTGTGTGTGTGTGTGTGTGTGTGTGTGTGTGTGTGTGTGTGTGTGTGTGTGTGGAGGAGGAGGCGTTGTTTCCTTTACCCATGATTGTTGTCCGCTGTGTTCGACAAATATGCCATCTTTTGTTTTGTATGTAACAATGCTTTGCTTTACATGCACTTTGTAACTAGCTGTTTTCCCTTTATCTGACTGCACTGGCAGTGTTTATGTCCTTTGTACATCTTGTATTTCTGTTTATGTGGACATAAATAAATATTTCAAAAGTGTGTGTTTGTGTCTGTGTGTGTGTGTGTATGTATGTATATCTGTCTGTCTCCATGAGCACGAACACCTGCCGCTGATTGCAACACAAACGCGGTACACGACACACAATATTCCATTGTGTTCAGTGGTATTTCAATTTCTCCCCTTGGTGATCAGTTCACCAGTGTTCAGCAAGCCTTTCTCTGCAGTTTGGAGGTCTAAAACTATTCAACTTTACATCCAAGTGATGGTTGTTGCATGGAAGCCATCTTACCTGGAAACAGAGGTCTTTCATCCTGTTCTTGGTGCCAGCACCTCTCCATGAGCTTTACCAGGTCCTCCAGCCCCGGGGCCTGCTCTGGGTCAACCTCCACCAGGGACGGCCTTTGTCCCTTAGGGACCCGATACGCTATGATGGCGGGGTCGGTATCTGAGAGAACAGAGTGGAGGATAGCTTATGGGAGGGGATGGATGGATGAATTGAAGAGAATCCGTAGTAATTTATAGGAGAATAGGCACTTGTCAAACAATGTGTTTCTAATTCGTTTGAATAATCGTTGAATTAACATTAAGCCAAAGAGTGCCATATGTGAGTCAGAGGCAGTGTGTGATTTAAGGAGTGAGAGATTGATGGAGAGACAAAGGACAAAGAAAGAAAAATAAGAGAGAGAAAATCACTTGCCATATGGTTCTTTCCCCTTCACAATGGACCACAGAAGTATCCCATAGCTAAAATAAAAAGGGAGACATCAGCAATGTCAGCAATTACCTTACATATAACGATAACACATAACACATACAAAAGACAACAAAATAAAATAGCAACTAGATAAAATGTCCACATTGTTGAGGTATTTGTCACTGTACACATAGGCCTACGTGAACTTAGGTTAGTTTGCACATACATGTATGCTACTGTAGCTACATGTACAGGGGTGCACATAACTTTTTAGGTCTAGTACTCAGAAGAGCACCTGGAGAGAGAAAAGGACGCTCTGCTTCCAAATTCCGCCGATTTTCGCCGTTTCTTTTTCTCTCACGCCGTTTGGTGAAGCCCCACAGGTGCCCTGTGCTGCGCTGTTTTTATCCGTCAGATTGGGACGTTCACGGTCATTTTTGCACCATTACGGTGCGTTCATCATCGGTGACGAGTGCCTCTAACAGCCGCTGCTGGCTGCGTGCACGCAGCGAGGCAATGCGAGCCGAGGCGATGCGAGACACTCACACAATCACGTGCAGCATGCGTCCTCTCCCCCTGCGCCTATGGCTATACATGGGACCGACGCGTGCTTTAACGTGAATGTGTGAGTGTGGCTTCAGGAATTAAATTCCTAGCCTCGATCTCCAGGCTTTTATTTTTTAGTTTTGCTAAAAAATAAAAGCTTGGAAATTCCTGTCCCAGCTGTTGGTACGCAAAAGCGCCTCGCGTCGTCTGATGTGCCGCGCATTATTTATACCTGCGCACCAGTTATGTGCACCCCTGTACATGTATCTACTTTCTGTTAAACAAAACAATACAAATCTAATAAAACCAGCCTGATCTCCAGACAATTTAGTATACATATTGCATGGACCCAGTGCACGTCATTCTGTGCAGAGTCGCCTAGAAAACCCGAAATTCCGTGCATATGTAAAAAAACGATTCTGTGCCTATCGGTACATAACTCAAACGGCGCTGAGTAGGCACAAGGGAACGTCGCAATGTTCGGGACGGCAACACGCTTGCTTTAGCTCACTCGGTGGTCCCTTACGTGGCGACAGTTCCCTTGAGACTGCGCGCCTCCGAAATGGTTTATTCGCCGTACATATGCACGGAATTTCAGGTTTTCTAGGCGACTATGCACGGAATGACGTGCACTTGGTCCGTGCAATGTATACTAAATTGTCTGGAGATCTGGGTTGATAAAACAGAAAGATCAACATGACTAAATGACAACATGAACTTTCTACTTGAATGGTATGAAGCCTATCCACTACACGTAATGAGCAGTTCATGATTTATGTTGGACATTCAGAGGGCTTTGCAGCAACAGACAGATGAATTGATTCTGGGGATATAATTAGATAGACACAGACAATCCCACAGTGATTTATACCTGTAGACATCAAAGGCACGGGTGGCGGGTGTGCCTGAGAAGGCCTCTGGAGGCTTGTAGCTTATCGTTCCCGCCCCCTTGATGCCACTGGACGTCACAGCGTCGACAAGCTTGGAAATGCCGAAGTCAGTGATCTGGATGAATAAGAGAGGAGAATGGAGAGAAAATAAAGGAAACAGAGATGGAGGAAGAGAGACATGCAGAGAAATGGAAGGAGGAATAGAGCGAAGGTTAGGAGATAGCGAGCAAGAGTGAATGATGATATAGTAAGCGCGTTAGTATGCATCTTTCCTATTCTCTGATACTTTTCTCATAATGTGTTTGTTTACAATCGCCAGTGTGGCAAACGTGTCTCTTTGTATGTGAAAGCCACCTTTTAGAGATTGACAGGTTTCATTTAAGCATTTGTAGCGTAAGCCTGTTACATTCATATAGAGTTGGTGCATGTACAAGACACCTAGGCTGTCCTGTCTAGGGATGGCCAAATGGAGACATTTTCTTAACCGGTTACGTTAGGCCTTACCGATTAATTGATCATTAACCGTTAAGGAGATGTGTTCCCAAAAAAAAGCGCTATTTACCAATAAAAAAATAAAAATACACTGTTTTTTCCCCCCCATAATATAATGGGCTATTTACACATTAAAAATAATGCACCTTGCATTAGAGGGTAGCACGGGTCCACCCGGAACCGAAGACCCGAGCCCCGAACCGCGGGGCCAAAATATTGACGTGTCCCTCGGGCACGGGTCGGATCAGTTCCAAATGCCACGGTGATGGTCCATTGTGGAACCTTGGGCCGTCAACCTTTACTTTATAGAGTGCAGTCAGAAGACAGGCCTTGATAGCCACAGCGTTGATATACTGAATGTAATAGATAAGAACTTCAGAATTCTCCAGGCGCTCAACCGAACGCTTGTTTGCATGCAGACTTAGATGTGGAGCGAATTGCCTTCGTGATATATCAGGTCGTATTGTTTTAATATCATTAATTTGCTGTTCTTTTATTCACATAGTATAGAGGGAATCTCCCTTGTTTGTCAATAAAGATGCCTTGCGCATGTAAAAGGTAATTTCTGTGTATGTCGTCTATAAACTGGACTTTAGGGTTTTATTGAACCAAGAGTGACAGGTCTGCCACGGCACATCAGCTGGTGACCCCGACCGTGACCCTGTCCAGTCCAGACGACCGCTGGATCCATAGGATTCAAATAACAATTCGCCCATACACTATGTGATACAATTCCTTGGGGCCCCAGGAAGGGTACACACGGTGGTATATGTGAATTGTATTATATCAAATTTTAGGTCAATTGTTAAAGATAATGTGTAAATATGTTTGCATGCATGTGAAGTCACCACTGAACAGCAGATTGAATGACCTTTGTGTTTAATACTTAGGCTCTGTACTTCCTAAACCCCATGATGTTCCGTCAGCGTGGCTGGGTGGACCGAGTTGATTCTCCCAGCAACTGTCTCTCTGTATTCTATGATCTTATAGTTTATTGAGACACTACACTGTCTCTCTGTGTTCTATGATCCTATAGTTTACTGAGACACTACGTTAGCTGTGTGTACACGGCTCTCTAATCCGCAAATTACGCCGGGTTCATGGGAAAAGACAGTGCTTAGCCTAGAAGAGTCTTGAATGTTGTGTCTTGTATGTTTTGTCTTGTATGTTTTGTCTTGTATGTAGCGACGTCCGACCGAGTGAAGGTTTAGACTTACAGTGAAGTCTTGAAAAAAATATACACTGCGACCGAGTGAAGGTTTAGACTTAAAGTGGAGTCTTGAAAAAAAATATACACTGCGACCGAGTGAAGGTTTAGACTTAAAGTGGAGTCTTGAAAAAAATATACACTGCGACCGAGTGAAGGTTTAGACTTAAAGTGGAGTCTTGAAAAAAATATACACTGCGACCGAGTGAAGGTTTAGACTTAAAGTGGAGTCTTGAAAAAAATATACACTGCGACCGAGTGAAGGTTTAGACTTAAAGTGGAGTCTTGAAAAAAATATACACTGCGACCGAGTGAAGGTTTAGACTTAAAGTGGAGTCTTGAAAAAAATATACACTGCGACCGAGTGAAGGTTTAGACTTAAAGTGGAGTCTTGAAAAAAATATACACTGCGACCGAGTGAAGGTTTAGACTTAAAGTGGAGTCTTGAAAAAAATATACACTGCGACCGAGTGAAGGTTTAGACTTAAAGTGGAGTCTTGAAAAAAATATACACTGCGACCGAGTGAAGGTTTAGACTTAAAGTGGAGTCTCGAAAAAAAATATACACTGCGACCGAGTGAAGGTTTAGACTTAAAGTGGAGTCTTGAAAAAAATATACACTGCGACCGAGTGAAGGTTTAGACTTAAAGTGGAGTCTTGAAAAAAATATACACTGCGACCGAGTGAAGGTTTAGACTTAAAGTGGAGTCTTGAAAAAAATATACACTGCGACCGTTTGTTTGTTTGTTTGTTTGTTTTGTCTTGTATGTAACAAAGTGATATTGTGTCATTGTTAAGTGTACATGTTTGTATCTACTGTAAGCAGGAGGTGTGCTGCACACAGACTGCTGGTCCGTTCTGTATATGTTCGTTACGCCACCGGACACATCCCCAACTGGTTTTTACAATGAACACCTGACAAGTGGTGGCTGACCGTGTGACTGCTGCAGCTGTATGTGTGTCCCATTTTGGGGTAAGTGTTAGAGGTGAATGCATTAGGCATTGTGAGCGTATGAATGACAGGCGCACCCATTTTATACATTAGGGTCGTGGTTCAACATATTTCATATGTGCCCCTCGATCGTTGCCGTTCCTGGGTCCATATGTGTAATTGGGTTGAACACAATTCATATCGTTCTGCTTGGGGTGGCCGTGTAGAGTACTACTGATTCTGGTTACTGTGGTGCATTCACAAGTGCATGGCTGCGTACCATTTTGAGTCTGACTCAGTGGGGCACAGTGATTTACTTCTGAGTGAACGACGTGTAGGCCAAGGACTGAGACACTACACTAAGTGAGCTTTACACGGCTCTCTAAACCGCAAATCACAACGGGTACATGGGAGAAGATAGCGTGTAGCCTAAGTTGTGTACGTTATGTGTCGTTATGTGTTATTATGTGAAAGCTGAGACTGCGGCTAAGAAAATACTACAGGTTATATTATGTTTAAGCTGAGACTGCCGCTAAGGGGCGACCCCAAAAATACTACAGGTTACATGCACGTTATGTTTAGCTCCAGCATCCGAGCGAGGTGACGTGAACGGCTGGCTCTGCAGCCTAGGGTTGCCCCCTAAATAGTACTACAGTGTGTCATATATGTTGTCTTTATATGTATGTTATATGTACGTCATCCGAATGAATGAAGGCCTCTGTAAGTCCTGTCTGTTTGTTTGTTGTTGTTTTTTTAAGGAGCATCCACTAGTCTACACCTTAGTGGAGACTATTCTTCCTGAGGTCCAGGTTTGTGCTTAAGTACAGTCTTGAGGTATTGTTACTTTAAAAAGCCCTTACAGCTATCTGTATTTTTACTTCCACTGCATACATCTCAGAGGCAGACAGTGTGCTTCTGCCCCTGCAAAACACCTTGAGAACGTTGGTAACTGTTTACTTTGAAGTGGTAGATAATTGCTGCAGAACCACTTCAGCCCTGCATACAGCTCAGCCATTTGGAAATTGCCGATCTACAAGCTCACAAGCTATTTCATCTCAAGCACTTCGTGCTTGTGGATCTGCTATTTTCAAAGGGAAACTTGTGCATGTTAAATCTGAGAAATTGTGAATGGGGACAGGCTGCCTATTACTGTAAACACTTCTCACGTTGGTGTCTCACTCCACTCCGATACCATTTTTTGTTTTTGGTACTTTGACCCAAGTACATGTCAGTGGATAGTGTAATCTGCTCCGTAAGCATTTTGTTTAGAGATTTTGTCCTGCTTAGGAATTTAAACAAGGAAGATAACCGCCTGCACGGGGTTCAGTGGTGGAAGCCAAGGTCACGAAGTACATTTACTCAAGTGTTCTACTTGAGTACATTTTGAGGGTCCCATTTTGTATCTCACTAGAGTGGTTCCAGTTTTCAATACTTTTACTTCTACTTAAGTGTACATTTCAGAAGCCGACATTGTACATTTACTCCAGTATGATTACTGGAAACCGTGGCTGTTTAGGCTAGCTCAATAGTGACTCATTGTGCTAGTAGAATCTGCTATTGTTGTTAGAGTTATGAACAGTCTGAAATACGCTATAACTATGATTCGTAATCCCAGAAATTAAGGACACAGATAACTAGGGAGTGGTAGCCCTTAGATTAAAAGATTGGAGTCAGTTATTTTGGAATATGGAAAAAGAGGAAAAAAAGCGAGGAGAGAAATATGATGTTCAAATAAATTAGTTTCTTCAGAGAATTCTGCAAAAAAAAAAAAAAAAAGAAAAAAAAATAGCTTCCATACAGTAAGTGAGTCACTCCCCTCAGAGAGAGAGAGAGAGAGCCTGGCGCAGCACTATAGAAAAAAAGGGGGGACCCTGTGAACTGATCAGATCTTATATGCAGAAATAATGTACTGTGACCAAACTAAGCGTTATCCGTAATAATTGTATCAATTTGTAGATCTGCTATTTTCGTTAAATTTTATGCACAGTCTGCAATATGTTGTATACCTATGATTTGTATAATCCCAAAAACCAACAGTTTACTTTCTTAGAAGTGACCAGACCAGAAACAACATGCAAGTGCACTAAGGTCACTAAATGATTGTTGACTCTGAACTGAATATCAGTAAAAAAAAATATATATATATATAATAATAATAAAGAGAAAAGCCAATTTGACCGTGTGGTTAAGTAAGTAGAGTGTAAGTGTAAAATAAATAGGTTATATTTAAAATAAGTAATAATAATAATTATTATTATAATAATTTTAAGAATGTAACAGTGGACAGAAAGCCCAAACGCTTCTATGTATTGTTACATTAGTATATCTATATTTTTTTGTTATTACAACTATCTCAGACTTTAGAAATGGGTTGGTTTCACATTCGAGGACTGCAACACTGGTTGGCGGACGGTCATTTCTTTCTATGAACTGGAAACATGCAGTGGAAGGCCCTATAATTCTGTCTGATCGACATGCTGAGGCAGAGGGGCACCAACATTGCAAACTGCAGTGTTCACGAGACTCACTTCCGATGACACCTATGGCATCCAGAGAGCAAGCCTTGGGAAAGCTTGCGTGACTTTTGACAAACTTTTATCTGTTACAGACACTGGAACTACTATGCCATGGAGAAGGACACACTTTCTAAGCAAGAAGTGGGAATATCTGAAGCAAGGTTGACTTACTGCTAATCGTTGTTGTTGGGGCCTCGACATGTGTAAACAAATACATTTTCTATCGCTCTGGGTGGGACACAATAAAAAAATATATATATATATTCTTTTTTACAAATAACATACACTAGAGAGGAGACAAACATGATACTTATTAGAGATTAAGTGGAATTTAAAACAAATGTATTTCTGCTTTAACAAACAAACAATTAGTTGCACTAATATATTATAGAGTAAACCTGATTTTGACTCGCATAGATTAAAGTTTCAAAAGATCACATAATAATATTTCACCAGTAGTAATATAATATTACATCTGATGTATAGTGACATCATAGACTAAAATAACTATAATAGCTTAATCAGAGGAAACAACCAAATTGAAGTGAAACTGTTGTAATGTGTAGTGTTAAATAAAATGTCACAATCAAACTATATATATTCAAATTAAACTAAATTATACAGGCCAATGTCAAATTAGTTAACTGAACGGAAACATGCTGTGTGCGTGTTGGCTCTTTTTGTGCTCTGGCTTGATTTGATTCACATACAGCGAAGTGAGGTGTTTGTGTGCGTTGGTTTCTCTGAAACAGGTCATGGGTTGCAGAAGAGAATTGTACAATCTTGTACAGCCCGAGAATAATGTCAATTGACCTGTGCATAAAGCACAGGAAAGTTGTTTTGTTGTGTTTCCAATTACATTTTGTGTATGGTATGTGTTGTTGTGTATGTCAAAAAAGGTAAAGGAGGGTGGCACCCTGGCCTCTGCACATTCCTATGCTGTGTGCCCTGCCGGGTGTCAGGTCAAGGAGGGAAATAATATGATAGAGATCAAAGACTCACCATCAAACCCCCACCCAATTTTTTTTTAGATAAAGGAGGGACACTACACATTTAATTTGAGTAGTACCAATATCACTCTCAGCCAGACAGGAACATACCATTGTTTCATGGGGTACATCTATGCTGCCCAAGGCCACTGAACGACCCCAGAATACATATTAATTTTGATTTTGATTTTGATAGTAATGTTGGGGGACATAATCTGATCGTAGCGATCTCCCTGGCAGCTTTAGGCACATTAAATATAGGCTGTCTTGCCCTTCGCAAATGGCAAGTGATAAGAGAGCAGTGACAGAGTGATCCCAATACACACCACAGAAACATTTTATTGCCACCTGGGCCCCCATGCTGAACTTGACGAAGAACACCCCTGCACGATATCTACGCCCCGACTTTCGACCTCAAGGAGGGTACGGATCTGACTGGCGCTTGGGGGTTGGGGCCCCTGTGTATAATACGGGGGGCTCCGGTCTCAGGCCCCAGGAGGGTACGGACCCGGGGGGCTCGGGAGTGGGACCTCCGCCTCTTAGCTCATTCAGTGCCAAGTACATTCGTTAATGGCACTGGATGGGTTGGGGGGGGGCCTAGTCTTGGGCTCTGTCGGAACCTCCTCCTCCGGGCTCGGAAAGGTGACCACCTCAACCAGAGGAATTGGAGAAGAAACCAAAAATGCACACAGAGAACAAGAGATATGATTTTTTGATATGATTTTTTTTTTTTTATATATATATATTTTACACATGATAGAATAGTTGCTTGTAAAGGAAAACTCAGTGGGAATGCCCCACTGAGGGACCCTAAGTTTAGCAATGCGATATGGAATCAAATGATGTAATTGTCCCCAATAAGAGCTCATGTCCAGATGGTAGGTTTGGGACTGCCCCAGCCTAGTTCAGAGTTTCCCCTTCAAAGAAAAGGGTTTTCCTCGGCTCACATGACTCAAAAAGAAAAAAATGGGACCTGATTTTTTTTAAAACATGCAATATGTTATGCTAATGGCTAATTTCTATAAAGTACTGTTTAGATTTTAATCTTGTGTTGTTGTGGGTACTAAATTCGTACCCAAGGAGGGGTTGATGGTCCATTGTGGAACCTTGGGCCGTCAACCTTTACTTTATAGAGTGCAGTCAGAAGACAGGCCTTGATAGCCACAGCGTTGATATACTGAATGTAATAGATAAGAACTTCAGAATTCTCCAGGCGCTCAACCGAACGCTTGTTTGCATGCAGACTTAGATGTGGAGCGAATTGCCTTCGTGATATATCAGGTCGTATTGTTTTAATATCATTAATTTGCTGTTCTTTTATTCACATAGTATAGAGGGAATCTCCCTTGTTTGTCAATAAAGATGCCTTGCGCATGTAAAAGGTAATTTCTGTGTATGTCGTCTATAAACTGGACTTTAGGGTTTTATTGAACCAAGAGTGACAGGTCTGCCACGGCACATCAACGGTCGCGGTCGGATCCATTTGAAATGGATGGACCCGTGTGGACCCGTGAGGACCCGACGACCAGCTTTGTATTATTATCATTATTATATTAATCTCTTTAACCTTCGGTTTTAAAATGAGACCAATGCGTTGTAATTACTCTCCCAAATCCATATCGCATGTTCTCTCATAGTTTAATGTTAACAGCCGATTGAAACGCAGCCGATCTCACGCGCACCGCACTGCAGTCGCCCCAAAACACAGTCGCCCTGTAACCTCAGTAAACTATGCCTAAACCTAACCGTAATCCTAAACGTAACCTCATTACAACGGTGCCAAAATCTAACCTTATTCCTAAACTTAACCTCATTAAAACTATGCCTCAACCTAAACATATTTCTAACCTTATCCTCAGTAAAACAAATACAAGAAAATGGGGGCGAGTGTGTTTTGGGGTGAGGCTTTTTAGCAGGTGAAATGCAAAACAAAAGCCACCGGGAAGATGCAAGTTGGAACGTCGTCTGTGTGGAGCATGTTTATGGACATAGTCTGCGGGGACAGGCGGTATAAAGTCGGCGAAATGTTGTCTGTCTGTCTGTCTGCAACACAGAGCAGAATGCATGCGACGCAGCTCGTCTCTGTGATTACTCTGTTGGGGCGGGGGGGAGCAGGAGCTGACTGACACACATGGCTAATCTGAATACCACGGTGATTTTAGCTATAAATGAATACGGGTCTAGAGACCCGGTCAGACCGGGTCGAATACATTTGAATTATCCTCGGTTCGTTTTGGAACGGGTCCAGTTTGCCTCGGTCCCGTTTCGGGCCGGGTCCACCTAGTACGGGTCCGTTTCGGACCGGGTCCAGTAATTTTTCTCGGTTCCGTTTTCTCGGTTCCGTTCGGACCGGTCCAATTATCCACGGGTCAGTTTCGGTTCTAAATCCATCGCTGATTGCCAATTGCAGTGTATGTACAAAACACGGAACTGAGTAGCAGTTCACTCGTTCGGGGCGATTAGCAGCCACAACGTTGGCTGCGTTGTCGTGAACACATGCAGACACTTTTTTTTAATGTTTGGTTGTGCTCGGGTGTTGCGCTCTGAAAATAGCCAATCTACAAGCTCACAACGAGTCGCAGCGTCGATGCGGTGGAGTCCCCAAGACTCCACCGCATCATTTAGTTTAGCTGCCAGGTTGTTTGCTGTGTGTCTGTCGGGCATACTCTGTGTCAATAAGACGGCTGATTTCACGCTCCACTCCTCGTACTCTTCATTTTGTGTTTACTAGCGTTAGTATGTGGTTGCGGGTGTAGACTTGGCCATTCAAAATAAAATGTTAAAAAAATTACGGTTTGCCATTAGCCGTTAGTGTTAACCGGTTGCCAATTTCTTAACGGTTAAAGGTTAACGGTTACCGGTTGGCCATCCATAGTCCTGTCACAACATGGATGCAGGTGAATAAAGTAGGTTAAACACCTCAGATGAGTGTGTGGGTGTATGCAAACAGTACTACACCGTGTGTGCTTACAGGGCCCATACCCCTGTGTGCGTGTGTGTGTGTGTGTGTGTGTGTGTGTGTGTGTGTGTGCGTGTGTGTGTGTGTGTGTGTGCGTGCGTGCATACATGCGTTGCCAGCCTGTGGTGTTTGTGTTTTTAAGTGGCACTGTTTGTACAACTGAGTTGTAAATCACTTGCAAAAGCATGATGGACACTTTGACAAAGACGCCATGGCCATCTCGGCCGTCATGAAATTCCTGACCTGGTCCATGGAAAGTTTCTGCAGTGATGCAGGTGGGATGGACAAGTATGCCTGGTATTTTTTTGTATTCACTTCATCCCATGACCCACCTAATTCAAACACATTTTGCTAGTCTGGGATGGCTCAGGGTAGAAGACAGGGTTAAGCAATTAAATATGGGATTAGTATTTAAGATACCCTGACTAACTACTTCTCCTGACAAACTACTTCTCCTGACTAACTACTCCAAAGTGTGGAATGCCTGACACTGTCCCTTAATACATGTGGATTACTGGCAGGAGGAGACCACAAGGGGAGGTAAACACAATGTTTCCCACAGAAAGGAGGTGTCATTCACTGCAAACATTTTTCCTTTTTCTCCTTTTGTACATAATAGCGCTTTGTATTTGTTGATATGTATTATTGTGTTATTTTTAGGCAAAAAAATAGGCTATTTTTAGGCTATGTTTATGAATTTAATACATAGGGCCACAATGGAAACAATTCCCCAGGACTATTTTTTGTTATCCTTTTAGCCTAAATGTCTGACTGTACTCATGCTGTTTACATTTCTGACTAATGAAGTATTCAATCAATCAATCAATCAATCAATCAATCAATCAATCAATCAAAAACAATAACTGAATGAAAATGAGCTCTAACAATCCCAGAGGATGGACATGCTTGATCCATCAGCACTGATGGTAATCAGACTCACCTTGACATTTAGGCCTGTGTCCAGCAGTACATTGCCAGGCTTCAGGTCCTTGTGGATGATGGGAGGGTTGAGACCATGAAGGTGCTTCATGCCCTGAGCCACTTGGTGAGCCAGTCGAAAGACCAGGGACCAGGGTAGACGGTGGTCTAGTTCTTTCTGTTGATGGAGGGGTTAAAGCAGAAAAGTCTGACTTAGAATCAGTCACACATACACATATGTTCAGTGGATTTTCTGTGGTCTGGGGTTTTCTGAATAATTAGGCAAAACAAAGTGCTGGGATTGGCCCCTGGACTTTGACATCATAGTCCATTAATACCGCCCCCTCTCCTCCCCGCCCTTCCCCTATCCTTCTCCTTTGGGGGGGAAGGGGACATTTTGATACACATTTGAAGGACCATGATAAAGACTTTTAATGTTTTGTAAATCTGAATATCATGAAACCTTTAAGTAATGCCCATTGTCTCCCTCCGACAGAAAGGTAATTGCAACGATGTTCAAACTATAAAGATGGCGGTGCATGTAGTGTATTTTTGATTGATCGATTGAGTACTTTATTTGTCAGAAATGTCAACAGACATTAAAGCTAAAGGGATAACACACAAAAGTCCTGGGGCTTGTTTTCATTGTGGTCCTATAGAGTCACACGGGGACTACAAATTTCACTTTTGAGACAGCGCCGCTACTCGAGGTCTGCTAGTCGAATCAGCGCCGTCCGAGTTGTAACCCGATAGGGGGAGAATAAATCTTTTTATGGGTTACTATCCACAACGACATGCGTGTGCATGTGTACACACACACACACACACACACACACACACACACACACACACACACACACACACACACACACACACACATGCATGTGCATGCGTGTGGCTTCATTGCCCTCTAGCGTTGGTTCTACAGAATTGCCTGGGTGGGTGGTAAAAACAAGCACTCCTCTTTCAATTTCCCTGGAATGCCAATTTCCCTGTAACATATATACGTCATGGACACATTCCTTGAGGTTTTCAATACCCAGATCTCATGTATAATTTTCTATTTATTTTGGACAATTATCCCAACAGCTTCTTGCAAGACTATTTGTATATTAATACTAACCTGGAGAATTCACTAACTAGTTGAAAATGTCGGGATATGTCACTTCCCTCCACTCCATTTAGTTGGGTTATTTCCCCAATTTACATTCAGGCAAGTTAATACAACAACGGTAAACCCACACGTTTTAATTTTTCCATGTACCGTCGGACCTCCGCGGTAGGTAGAAAATTAATATAAGCCTATGACATGTTCAAAATATAGACATGAACAAAGTCAGTCGGGATTGGGATGAGAATTCAAAGTCGGTGCTCGGCGCTCGTAAAGACAGTGATGTCACTGTAAATGCAACTACTTGTCTGTCTGCCGTCTCCCCTCTGCTGTGCTAACATTATGGGTAACCCATTAAAGTGGCAAATTTAATGTGAAACACATCAACTATTAAGAAAACAAGAAGATATGTTGATAAAGACACTCTATACATTTGGAAACATATTTTTATTCAACTCTATATCGTCTCCAGTTAATGTAGGATTATTTTAAAAGTAGGCTAACTCTCATATCCTCTCATAGGGAATGCATTGGCAGCTGCAGTTCATCGTTCTAACGGACCTCGAGTGGCGGCGCTGTCTCAAAAGTGGGCGTGAAATGTGTAGTTCATGTGTGTCTATATGTATTCAATTAATCAACATAGCTTACATTTCCAAAGATTGTTAAGCTTTTTTCAAAATAGCAGATCTACAAGCTCACAATGCATCACATTGTAGATCAGCTTGTTTCCAAATAGTCGAAGTATGACATAGAGGGGGGGGGGGATATGTCATGTGGGGTGGCGGTGCAGTATCGGAAAGCAGACCTGTGCGAACTTTGTGATGTAAAACAAATATCTGTAAATATCTGTTGTTTCCATTGTATTAAATTAAAAAAAACTTAACACAATAGGACATCAACCAATAGAAACACTATGTACAGAGGAGAAAAAGGAAAAACAGCGGCAGTGAATGACACCTCCTTTCGATGGGAATTTACATTTATAGGTTCTATATACCATTAATGGTATACTTTATGTTCTCCATATATATAGGGGAAAAAGATGACCTGCAAGGAGGCGAGGGATCCTCTCCCCATCAACTCCATGACCAGGCCGATCTGTATGCCGGAGACAGATGGTAGACGGCCCCTGAAGACCCACAGGACCTGGATAACATGGGGGCTCGCTGCCCGTCGCATCAGTTTAGATTCACGATCCAAGGCCCTCTTTGAGGATCTGAAGATGAGAGGGTTTCAATATATATAAGTATTTAATGTAATTGTGTGTGTGTGTGTGTGTGTGTGTGTGTGTGTGTGTGTGTGTGTGTGTGTGTGTGTGTGTGTGTGTGTGTGTGTGTGTGTGTGTGTGTGTGTGTGTGTGTGTGTGTGTGTCAAAGAACAAAAGCAGTGTAAGTACTTTGAAATACAGTTTGTATCTTTTAAATCCTCATCACCAGTAACAGTACTCATCAGTATCACCTCATCACTTACCCGTCATAAAGACCTAATAGTTTAATGGCCACATCCCCTCTCTGAAGATGTCTGACCTTAAAGACTTGACCAAATCCACCTCTACCAATCTCCTTCCAGTCCTTCTCGTCCAGACTCTTCTCATCAATCACTGCTAGATCTGGGCAGCTGGCCATGGTTCACTAAAGAGAGGAGAGGATTACAAAGACAAAGGTCATTTATACTACACAAAAATACCGGGGGAAGTCTAGGGATGTTGCAAAAATTGCATTATTGAAATACCACAATATTAAAAAGCCAACCACAAGAGGTGGGAAGAAACTGCACTAACTGCGATTACTGCATGTTCCAACCAATATGAATTAAACTATATATTTGCACGTACACAATGTAACATAAACAATTCCTTGCTTATAGTTTGCATCGTTTGGTTTGGGGCTGGACAAATACAAGACTGATTTTATTTGCATTTAAAATATACAGCCTAATGTATTCATTTTGTGCCGTTTTTTGAGGTACCCCCCTTTTCTTTTCTCCTGTTACAACCAAAGGACCACAGTGGAAATAAGATTTTTTCTTGTGTCTAACCTTTTTAGATTATTGTGCACCTGCCTTCATTTCTACATGACTTGTACAATCAAAATAAAAGATACATTCTCATGGCCATTTACAGTACATTTTGTGTCAACCCGGATCAACGGATAGGAAAGTTTGCGTTTCATGAAGAGAATGGCTCTACGACACATTATGCATACGATAACGACACAAACACACATGTCAGGACAAGTCATTAATAGCAAGGAGCCTAAGAACACCAACACACATAAGTCAGTTATAGCGAGGAGAGGAATGAACAGTGGTTGATATGAAATCAGATCCCTGTGGATTTGTAAGAGACTCACCCAGAGTCTGAGCCATTTGAACCCCACCCCATCACAGCCCCTCTTCAATGCTCCAGAACCACTTACATATGAGACCCCCTGGACCTCTGTCCCACTACCCTGTCCCTGGACCAGGGGTGCAATGCTCATGGGACGGCCTTGCACGCCGTGCATGAACCTATTTGACCAGGAGAACGCGCAGGCACATGCACGGATGTGCACGCGCGTGCACACAAGAATGCGTTCCACTCGATCCGTGCGCTGAGTAGGATACCCACCTGGCTACTCTGCATAACAATAGCTCAGGTCGTCAGGTGTGGGGATCCAACAACATATGTGAGAACTTGGCTGAGAGCCCATCAGGCAGCTGAGAACAAGAGAGCGAAAAAAGCTAAACCAAAATATAAGCCCCAAACCAATTGGTGGGGGCTTGCTTGACTGAAACTACTGTTGTGAAACAAATTACATTGAGAAAATTAAGTGATGTTGTGTAATGTTGTTCAATCTCTGAAGCTTGTTTTTTTTTCTAAAAAGAAAGTAGTTCAAGTAAACACAAGTTGTTTGCTTTTGTGTAAGTGTATACAACAATTTCTTTAATTTAATTAACTTAAACTAGAAAAGTAGCCTAAATACAAACTAAATTAACAATGTAACTAAACTACAATTACATTTAAAACATTGTTTGTTTTTCCACCATATCTGTTGACATCATTTCTTTATATCCTACATCCTGCCACCCTTTTCAGCTTCTCTATTTCAAGGCAATATTTAGAAAAACTAAACTAAAACTAGTCATTTCCTATACAAACATGTTTCCTACTATTTATGCACATTTCATAATGCTGGTCAGAGCTGTTCTGTGAGCAGTGCGCACTGAGCGCGTGCGGGAACATTTATGAGCATGCGTGGGAGCGCGAGCGTGCACGTCACATGCGCGTCACGTCATTAAAATAGAGTGCAAGAACATACCAAATGAGCATTGCACCCCTGCCCTGGACCCCTGCCCCACTCCCCTGCTCCTGAAACTCCACTAACGATCCCCACAGTTTGTCCTGTCCCTGACTGTAACACACCCTCTCTACACTAAACTGGTGTGGTACTGAGGGGTTGGAGGGACACACTAGAAGCACAGGTCCAACAACACCTGTGTGCCACAGACATGCAGACATGTGGGTATTTCACCTACATTTGAGACAGCTACCCATCAAAAGGTAGTGTATTACGGTGTATTACAGGCAGGCCCGGCGCATCCTATAGTCGCCCTAGGTGGAGGGGGGTACCGAAATGGGTGGTTTTTGGGGGGTGTAGTATTCTGAATGATGACACTCACACAATCGGTATTCTATCACTCGTTTGCAAGTCACATCACTGTGTGCATGAGTGAATTGACCTTGTGATACTGCCTGTCTGTCTCAGGGACGTGCACAGATAGACTCTAGGTGGTGCTAGAGCACCTGCCCTTTGCCCTCTTGACCAGAAGTGCCCTTTTTTTTTTTTTTTTTTTTTTTTACAGTACGTATCCCATGGTGACATCGATCAATTCTGGATTAAAAACTTCTAATATATTAACAATTCCCCAAAATGTGCATTGCAATTTTCTTCTATAAATCTCACGCTACTAGGGCAGCTGGCGGTTCCGCGCACCGTGCAAGGTGCCCTTTCTTTTTTACTTGAGCACCTGCCCCTCAAAATGTCTGTGCACGCCACTGGTCTGTCTGCTGCCTGGTACTGGGAGCCTGCTATGCAGCCTGGCTGCTGACTGAGCTGTGGAGGGGGAGGGGCGGCTGTTAGACTCATAGACATATAAAGGTAGACGCCTCCTCTGACGCGTCTGTATCTCGGGCGCCATTTTGGAGAAGGCAAGCTTCCTTTCTTTGGCAGAATCTAGTTGTATAAAAATATAACGGGATATTTTTAATGCAGATAGATTCCTGGAAAAGACGTGCTGTGATTGGCCAGTAGTCAGGAAGCTTGCCTTCTCCAAAATGGCGCCCGAGATACAGGTCGCTCCAATGAACTGCAGAGGCAGTTTCAAGTAAGTCGGTGGCTTAGCCCCAGGGCCTATAGGAGTGGTCACCCAGCAGTCACACAGCATTACTGGTCCATCTGCATTGCTACAGAGACACAGGTGGAAGAAAGGATAACTTGAGTGCCCATCCAACCACATTGTTGTCAATACATTCTGTGAGACTTAGACCACTGGTAACATAACCCTAGGGTTACCACCTGTCCTGTAAAATACGGAATCGTCCATTATTTGAGAAATAAATGTTGCGTCCTGTATTGAACCAATACAGGACGCGATTTGTCCTGTATTTTCCTACAGACCCCATAGAAACACGTCTGTCAGTCACACACACGTCAACACTGAATTTAACAATAATGAACAAAATAAAACACATTAAATATTAAAGCCAGCTAAATTGTGCCGGCGGGGGGCACGCAGGACCTCCCAAGAGCATACACTTCCTGTGGCTGCAACAGGTGCACTCTGTGATAACCCTCTGTCTGTACCTGCCCTCTGTCTGTACCTGCCCTGCCTCTGTGCCAACCCTCTGTCTGTACCTGCCCTGTCCTGCATCGTTGCCTAGTTACCTGTCCTGCACTGTCATCGTTGCCTAGTTACCGACACCAGCACTGCTCACTGCACCGGCACCGCACATTTTTACAATGTCTACAGACAGAGCCGATACTCCACCGTGTCCTCAACAGAGACAATGTCTCCAAAAGTACAGACATGAGTGGGAAGAGGCAAACCCTTGGCTTGACAGCGTCAGTGGAGATGATTACAAAGCGTACTGTAAAGTATGTCAGTGAATGTTTTCTGTGGCCCAGGGAGCACTGATACAGTTCTTTGTCTGTCAAGCGACATGGGAAATCATGTCAATTAAATCAAAGCAATTAGATTTTGTTTTTAAAACCCAACTGTGGTTGTTGTTACTTAGTCTAGTATGCAAATATGACTAGTTAAAATCATATTTGTACATATTTTTCTTTTGTACATATTTTTTTTCGTACATTTCTTTTGTACATTTTTTTTTTCACTCTTCATACCTGTAACCAGTAATGTATGACATTCTTTATAGTAGTGTGTATATCTGTCTGTCTCTTATATGTCATCATGATTTGTGTGCATGGGGATCTCATCTTAAACAAGCTCAGTGCTTAATGAGTCTCCCAGTTTAGTAGACCTTGTATTGTGAATTTGTACTTCCATGTACTGATGTTCTCATGTCTTACTAAATAAAGTACATCAATCAATCAAAGAGATATTTCACTTTCAAATAAAATAAACATTACATTTTTTTTAATTAAAAAAGTAGTAGAAAAGTCACGGCCCCCTCACGCATTAGTATGTATATATATTTTTTTTTTACTTCATTTGAAAGTGAAATATCCCTTTAAACTCCTCCTGGGTAATCAGAAGAGTGGGCACCTGAGAAGCCTCTGTATGCTTTGGGAAATGGTCTGAAATAAGTAAAGTATATATGAATTGAATTTTTTTCATTTAAGGCCTAATTTCAACTATTACTATAAAACTTGTGGATGTCATATATGGCATAAACAATAAGTTGAAGGGTAAATTTAGCAGGTTCAAATCATGCTTACTTAACATTATTTCATACCATTTTCCAAAGCATTATTTTATTAAATTTTTCTTATTTTGGAAATGATGAGGGAAGAATGCGTGCTCGCACACACACACACACACACACACACACACACACACACACACACACACACACACACACACACACACACACACACAGGGGGTCCCAAGATGAAGTAACCTGCACAACACTGCGTATTACCCTTTTAAAAAATAACGTTACATTACGTACTTTGTATTGTTAGCTGGTCTTACCTGTGAGTTCAGCAACAGATGAAGTTAAAGAGTCAGTGGGTCCTTGTCTGTTAGTTCAATGTCTTGTTGTTTTGTATATAAGTATAACGTCCTTGTTTTTACTTGTAAATGTTAATAGTTTATGGTTGGTAAATAAAGTGTTTCTAAGAGTTAAAACAATTGAGCTGAGAGAGAGAGAGATGAGGGCTGGGTGGCTATTAGTCCAGGAGCTATTTTATCAACCAATCACCTCACAGTCTTCATGCCTTGGAATGGTATGCAGTTCACAGCATCAACGTAACTTCTTTGGGCGGAACTTCCTGTATTTCTGCTTAGACAGAGAGAGAGGGGGAGAGAGTGGGGGGTAGAGAGAGAGAGAGAGAGGAGAGAGAGGGAGAGAGTGGGGGGGTAGAGAGAGAGAGAGAGGGAGAGAGTGGGGGGGATAGTGAGAGAGAGAGAGAGAGAGAGAGGGAGAGAGTGGGGGGGTAGAGAGAGAGAGAGAGGGAGAGAGTGGGGGGGATAGTGAGAGAGAGAGAGGGAGAGAGTGGGGGGGTAGAGAGAGAGAGAGAGAGAGAGAGAGAGGGAGAGAGTGGGGGGGTAGAGAGAGAGAGAGAGGGAGAGAGTGGGGGGGATAGTGAGAGAGAGAGAGAGAGAGAGAGTGGGGGGGTAGAGAGAGAGAGAGAGAGAGAGAGAGAGAGAGAGAGAGAGGGAGAGAGTGGGGGGGTAGAGAGAGAGAGAGAGGGAGAGAGTGGGGGGGATAGTGAGAGAGAGAGAGGGAGAGAGTGGGGGGGTAGAGAGAGAGAGAGAGAGAGAGAGAGAGAGAGAGAGAGAGAGAGAGAGAGGGAGAGAGTGGGGGGGTAGAGAGAGAGAGAGAGGGAGAGAGTGGGGGGGATAGTGAGAGAGAGAGAGGGAGAGAGTGGGGGGGTAGAGAGAGAGAGAGGGAGAGAGTGGGGGGTAGAGAGAGAGAGAGAGAGAGGGGGGGGGGTAGAGAGAGAAAGAGAGAGAGAGAGAGAGAGAGGGGAGGGGGGGTGGTAGAGACAGAGAGAGAGACCTGGACCCCGTCCACGGTGGTCTACGGGCGTCCACGGTGGTCTACGGGCGTCCACGGTGGTCTACGGGGGTCCCCGTGGCGGCCTTGGGTCCACGGGGGTCCCCGTGGCGGCCGGAAGTCCGGGGGTCTGGTAGAACTTAAAGTGTATGCTGGATATCAGTGGAGGAGGTCAGATTGGGCTGAACTTTGCCCAAATATGGAGATGACTGATGACAGAGCACTGATGTCATAGGACTTATGACATCATACTGACCGTACTGACGTCATAGACTGGTCACATGACCTCCTAGAGCCACATGGAAGCCATGCTGTGATTACATCACTGGTACTCAATGTCATGTCCAGGGCCCAGCAAGGGTCCCAATGGACCTCTACAGGTCCAGAGTGTAAACATGGAACCAAATGGACCCTTACAGGTCTGTAACTCTGAGAGTGTACACATGGAACCAAATGGACCCTTACAGGTCTGTAACTCTGAGATTGTAGCCTACACATGGAACCAAATGGACCCTTACAGGTCCATTTGGTTCCATTACACTTGGAGGTAAATTAAGTCAATCAGACCGACAGACAGACAGACAGACAGTGACACCTAGGAATAGTACATAATGTACTGATCTTTGTCTCAGTGCAAGGTATAAACATACAGTATATATATATGGAGACATACAGTAGTTGCTCTGTCTCATGTTTTCATGTACATCAGAGCTTATAAACCATCTGTCAAAAGCTGTGCAGTGATGTCACTGTGTTTAATGTTAACACATTATTAAACCTGTGTTCTACTTTATTACATATTGGTGTACCTGGTGGTGTGAGTGTGAAACAACAACATAGATGAGAAGCACAACATGCTGTCTTTTCATGCAGAATGCTGCTGTATTTTAAGTTATTATAACAATGGCTACTCTGACAACATATACAATGGGATATATGCTTAACCAGAGCAGTTTTTTTATTTATTTTTTATTTTTTCCCTCCTTTTCATTATTTGATGAATCATGGTATGTATACCTTGTATGGTATGTACTGTATTGATGTACTGGTTGGTAGCCATTGGACAGATCATCTATTATGTGATGACTTTTAGATGGGGCAAGTATAATCATAGCCTTAGATCAAGACTATCGTATGTATTGTATGAGTCAGACTTTTACTTTCATATCTACTGGAATGTCACCAGTAAAGCCTGTATTTCTCCAAACATGTACAAATGCAAAATACAAGGTGCCTACCCGCTTGCCCCAAATGTTAACTAGGTGTCATTGTCAATCGGGGCATACCAAGTGGCTCGGGGACCGGGGGAAAACATGTCCATCATATTAAATACAGTGCTTTCATCAACAATAAGGTTAAAAGGAGGGTTAAGATAATGAAACAGTGCGTTAATATAAATAACAAAAAAATAATAATAATGTCCCGTTTTCCACCCTGTCACATGTCCATGGTTAAGGCTGCTGTGTGTGTGTGTGTGTGTGTGTGTGTGTGTGTGTGTGTGTGTGTGTGTGTGTGTGTGTGTGTGTGTGTGTGTGTGTGTGTGTGTGTGTGTGTGTGTGTGTGTGCGTGTGCGTGCGTGTGTGCGTGCGTGCGTGCGTGCACGTGTTTGTGGGTAGGGTGTGTGTGTGTGTGTGTGTGTGTGTGTATGTGCGCATGTTTGTGGGTAGGGTGTGTGGGTATGTGTGTGTGTGTGTGTGTGTGTGTGTGTGTGTGTGTGTGTGTGTGTGTGTGTGTGTGTGTGTGTGTGTGTGTGTGTGTGTGTGTGTGTGTGTGTGTGTGTGTGTGTGTGTGTGTGTGTGTGTGTGTGTGTGTGTGTGTGGGTAGGGTGGCCCTGAAGGGTGTATGACTCCCGGCCTGAATTACTGTCCCAGTCCAGCTCTGAGGGAAGGTGGAGACTTTGTTCCCCCCGGCCCCCGCTCAAGTGGTTTGCTCAAGTGGTTTGCTCCGTACGTTTGACGTGAACCACTTCAAAAAAAGCCGGGCGGGAATACGTCAATAGAATGTAAGCAGGTGGATTCTACTGGCAGGAGAGAATGGAGAGAAAACAAAACAAAAAAGTAAAGGCTGATGCGGAGAAAGTACGAGCTAAAAAACGAAAATGTCTGGAGGCTGATGCGGGGAAATATTTAAAAATAACAAAGTTGTTTGCCCAGCAGCAGTCTGCTGAAAAGAGAGTTAATGTCGGTCCATAGTGCTGCTGTCAGTGCGAGCACTAGTAGCACCGCTGCTACGGAAGATGTGACTCAAGTTGCATGTGAGCAAAGCTTTTCCACATTAAAATGAATCAAAAACCGTCTGAGGAGCACAGCATCACAGGAACACCTCGAGTCCTTTATGCTGATGGCAATTGAAAAAGAGACTCTTGTGTCTTTGGACAAGGACTGCATCATCGACCGAAAGCGCACTGATGCGACAGCTGCTCATTCAATAAGGTAGAACTGTTGCGATTTTCTTTCTCTAGGTCATTCAAAGTCTTGTCAGATGATGTGGATGAGAGAAGTTCATAGGAAAATACCAGGTGATGTCTCAGTTGTAGCAGCAGAGAAGAATAGCGATCGATCGGGAACACATTGAGTCTCAAACAAGCGTCCAAGGTTAACATGTTCTACTTTATTGAAAGACAGACAGTGGTATATATACAGACAAGTTCAATGTGGAACGTCCCATTTGAGGCGGTCTCAAATGGACGGTTTAAACTGATTACAATCAAGGAAGCCTCTCTATATGTGTATTGTGATCTGGGGTGCAAAAGTTCATGATGTGAGTTATGGTGTCTGCAGCCAGTGTTGTCAGGTCGGCTTATTATAAGTTTTCCCCAAGATTTTATTTGAAAATAGCTGATATAATAGCTCACAACGCGTCGCATCGTGATTCGTGACGCGTTGTGAGCTTGTAGATCTGCTATTTTCAAATAGACGATTCTTTTGAGCTTGTTTTCCTAGACCTGGTTGTTTGTTTCTCTCATAGAACCTGGCAACACTGCCCGCAGCGGGCAGTTGTTGGTGGCTGGTTTTGCGTGTTTCTCTGTGGAGTGTGAAGCTGTATATTAAGTGTAACAAATAATCGTATGCATATAGGCAATGTGTAGATCATTTGAGAGACAAGTGAGCGCTATGATATTAAACTTGGACTGTGACTAGATCGCTGTAAAATGGAGCTACTGACGACGTGACCTATAAATGGAGTAATAGTAAAGAATAGGTTCCTATGTATATTCGTGAAATATGAACATCTACAATGGTTCAATAATAATTAGTGTAGCCAGTCAGAGCTGAGCCTCAGGGGCCACCGTAGGCTGCTCTGTCCACTTCCTGGTTTTCAATCAGTGTTCTTATTTAAATGCCCTGCAAGTCTACCAAACACTAGAATAGGCTGTGGGTCTTGCACTTAAGCTTGTTTAATCCTGGTGCCAAGGTGAATAATGTGTTTTATGCCTATTGTTTTAATCATGTTTATATGTTGAGATTGTAACTAACACTGTGATCATTCAGGTTGATCATGTGCCCAACTGATTGCTGTGGCGAGAGGGAGTGTTGTGAAAATACAGACAACTGAAGGTATGCAAACAAACAACTTGTTGTATAGGCCTACTTTGTGTTTGTTTGGTGTGCTAAATGTTTATTTTATATCCCCTCCTTTAGATCGCCACTGCTGCTTTGTTTAGCTTGAGTTCATGCATGGATTTTATTATTTGTTCATAGTTGAGCTATTTCATATTGTGATTATTAATGTTTGTCTTTTGTTCATTTCCCCTTCTATACCGAGTTCTGTGTATCCAGAGTCCAGGGGAGCCAAGTGGTGCAGCTGACCTACAAGGGGGTTTCACAATAGGTCTCACTAGTAGTCCACCGTCAGGTTTGTTTTATTGTTGTGATTGAGTGCACCTCTTTTCACACTCTTTTATATTTTTGCATGCTGTGTGTGTGTGCTGTGTGCTTTAGGTGGAGTGAGTAGCCTATCACTTTAGCTATCTAGCTTAGTCCCCCTTGTTACAAGGTTGTTGCCCACTGGCTCTGTATTACTGTGGTCTTTGACTCCTACAAGCTCTATTCGGCTGTAGTTTGTGTTTAAGTTATATTGCATTGTACTGAAATGTATTAGGAACTGAATAAATACTGTCTCCCTTTCTGCAATACATGTGATTTACCTTTCTGTGATTTTAGTAAATAAATGTCATATTTGGGGCAAACTCACGTCTCAGTCTCATTGTTCGAAACTCTTGTCGGGGAACCCAATTTATAGAGGTTTTCGTTCTTTCATTTCCTTGGTCTTGGCCCTGGTCTAAGTCATAGAGGTATAATATAACTAGAGGGCGGATTGCCCCGCCCCCAGCTATTCATTTCAATTAAAGTGAATTATTGAGACGTTTTTGAGACGTTCGCAGCATGCAAACTGCCTATTCCTTTTAATCATAGCCTGCCGTCCTTTCTACCTACCACGCGACTTCAGCATCGTGATTGTAGCCGTTGTTTACATTCATCCTGGAGCTAATAAGGACACAGCTATGAGGGAATTACACCAGGCGATCAGTGCACAAGAAAATCGCCACCCGGACTGCGCAGTCATCTGCCTAGGCGACTTCAACCGGACAGACTTAAAAAAGGTCTTTCCCAAATTCCACCAGCATGTCGCCTGCAGTACCCGTGGTGACAATATTCTTGACCACTGCTACACGCCCTTCAAGGATGGATACAAAGCTCTCCGCCGCCCACCGCTAGGAAGCTCTGACCACGACGCCATCCAGCTGCTACCTGCCTACAAACAGAGGCTAAAAAGGGAGCCGGTCGTTGAGAAGGAAATCCGAATCTGGTCTGAGGACACAGACGCTATGCTACAATCCTGCTTCTACCAGACTGACTGGGGGATGTTTAAGAACGCCGCTGGGAATAACATCAACGAACTCTCAGACTCAGTCACTGGCTTTATCAGCAAGTGCATAGTTGACATAGTCCCAAAAAAGACAGTTCGGATCTATCCCAATCAGAAACCATGGATGGACAGCGGAGTACGTGCACATCTGCATGAACGGGACGCTGGTTTCAAATCTGGCGACGTGGAAACGCGCAACACGACGCGCGCGGCCCTAAACAGCGCCATCAGGAAGGCGAAAAAGGCCTACACAAAAAAGATGCAAGACAAACTCAGCAATGGCGACATCAGGAGCACATGGCAGGCAGTACACACCTTGACAGACTGCAAAACAAGAACCAGAAGCGAGGTGAACCCGCCTGCCTCCCTCCCCAACGAACTGAACACTTTCTACGGCCGGTTTGAGATCAGCTCCAACCGCGGCAGCCAAGCGGGGCCATCAGCAGCACCAGCAGAGGAGAACCCTCCTCTAACCATCTCGGAGAGAGAAGTGCGTACAGCCTTCACACGGGTCAACATCCACAAGGCAGCCGGACCTGATGGGATTCCAGGCCGGGTCCTTAAGACATGTGCAGACCAGCTGGCGGGTGTCTTCGCTGACATCTTTAACCTCTCCCTCTCCCTGGCTGTGGTCCCTGCAGGGTTCAAAATGTCAACCATTGTGCCCATTCCCAAAAAGGCCAAAGTGACATGCCTGAACGACTGGAGACCTGTTGCTCTCACCCCGATCGTCAGCAAGTGTTTCGAGAAACTGGTGAGGGAATACATCAGCTCCACGCTACCTGCCTCGCTGGATCCGTGGCAGTATGCATACCGCAAAAACAGATCCACCGACGACGCTATTGCCATGGCTCTCCACACCGTCCTCTCGCACATGGACAACAAGCTGCTGAAGGACAAATATGTACGTATGCTGTTCGTGGACTACAGCTCAGCATTCAACACCATTGTCCCAGCAATACTTGACAAAAAGCTCAGACACCTAGGGCTACACCCAAGCATGTGCGACTGGATACAGGACTTCTTGTCCAACCGACATCAGGTGGTGAGAATGGGCAGCATCACATCCGACCCCCTGACCCTCAACACCGGAGCACCCCAGGGATGCGTGCTGAGCCCTCTCCTCTACTCCCTGTACACGTATGACTGCATAGCCACACATGTCTCCAACACCATCATAAAGTACGCGGACGACACGACAGTGATAGGCCGAATCGTCAACAACGACGAGTCTGACTACAGAGAGGAGATCAAATCACTGGCACACTGGTGCCGCGAGAACAACCTCTCTCTTAACGTCGACAAGACCAAAGAACTGATCGTGGACTTCAGGAGGCCGCGGAGAGACCATGCGCCCATCCTCATCGACGGTGCTGCAGTGGAAAGGGTCAGCGAGTTCAAGTTCCTCGGAGTACACATCGAGGAGGACCTCAAATGGGAGACGCACTCCACACACGTGAGGAAAAAGGCTCAGCAGCGACTGTACTGGCTCCGCCGCCTGAAGAAGCTCGGAGTAGGACGTCGCATCCTCAGGCTGTACTACAACAGTTCTGTTGAAGGCATCCTAACAGGCTGTGTCACGGCCTGGTACGGGAACTGCACTGCCCGAGAAAAGGTCAGCCTACAACGAGTAGTGCGATCGGCAGAGCGGATAATGGGAATCGAGCTCCCAGCGCTCCAGGAACTGTACAAAAAGCGGTGCGTGGTCAAAGCCAAGCGCATCATCAAGGACAAGCACCACCCAAGTCACAGACTGTTCAACCCCCTACAACGACCGCGACCGGGCAAGGGGCTCTACCGCAGTATCAAGAGTTCCACCACCAGATTTTGGTGTAGTTTCAATCCAGCTGCTGTCAGAATGCTGAATGGGGCATAAGCCTGGATGAGTTCAGCAGCCTGACAGCAGGCGGCGCAGACTTTTCTGGCTCTTCCTGAACACACCTGTGGATTATACCAGGGACAATGACTTGGACTTTAGCCCCCCCCTCGGACACACCTGTGGACTACACCAGGTACAAATGACTTTTGTTGCACTCCCTCATGGAGCTACATGCGGATTATACTAGGGTCAGTCCACTCTAGGTGGACACGCACTGACCTTTTGCACCTTAATCCCTTGTATAACGCACTGACTTTTTTTTGGGTCTTTTTTTTATTGTGCTCCTTTTCCTCTAAGCACCTTAACGTCCTTTGTCTATCATGCACAGTATAACATGCACAGTATACAATACATTGCTGCTATGCTCAGGCACCTTAGTTTAGTTTTTTTTTAGTTTTTTTTTTTTATTATCTCAGGTAATTTGTAAATATGTAGATAACTTGTCTGGCCTTCTGTTGCTCTCTTGTTTTGATCTCCTTCCCACCTGCCCCCCACCCTCTTCTTCTCCCCCCCCCCCTCTTCTTTCTATGGAAACTAACGTTGCGATGGGAACGATGTACAAAAAAAGAATTTCACCCACTTTTTTACCTTGTAAACCTGTGATGTGACAATAAAACTGATTCTGATTCTGATTCTGATTCCCATATTGTTGAAGCAAGGGGGCGGGGCTGGCGGGGCTGGGAGAGAGTCAGCGCACTGAGGTCAAGGCACAGACTACTGTGTTGTTGACGGACAACGGATGCACGCTTATGAGAAACAACAAAAATAAAACCTGGCAAAACAGTTGCGTGCATTAGCGCAAGATGAGGATAAAGGAAACATTCAGTCTAAATGTCCAGCTTGCTAATTCTCGCCTACTACTACTACTTTTGTATTTGAAACATTAAATTTCTCTAAATATTAATAAACTTTCAGGACAGCCTAAGTACAAATGGCCTAGGCCATAGAGCAGCCATAGAGTTATGAGCATGCGCACAAACGAAAGATAGCATTTTAAGTGCATTCTCAGATTTGACCACCAGGCTTGGCCGCTTCACTGTTCTACCGTGGCTCTGGGGGCTTGGTCTAAGTGTGGAAGTGTCCTTGAGCAAGACACTTAACCCCTAACTGTTCCCTGACGGCGGTGCCCCTGCCACGCTTACGGATGTTTAGGATGAGTTAAATGCAAATACCAGATGTCACTGTATAACACTGTATTATTATATACAATGACAAATACTGTAAAGGAGTGTGGACCTAATTATTATGATGAAATATGGGTCAAACATTGTGCTCATTAAATATTTCATGAAGTAACTTTGTGGTTTTGTAAACCTGACATTGTCATTTATGTAAATAACATTTCTTTATTGTTATTTTCAAAGGCTTATGGATTTATTGATTTTGGAGAAATAGATACAAGAATCTCACAAAAAGAAGGGGAGAAAGATGTGTTGCAATTAAAGGTATTGTCCAGCAGAGGGTGCTAGTACCCTTTGATGGAGTTGGTTGGGCGTAGCATGGAGAACCTTGGAAGTATGGCTGCTTCAAATGTGAATTGCCCATTCATTTCTTTATTAATAATGAATACAATTACACAGTTAAAGTAAAAAACAAAAACAGAAGAAGTGTCGGTTTGTATGTACATACTGTGTGTGCCTGTGATACCTGTATATAGTCTATTACATTTGTTCTCAGTGTCGGCCCGGGGACCTCCAGGGGTCCTTGAGGTGGTTCGCGGGGAATTGCTAGTTAAGAGCCAAATGGGGTCTGTAAAGAGTCTACAAAAGGACCCAAATGGACCCTTATGTGTCTGTAACACAGAGAGTGTACAAATGGAACCAAATGGACACTCAACACTGAGGACTTAACAAAGCAGAGTTTGGGGTCCCAGGGATTAAAAAAAGAAATCCTATCAAATGTGGGTCTGTGGCCTAATATGCATTTCAAACTGCGTTTTGTTTTCTGTGTGGGCAGGCTATGGAGAGAGAAAGGCTACGCTCGCTCGTGTAAGCTCCACAACTGCTTAACCTCATGTAGCCTACATAGTACATACTGTATCTTATGCTATTTGTATATGTGAAGATATCTTAATTAGGCCATATCTTATTATGTTCTCTTTGACATGCTTTTCATGTTTGATTTTCTGTCCCACTCCCTGGGTAGCAACAAGATAGCCGGTAGCAACACACTGGGACTAGGAAAGGAGTACCAGACACCAGGTTACTACAGAACAAAAAAGACTTGCCTGGGCATCTGCTCTTGGGCTATATGTACAGTAAAATAAAGTATATTTACCCTATTGTCGTAAAAACTGATGTTAGAAGAGCAAAGGAAGCAGAGTTGTGGGCGTGAGCAAGAGTCATTAGTCCATGGGCTGATTGAAGTGACCATGTGTGGTATTGCACAGCCTCAGGGCTACCTGCACAAAGGACTGAGCGAGTCTATTGTTCTTCTGTTGAGGGATCTGCCAGTACCTCTGCTGCTCAGCCGCCCCATTATCTCCTTCTGAGGGAAGTGTGTCATTCTTATTAAGTACATGTATTCTCTCATGGACTAAATTCTAGCTGGTGTAATTATAGAGAAATTAACCACTTGTCATAGCATTCAAGGATTTTAAACAGTAGCGAAAACAGCAGATCTAGAAGCTCACAACGTGTCGTGAAACAATGCGTTGTGAGCTTGTAGATCTGCTATTTTTTGCTACTTTTGGAATAGGGAGGAGTAGTTCACCCAAAAAAGTACTTATTTTCTATCAATTACACACCCCATGAAGCCTTGAATTCATGGAGTTTTTTTTTGTTTTTGTCGCATTCCTAAGCCAATATTTTGATGACGGCGGAGTCCCCGGTAGGAGACTCAATGGAGACTCTTCGAGACTCACCTAGAGGAGACTCTGCCGGTCATGAAATTACTGGCTTAGGAACGCGACATCAACAAAAAAAAGTTTGCTGGGGACCCCCCTGAAACCCCCTCAAGAACCTCTGAGGGCCCCCGCCGGACCCCACTGTGAGAACCACGTGGTTTTCTATTTGACTCCCTGGTATATGAGCTCGGCCATGCCGTCCCTGATGCCTCGGCTGTACTCCAGGGTGGCGCGGTGGACCCTCCATTCGTACAGGCCGCTCTTGCGCACGTGTCGCAGGAAGTTGGGCGCCCCGGGGAACAACACGTTGTCAGCCAGGATCATGGAGCCTTTCCCCAGCAGACCAGAACCCTCCAGCAGCTAAAAACACAGAGAAGGTCTGGAATTATTCACACATTTCTGGTTGTGTCACTCAGTCACTGTATGCTGACCTCAAACATTAACCCATTAAGACCTGAGGCCGATCCTACAAATGCCTTCTAAATCAGTAGTTCACGCACTTTCAAGATTTTTCTAAAATGTTCAAAAATAGCAGATGTACAAGCTGGCAGCGTGGCACGAAGTGACGCAATGCCAGCTTCTACATATGCTATTTTTGAAAAAAAACGCTAAAATCTCAAATGACACAGATGCTTTCCCGGTTTTAAGGGGTTGTAAGTGATATTTTTCTTGTCAAAATAAGTCTAGCTCCATAATTTGATAATAATCATCAAGTGTTTGTTCAATAACAGGGGGTCTACCTGTCTCTCCAGCTCTTTAGTAAATAGAAAATCAATTTTCAGGTTGGAATACCAATTTAATCAATCAAGAGAGAGTACAGGATAAACAAGTGAAATTGGAAGTGATAAAACAAAGTGAGCAGATGAAATTGCAACCTGAACACTATAAAATTGAAGCTGGAAAATGTATTTTCTCTTTACTAAAGAAATGGAGGCAGGCAAACTCCTGTTACAGACACTAAAGCAATGATTACTGTCAGATGACTTTAACAAAACAATAACAAAAACCAAAAAAACATTATGTTTTTACAAAACAACATATCACTTATAGCGCCATTGAGGTCAGTTTTCTTGTTACTATTACTTTGTTTTGGTTTAACCTGACTAGAACATGCCATTAAAGGAATGGTCACTAGGTGGTGCTAACTCATTTGGAATAGTGGGTGAGTGCCATACTGTAGCATTTCCATCACAAAGACTATTATTATCTTCAGCTGACTACACTGCAAAGAAGTGAGTCATTTAATTATTGGGAAAGATAAAGGCAATTTACCACACGTTAGCTGAATTGCTCTGTTGTGGTCATCTTCACCTTTATAATACTGAAACAGGTTTAAATAAATTCTACCTGGGTCCTCAAATGGGCAGTGAGAGACTTTTAGAAGTTGAACAATCAGGTCTTTTGGACCACATTAATGTCAAATGTACGTGCAATGCCTGCTAAAGTAACCCATCTAGCTGTAATGATGCAGTAGGCCTATGGCATCACAGCTACTAAGTATATTTAGTAGCTGTAACTAAGTATATTTACTCAAGTACTGTAAATAAAATGTTGAGGTACATATTTACTTTACTTGAGTATTTCCATATTTGGATACTTTGTTGATACTGTTCCACTACAATTATTTGACAGCTTAAGTTACTTTGCAGATTTAGATTATTAATACAACACATACATTAACCTCTAAGTATTTTGATGCCAAATCTTTTGTAGCCTACTTTTACCCAAGTCATTGGCCTGTATTCATTTGAATACAGGCCTTTTACTTGTGACTACATTACGTTATGGTATTGAATGTTTTACTTAAAGGTCACTTCACTCATTTTCAACCTATATTCATATAATTGGTCATCACTAATGGTCAGTATAATATGGCATCATTTCTGTCTACTTGGTCTGTGTCTCAGAGGAGGGCTGTGGACAGTTCCGAAACCTGTCTACCAGTGAAATCATCGGTAGGCAGGTTTGGTCATTTCAACTTTTTAAAAATGTTTTATAAATGCAAGAACAATATTATGGCTTCTGTTTCAGCATGATAACCTTCCAGGAAGAGAAAGGCTGTAGTTTCTATTAGTTTAGAATCCCCATGTATGACATCATTTCTGAACTGTCCATAGTGCACCAATGACACGAAAGTGGATGAAGTGCTTCTTAAAGTAAAATATCTGAGAACTTCTTCCACAATTATCCACCAGTGGATGCGAAGGTTCCTTGTCTCATGGCTTTACCTGTAGATCAGGCTTGTAGCATTTCTTCCAGTGGTCCATGAAGACAAAGTCCAACGTCTCCACACCGTAGTCAGAGCGCAGCTGAGGAATGACCTCGTCTGAGGGCTTCACAATCAACTCCACCTGGACACAAACAAGTCAGTAACTATACGCATAAGGTCAGAAGGAAAAAAAAAAAACAACCAGGTGCTCACAGGAGATATAAAAAGGTAACGATAGTTATCAATGGTGCTCACGGATCAAACGGGGTCAAACATGAGAATAAACAGACGATCCGGGCCTTTATTTATTAAAGGGCAACTGCCAACATGTTTTGACCTCGGAAGGTCCTCATCAGGGCGAAATGAATATACAGACGTATTAGTTTGTCTGTCCTAACCCACGACCAATGGTAAGCACTAAGCAGGGACAACGCATTCTTCTCACACGTGGTCGGATGTTGCCCCAGCTCGTCACTACAGTCCCACACTTGAGAGTGACATAATGTGTGGACAGTGCAGCCCTCGGGGACTTTGTTCTGTTTTGTTATTGTCTCTACTGCACTTTGTCTCTTTATGCCTTTTACTCTGCTTTGTAAATAGACTAAGGTCTATCCGTTCTTTGTTTGGAAAGCACTTTGGGTCAGCTGATGTTGTTTTTAAATGTGCTATACAAATAAACTTGACTTGACTTGACTTGACTAGTCTGGGAGACTTCGCCTCAGAGCCTGGACAGCAGGGGCGCGGCCATGCGTTCTGATTCAAATCAACAGCCAATGAAGAAAAGGGGGCGGGATCCACATGCAGTGGGTGTTGCATGTAAATAGGAGCGACGGGAAGCAATTTCTCCTTGAGAAATTGCGGCTGCCATTGTTGTGTACTGCTGTTTGCCTCTCGTCGGACTGTTTAGACGAGTTGCACAGCTCTCAGACCGGTAAGAGGCGTGTCCGCTCAGATTCTGAGCGTAAGTTACATCCCGTCCACAAATACCAGGGCTCTGGCCCAGAAGTTTCCTCGCCCCTCCCGTTTGTATGCGAGAGCTGGCGAAAACTTCTGGGAACTCAGATTACTCGGGGACCAGCTCCAGTAGTAATGCCAGTACAGTACTTTGCTCAAGGGCATACTGTACTTACAGTAGCGTGTGGGGGGAGGGGGAGGGGGGGGGGGTTGAATGCAGGATATTCTTGCTGTGAGGCAATGGTGCTAACTACCACACAGCATGGAGGGGGGGCATGCGTGTGTGTCCTCTCACCGCGCGGTCATCAAACCCCGCCAGGCGTATGACCTTCTCGGCTATGGTGGCGTTGCCCTGGTCCATCTCTAAGCTGTAGATCCTGGCGCCGGGTGGCAGTGCCCGGGCGATGCGCACCGTGCTGTACCCGCAGTGGGCACCAAGCTCCAGCACCGTCATGGGACTGCGCTCCAACAGCAGTCTGTCCAGGATCATACCTATGGAGAAGCACACATTTTATCCATTTATTCATGTCCACTATAGGTCTGTCACAATTAGTAACATAATCGCCTAATCACAATTATTTGAGATAATCGCAATTGTTTTGCATAATCGTCATAATCGTTTCCATGTTGAAACATTTTCATA
This sequence comes from Gymnoscopelus braueri, assembly GCF_963280865.1. Taxonomy (NCBI): domain Eukaryota; kingdom Metazoa; phylum Chordata; class Actinopteri; order Myctophiformes; family Myctophidae; genus Gymnoscopelus; species Gymnoscopelus braueri. The sequence continues at coordinate 53,253,669 of NC_137606.1, forward strand.
CATATTCGAACGTTTTCCAAAAGACACAGAAGGCAGGGTACAAACCCAATAAAGGGCCCAATAAACCCAATAAAGGACAAACCCACTGTCTCTCCATGGTGTGGTGCTTACCTATCAGGCGATTTCCTAGCGATACTCCACAACGTTACAAAGTGACATGTTGTATGTAGGCTTGTAGATCTGCTATTTCTGCTATTTTTACATTTTCTTGAAAGTATATAATTAAATGTGTCAGTAAGTTCTTTGTATATTTCAGTTATTTATCATTTGTCGTATCTGCCCTGTGGAATTTGTGATTATGAAGCCTAAAAATTTTTTTTTTTTTTTTTTTTTTTCTCTAAGCACCTTAACGTCCATATGTATATCATGCACAGTATAAGTATAACATGCACAGTATACATACATTGCTGCTATGCTCAGGCACCTGTCACTCACATTCAAGACCGTCCCCGTAGCCCGCACCGCCTGCTGCCTCGAGCACCATGGTGCTTCCTGAGTCTTGGGACGGTCCGCCTTCGACTCACCCGATTGAACAGAGGGGGAAAATCAGCTCCTGCCTCCAGCAGTTTTATGCTTCCAATAGACAAGTCGCGTAGAGCAGATAAATGCAAGGTCTGCGCGACAAGCGGAAAAATCCGCTCTTGCGTGAATTCCACGCATTTACATTGACAATGCATTGGCAGATTCTGCCCCAGAGGTAAAATAAAAGTGCGGTGAGAGCGCGCCCTTTTCTAAAAAGTTCTAAATCCTTCTAAAACTGTTTTTTAAACGTATGTTGCTATAATATCAGTGGTTCTCAAACTCATGTCAAGGACCCCCAAAATGATATGTATTTGTCCACGGACCCCCATCTCAAAATATGCTGTTCCAGGGACCCCCCCATGAAGCAAAGACTTGAGTTACAAATGTCCGCTTTGAAAATGTATTCACAGATTTGCACACATTTTCACGATTTCCCCCCCAAAAAATAGCAGATCTACAAGCTCATAGCGCGGCACTCGGTGCCGCGCTATGAGCTTGTAGATCTGCTATTTTTCTAATGGCCCAACAAATCTAAAAATGACACACGGATGCTTTACCGGTCTTAATGGGTTCAGAACGTGATTGGTGGGCTGCCCACTGGGGGCGGAGCTATTAGCACTTCTAATCGACACCACCAGTTTATCAAACTGTTGCCTCGATTAAGAATAATGAACGATTCTCACAAGGCTGTGTATCTAGGGTTATATATACACTAGTATGGGTAAACTATGACACTTTTATAATAAATTATATTAAAATTAAACCTTGCTTCTTCATTATTCAGTAAAGGGGCACTTCACTCATTTTCAACATGTCTTCATATAATTGGTCCTCACTAATCATTATAATATTATATATTTTCTTCATGTAATTGGTCCTCACTAATGCTCATTATAATATTATATTATATATTATCTTCATATAATTGGTCCTCACTAATGCTCATTATAATATTATATCACATCAGACACTTTAACATGTTTAGATTCATTTTAACCTTTACTCAGACTTCTGTGTTTCACAACAGACACTTTATCATGTTTAAGTCATTTTAACGTTTACTCAGACTTATGTGTTTCACAACAGACACTTTAATGTTTAGAGTCATTTTAACGTTTACTCAGACTTCTGTGTTTAGACCGGTAAGAGGCGTGTCCGCTCAGATTCTGAGCATGTTATACTTATACATCACATGTTTAGAGTCATTTTAACGTTTACTCAGACTTCTGTGTTTCACAACAGACTCTTTAACATGTTTAGAGTCATTTTAACGTTTACTCAGACTTCTGTGTTTCACAACAGACACTTTAACATGTTTAGAGTCATTTTAACGTTTACTCAGACTTCTGTGTTTCACAACAGACACTTTAACATGTTTAGAGTCATTTTAACGTTTACTCAGACTTCTGTGTTTCACATCAGACTCTTTATCATGTTTAGAGTCATTTTAACGTTTACTCAGACTTCTGTGTTTCACAACAGACTCTTTATCATGTTTAGAGTCATTTTAACGTTTACTCAGACTTCTGTGTTTCACATCAGACTCTTTAACATGTTTAGAGTCATTTTAACGTTTACTCAGACTTCTGTGTTTCACAACAGACTCTTTATCATGTTTAGAGTCATTTTAACGTTTACTCAGACTTCTGTTTCACAACAGACTCTTTAACATGTTTAGAGTCATTTTAACGTTTACTCAGACTTCTGTGTTTCACAACAGACTCTTTAACATGTTTAGAATCATTTTAACGTTTACTCAGACTTCTGTGTTTCACAACAGACACTTTATAAATTCATTCAGTATTTAGATATTTGATATTCATTTTATCAGACATAGGACTTCCTATGTAAACCCATTGTAACTTCAAACCTTGTTTTACCCAGTGGTGGAAAAAGTATTCAAATTCTTTACTTAAGTAAAAGTATCAACAATGCAATGTAAAAATACTCTGTTAGGGCGCGCTCCCACTGCACTTTTATTTTACCTCTGGGGCAGAATCTGCCAATGCTTTGTCAATGTAAATGTGTGGATTCTTGGAAAAAATCTGCAAGACCATGAATCCACGCATTTGCATTGACAAAGCATTCAGAATAAAGTCCAGAATAAAAAATGTACTTGAGTAAAAGTACAAAAGTATTGGCATCAAAATGTACTTAAAGTACCAAAAGTAAAAGTACTAAATATTTGAAAATAGCAGATCTACAAGCTCACAACGTGTCGCGATGCGACGCGTTGTGAGCTTGTAGATAGGCTATTTGTAGCCTATGTACAAAATAGGGCTAAAGTGGTTAATGTATGTTTTATTATATCATAGTTTATATCTGAAAAGTAACGAGTAACTAAAGTTTTCAAATAAATGTAGTGGAGTAAAAGTATAATATTTTCCTCTGAGATGTAGTGGAGTAAAAGTATTGGAAATTGGAAATACTCAAGTAAAGTACAAATACCTCAAAATTGTACTTAAGTACAGTACTTAAGTTAATGTACTTAGTTACTTTCCACCACTGGTTTTACCATGTTAGATTCATTGAAAACACTGCTTCTGGTATAATAATAAAAATATATATAATGATAATGATGATATTATTGGTGTCTCCGAAAGAAACTTTATTATTTCATGCAAAGCAAGCAGCTCAAAGTGATTTACATAAAATGCATAAAAACAGGAAACAGATTAAAACATATTAAACAATGAAAACACAATGATTAAAGGAATAGTTCACCCCAAAACCCCAAAATACTCCCATGAAGAATGGGTGCAACCCAACAGGTATCTACCCCAGGTGGTACGGGTATCTACCCCAGGTGGTACCACCTGGGGTAGATACCTGTTGGGTTGCACCCATGAAGAATGGGTGCAACCCAACACAAGCCCAGGAAGGTCAAATCAGCATCAACAGCAGAATAATCAGGTTGACATTGTTCATGGGATCAACCCACATCCTCAGCTGTGATGCTCATCCCACAGATACATGTTCTTTACAAATGAAGAGAAATAAACACACTTTACAACAATATAAAGGTTATTGTCAAGAAACATTGTTACAATAGAGAAATCATCTACCAAACACTTTTTTTGTGATATTTTGTATATATAAACTGATATAGAAACAAATGAATTACCCCTTTATGTAACATATAAAATAACACAAGCACATGTTTAAAATGAATATACAGCTGACATTCTTGTAGTACATAATCAATTAATAAGAATGTTCAATTAAATTAAATGATATAAATGATGAGATGTTATAAATGATGAGAAATAGATTCATAATAACTTGTTCTGATGCTGATTTAAGAAAACACACTTTATGAATCTACAGCAGTGGATCTCAAACTGAAAACTATATTTCAAGGATCCCCAAAACTCTGAGAGAGGGTCCATTTGGTTCCATGTGTACACTCTCAGAGTTACAGACCTGTAAGGGTCCATTTGGTTCCATGTGTACACTCTCAGAGTTACAGACCTGTAAGGGTCCATTTGGTTCCATGTGTACACTCTCAGAGTTACAGACCTGTAAGGGTCCATTTGGTTCTATTTGTACACTCTGAGAGTTACAGACCTGTAAGGGTCCATTTGGTTCTATTTGTACACTCTCAGAGTTGCAGACCTGTAAGGGTCCATTTGGTTCTATTTGTACACTCTCAGAGTTACAGACCTGTAAGGGTCCATTTGGTTCTATTTGTACACTCTCAGAGTTACAGACCTGTAAGGGTCCATTTGGTTCTATTTGTACACTCTGAGAGTTACAGACCTGTAAGGGTCTATACTAATACTATTATATATTACTATTATAATTTATATATTATTATACTATTATATATTGCTATTATAATGTATATATTATTATACTATTATATATTGCTATTATAATGTATATATTATTATACTATTATATATTACTATATCATTTATATATTATTATACTATTATATATTACCATTATAATTTATATATTATACTATTATATATTTCTATATAATTTATATATCATATTATTGCGAACGCTGCGCAAGTGGAGCTTACTATGAAACCGTGCTCGGGTTGTGTGTGTGTCCGTCTGTGTGCAGTATTGTGTGCACTGCCTGTGTGCAGCCGCGCCCCCATGTGACTCACGCTCTCATTGGCTGCTGACAGATCTGAGAGTGCACTACAGTGTGGCTGAAATCCGCCTGCCCCTGGGTGACTAATTACACTCCTCTGAGAGAAATATAGCAGCTACAGTAAAAAATAACACATCTAAAAGCATCTACACGAGTTCATCTATTTGGATATCTAAGAATTCCATGTCATTTGTGCATATTTCAGGCCGGATGGCAAGTTGAAAACGCCTTAGTTTGAGGACAGTTTTAGATTTCTTCTTGCTATGTTATTTTCGAGCTGCGTTCTCTTCCTGCGTTCGCGCGTCTTACTTGTTATATATTACTATTATAATTTATAGATCCAGATTGTTTTTTTTTTAATGTATGAAATTCTTTTGAAAAAAAATGTTTTTCATTTTGTGACATTTTGTAAAATTTTTTGATATGAAATCATAACAATATTGGAAAAGGATATTCACTCCTGTTCCATGAAAATGGGTCTGCGAACTATAGCCGATCTACAAGCTCACAACACGTTGCAAAACAACGCTTTGTGAGCTTGTAGATCAGTTATTGCCACTACTAAAAGATTGTTTTATTATTTATGAATTCAGATGTTTTCTATGTATGAAATAGTTTTGACATTAATTTATTTTATGATTTCTCTAAATAGTTTTTATCGTCTAATAGTCTTTATATAAATGAATATGTATTTAGCCAGGGACCCCCATCTGTAAATGTTTTGTGCCAGGGACCCCCCAGAAGAGAAGATTTGTATAAAAAATAAATGTCTTTCAAGATTAAAACAAGAAATAGCAGATGTACAAGCTCACAGCACGGCACAAAGTGACCAGGTGACGCTCTGTGAGCTTGTAGATCTGCTATGTTTGAATGGCCAACATATAAAATATGGATAAAGTGATTAAAATGATTGTGATGCTGTACTAACCCATTAAGACAACTGAAACTCGTACGAGTGCCGCGCTACGAGCTTGTAGATCTGCTATTTTTTAAAGCAAAATAAATCTATATATAGAAACTATATCCATTATTGTATACTTTGGGCTATTCAAAACAAGCTTGTAGATCTGCTATATTTCTTTTAATCTTTGAATATATATATATTTTTAAAGAGAACATTTGTAACTCTGATCTGTGCTTCTGGGGGTCCCTGGAACAAAAAATTCTGAGATGGGGGTCCACGGCCAAATACATGATCTAAACATTTTATCCAAATCCTAACAGTATGTTGCTGTATCAGTGGTGCTCCAACTTTTACAGAGAATATTTTACAAATGTTCGCTTTTCAACAATAGCAGATCTACAAGCTATTTCAAGATCAAGCTCATAGCGGCGCTATGAGCTTGATCTTGAAATAGCAGAGTTAGATCTGCTATTTTTGAATAGCCAAAGAAATCTAAAATGACACAAGATATTTTCCCAGTCTTAATGGGTTAACTAGTTTAGCTGGGGACCCCCTGGAATTTATCAATGAAACATGGTATTAATACATGTTAAGATACATTAGATATAACGAAAAACATCACATGGATGCACCTGGGACGTATCATCAGTGTTGTAGCCTGGGGTCATAGGATGTTTCGGGTCTCGCAACATACACCCTCCCCCAGGTGACCCAGCCAAGGTTGATCAAGCCTCGACTTACGTCCCAGTAGCTACCCACGGTCAGTCCTATAGGGCAAGACAGGGCCACTCAGTCCGCTTCTCCGGAAATACTCTGCCGGGACTCGGGGAGGCTCTGGCACGTGGAGGGACTAGGCTCTGTGGGTTGACTCCTGGCCGGGCTCCTCCTTCGTCTCACCAGGTCCAGGACCTGAGCGTTGCACCAGACTCCCCTGCTCCAAACATTTCATTCTGGTGTGATGGTGTCTTGGCCCGTGATGGTACTGCAATGACCACCATGACCCGTGGTGGTACTGCACTAACTGCAGGCTCCCTTGCGTCTTACTTGAATGGTCCTCCCAAAGGCCTCACCGTGGATTTGTTGGGCTTCTTCCTCACGGAAGACACAGACTGGGGCGCCAACCCAAACTGCTCCCGGATGCCGTCTAGATTCCGGCTGTCACCCGACTCTCCGGTGGTCACCAGTCTATTCCTGGTTGTCACGTAGTCTATAAATTCCTATGAGCCACTATAAATAGAATAACTATAACGAAAAACATCACATGGATGCACCTGGGACGTATCATCAGTGTTGTAGCCTGGGGTCATAGGATGTTTCGGGTCTCGCAACATACACCCTCCCCCAGGTGACCCAGCCAAGGTTGATCAAGCCTCGACTTACGTCCCAGTAGCTACCCACGGTCAGTCCTATAGGGCAAGACAGGGCCACTCAGTCCGCTTCTCCGGAAATACTCTGCCGGGACTCGGGGAGGCTCTGGCACGTGGAGGGACTAGGCTCTGTGGGTTGACTCCTGGCCGGGCTCCTCCTTCGTCTCACCAGGTCCAGATACATTAATACATGTTAAGATACATTAATCAATGATGATTTCACTACACAACTCTTTCACACATACAACGGAAAGAGTCAGAACATGAAGCGTCAGCCCATCCTCTATTACTAGACGCTCCATTATAATTGTCAACACAGTTTACTCCTCGTCCATTAGGCTCACCAGGTTTCCAGAACCTGTAGAAATAAAGAACATTTCATTCATTTCAATACATTTACAACAATGATTTATTTTCTCTCTAAATGTTTAGTTTTTTAACCTCTTAAACCCTGGAGTCTCTATGTGGAGCATGTTACTATAGATGAACATAATGTGAAAAGTCTCTCTCTCTCTCTCTCTCTTTTTCTTTCTTTCTTTCTTTCTTTCTTTCTTTCTTTCTTTTTCTCTCTTGTTCTTTCTTTTTCTCTCTCTCTCTCGTTCTCTCTCTCTCTCTCTCTCTCTCTCTCTCTCTCTCTCTCTCTCTTTCGTTCTCTCGCTCTCGCTCTCTCTCTCTCTATCTCCCCCTCTCTCGTTCTCTCTTTCTTTCTTTCTTTCGTTCTCTTTCGTTCTCTTTCTCTCTCTCTCTCTCTCTCTCTCTCTCTCTCTCTCTCTCTCTCTCTCTCTCTCTCTCTCTCTCTCTCTCTCTCTCTCTTTTCTTTCTCTCTCTCGTTCTCTCGTTCTCTCTTTCTTTTTCTTTCTTTCTTTCTTTCTTTCTTTCTTTCTCTCTTGTTCCCTCTCTATCTCAGTCTCTCTCTCTCTCTCTCTCTCTCTCTCTCTCTCTATCTCAGTCTCTCTCTCTCTCTCTCTCTCTCTCTCTCCTCTCTCTCTCTCTCTCTCTCTCTCTCTCTCTCTCTCTCTCTCTCTCTCTCTCTCTCTCTCTCTCTCTCTCCTCTCCCCCATCTCTCTCTCTTTCTTTCTTTCTTTCTTTCCTCCCTCTCTCTCTCTCTCTCTCTCTCTCTCTCTCTCTCTCTCTGTCTCTGTCTCTGTCTCTGTCTCTGTCTCTCTCTCTCGTTCTCTCTCGTTCTCTCTCTCTCTCTTGTTCTATCTCTCCCCCTATCTCCCCCCCCTCTCTCTCTTTCTTTCTTTCTCTTTCTTTCTCGTTCTATCTCTCCCCTCTCTTCTCTCTCTCTCTCTCTCTCTCTCTCTCTCTCTCTCTCTCTCTCTCTCTCTCTCTCTCTCTCTCTCTCTCTCTCTCTCTCTCTCTCTCTCTCTCTCCCATATCTCCCCCCTCTCTCTCTCTCGTTCTTTCTTTCTTTCTTTCTTTCTTTCTCTCTCTCTCGCGTTCTCTTTCTTTCTCTTTCTCTTTCTCTTTCTCTCTCCCCCTCTATCCCCCCTCTCTCTCTCTTTTTTCCTTTCTTACTTTCTTTCTTTCTCTCTCTCTCTCTCTCTCTCTCTCTCTCTCTCTCTCTCTCTCTCTCTCTCTCTATTAATGAAGGTACAGTCTTACGTTGGTGAGGTCAGTGGTGTTCCGTCCACCCACGTAAAGGATCCTTCTCCTCCAGTCAAACCGATCCACATGTAGTCTCTGGGAGCAACTCTCTCAACAAGGTCCTGGACAGAAAAGCTGCTGGTTACTTAAAGCTACAATTAGCGAGTTTTGTCTTCTCCTTGCAAGATTGTATAAGTTATATAGTATTAACATACTCTACCATACAGATTATATAAGTTATATTGTATTAACATACTCTACCATACAGATTGTATAAGTTATATTGTATTAAAGGGATACTTCACTTTCGGGCCGGGGACACATTTAAAAAAAATATTAAAAATAAATGAAAAAAGTTATGGAAAATTCATGGCCCCCTCACACATTAGTAGGACACTCTAATGCGTGAGGGGGCCATGAATTTTCCATAACTTTTTTCATTTATTTTTAATATTTTCTTTTAATGTGTCCCCGGCCCTAAAGTGAAGTATCCCTTTAACATACTCTACCATACAGATTGTATAAGTTATATTGTATTAACATACTCTACCATACAGATTGTATAAGTTATATTGTATTAACATACTCTACCATACAGATTGTATAAGTTATATTGTATTAACATACTCTACCATACAGATTGTATACGTTATTTTAACATACTCTACCATACAGATTATATAAGTTATATTGTATTAACATACTCTACCATACAGATTGTATAAGTTATATTGTATTAACATACTCTACCATACAGATTGTATAAGTTATATAGTATTAACATACTCTACCATACAGATTGTATAAGTTATATTGTATTAACATACTCTACCATACAGATTATATAAGTTATATTGTATTAACATACTCTACCATACAGATTGTATAAGTTATATTGTATTAACATACTCTACCATACAGATTGTATAAGTTATATAGTATTAACATACTCTACCATACAGATTGTATAAGTTATATTATATTAACATACTCTACCATACAGATTGTATAAGTTATATTATATTAACATACTCTACCATACAGATTGTATAAGTTATATTGTATTAACATACTCTACCATACAGATTGTATAAGTTATATTGTATTAACATACTCTACCATACAGATTGTATAAGTTATATTGTATTAACATACTCTACCATACAGATTGTATAAGTTATATTGTATTAACATACTCTACCATACAGATTGTATACGTTATTTTAACATACTCTACCATACAGATTATATAAGTTATATTGTATTAACATACTCTACCATACAGATTGTATAAGTTATATTGTATTAACATACTCTACCATACAGATTGTATAAGTTATATAGTATTAACATACTCTACCATACAGATTGTATAAGTTATATTGTATTAACATACTCTACCATACAGATTATATAAGTTATATTGTATTAACATACTCTACCATACAGATTGTATAAGTTATATTATATTAACATACTCTACCATACAGATTGTATAAGTTATATTGTATTAACATACTCTACCATACAGATTGTATAAGTTATATTATATTAACATACTCTACCATACAGATTGTATAAGTTATATTGTATTAACATACTCTACCATACAGATTGTATAAGTTATATTGTATTAACATACTCTACCATACAGATTGTATAAGTTATATTGTATTAACATACTCTACCATACAGATTGTATAAGTTATATTGTATTAACATACTCTACCATACAGATTGTATAAGTTATATTGTATTAACATACTCTACCATACAGATTGTATAAGTTATATTGTATTAACATACTCTACCATACAGATTGTATAAGTTATATTGTATTAACATACTCTACCATACAGATTGTATAAGTTATATAGTATTAACATACTCTACCATACAGATTGTATAAGTTATATTATATTAACATACTCTACCATACAGATTGTATAAGTTATATTATATTAACATACTCTACCATACAGATTGTATAAGTTATATTGTATTAACATACTCTACCATACAGATTGTATAAGTTATATTGTATTAACATACTCTACCATACAGATTGTATAAGTTATATTGTATTAACATACTCTACCATACAGATTGTATAAGTTATATTGTATTAACATACTCTACCATACAGATTGTATACGTTATTTTAACATACTCTACCATACAGATTATATAAGTTATATTGTATTAACATACTCTACCATACAGATTGTATAAGTTATATTGTATTAACATACTCTACCATACAGATTGTATAAGTTATATAGTATTAACATACTCTACCATACAGATTGTATAAGTTATATTGTATTAACATACTCTACCATACAGATTATATAAGTTATATTGTATTAACATACTCTACCATACAGATTGTATAAGTTATATTATATTAACATACTCTACCATACAGATTGTATAAGTTATATTGTATTAACATACTCTACCATACAGATTGTATAAGTTATATTATATTAACATACTCTACCATACAGATTGTATAAGTTATATTGTATTAACATACTCTACCATACAGATTGTATAAGTTATATTGTATTAACATACTCTACCATACAGATTGTATAAGTTATATTGTATTAACATACTCTACCATACAGATTGTATAAGTTATATTGTATTAACATACTCTACCATACAGATTGTATAAGTTATATTGTATTAACATACTCTACCATACAGATTGTATAAGTTATATTGTATTAACATACTCTACCATACAGATTGTATCATTGACTCATTTAACGCATGCGCAGAACGGCCCGCCCCTAGCTCTGTTCCATAGAGTTAGAAGGACCGTTGCCCACATCAATACTGCAGTGTAGAAATACTCTTACTGAAAAGTGCTTTGGTAATTGGAAATGGGAAATACTCCAGTAAAGTAATAATTCCTCAAAAGTGTACTTAAGTACAGTACTTGAGTAAATGTACTTGGTTACTTTACACCACTGCCCAAGACTTTGGATAAGATTGTGTCCATCCATGCTGTATTGATGTTGGTACCATAGGAGAGAAACACATGATACACACACACACCTGTTTTTCTTTGCTCTTTATCATGATCAGGTCTGCTTGTTTGTCTCTACAGTCTTGTCTGCTCTGCTCCCAGGTTTTATACTCAGTAGAGATGTAATAACACAGACCATCGAATGTAAATCCATATGATTCTAATAACAAAGAGAATAAAATTAGCCACTGTTTTCTTTTTTCTTCATTTGCTCAGATTAATGGTAAATGAACAACATGAAATAACAATGAATAAAAACAGTGATGTCTCACTGACCACACAGCCTCCTCTTCAGGTCATCTCTCTCTGCAGTCAGGTGGTTGTAGCTGGACTGTAGCTGGTCATTCTGGTCGGTCAGGTTCTTGTATCTGGACTGTAGCTGGTCAAAACTGGACTGTATCTGGTCCTTCTGGTCGGTCATCTGCTCCAGGTCTTTGATCAGGTTGTCTTTCTCTTTCATCCATTCAGAATCTGTAAGAAGAATCAACAAACTGAAGAGTTTTACATACGTCTGTGTTCTGCTCTGACCTCCTTAACTCATTGACTGCCATTGACGAGTAAACTCTTCATTTCACCTGCGCGCCTGAGTTTGTCTTTGAATGAAGAAGCACAAAGAGAGACTCGCGCACGGCCTTATTAACATTAACATTATTAACATTATGCTTATTAACATTATGCTTATTAACATTATGCTTATTAACATTAACATTAACATTATGCTTATTAACATTAACATTATTAATATTATGCTTATTAACATTATGCTTATTAACATTATGCTTATTAACATTAACATTAACATTATGCTTATTAACATTAACATTATTAATATTATGCTTATTAACATTAACATTATTAACATTATGCTTATTAACATTATGCTTATTAACATTATGCTTATTAACATTAACATTAACATTAACATGGGTAACTGCGGGGCTTACAAGCATTGTTAGGCTAACTGTACATTCACGTCATGAATTCAAATCTAATTCAAAGGCTGCTGCTGGCCAGTGTTGCCAGATTTTGCGAGAGAAATAAGCAACCAGGTCTATGAAAACAAGTCCAGAAGAAGCAACTAGGCCACATGAGCACTTTAAACCTATACATACATAGGCTATTAGAAAATAGCAGATCTACAAGCTCACAACGCTGTGACTTGTCGTGAGTTTGTAGATCTGCTATTTTCAAAAAAATGAAAGCCAGCTGTGTAAAGTAACTAAATACATTTAGTAAAGTAAAGAGTTACTTTTACTTGACAGGAGTACTTCCAATTTTCAGTACTTTTACTTTACTTAAGACAAGTAAATATCCTAAAATGAATCCAAAGAATTACATCTTTGTTTATTTAGGATTAGGGTTAACTGAGAGTTTTTAACCTGTTGCTTCAGGCCCCATCTTGACATTTTTGGACAAAATTATATAGAAAGTTCTCCAAAAAGTCAAGAGAAAGGTAAAAAGTTAAGAACTCACCGTTTGTGCAGTTCCCTGCTGCTGGTGCTGAACGCTGCACACCTGCTATCACACTCCAACACACAACAGTGATCACAAACACACTCACACCCACATATGCACAGTCTACACACACACACACACACACACACACACACACACACACACACACACACACACACACACACACACACACACACACACACACACACACACACACACACACACACACACACACACACACACAACACACACACACACACACACCATTATTTCCTATTCCTACGAGGTCCAGTACCAGATGTTCTCCACTAGATAGCCCCAAATGTACTTTTAAACTGTCAATAAAATATTCACAGAAAAGACATCATTGCTACAAAATGCTCACAGTAACCATAGGGAGGATTAAACAACACAGGGTTAAAGGTAGAGTTAGTCATTTGTAAACATAAGTGTTTAGTAGCTCTATATTGTGATAGTAATCATTACTATAGAATGTGTGTTCAGTAACAGTGTTAAATAGCTCTTTAGTGTGATAGTAATCATTACTATAGAGTGTGTGTTCAGTAACAGTGTTAAATAGCTCTATATTGTGATAATAATCATTACTATAGAGTGTTTGTTCAGTAACAGTGTTAAATAGCTCTATATTGTGATAGTAATCATTACTATAGAGTGTGTGTTCAGTAACAGTGTTAAATAGCTCTATATTGTGATAATAATCATTACTATAGAGTGTTTGTTCAGTAACAGTGTTAAATAGCTCTATATTGTGATAGTAATCATTACTAGAGAGTGTTTGTTCAGTAACAGTGTTAAATATATTGTGATAGTAATCATTACTAGAGAGTGTTTGTTCAGTAACAGGGGTCTCTGCAGCTCTTTAATAAACATTGAAAACATTTTTGGGATACCAATTTCATCCAATCAGGAGAGAGAACACAGACAGACAGACAGACAGACAGACAGACAGACAGACAGACAGACAGACAGACAGACAGACAGACAGACAGACTCACGGATTAAAAGGCGTTTTCTGGCCGGTGGCTTTGGTGGTGGATGTAGATGTATTATATAATCCTCTTCATCCTCCTCATCCTCCCCTTCATCTCCTCCAGATGGTCCCTCCATCGCTCCATCACCTCCACCTTGTCCAGAGACACAAACACATCAGTAACATCATGACAGTGAAACATGCAAAGCCCACCCCAATAAATAATAGACAGACATTTTAATTATTTGAATTTGGGAAGCTTATTATGCCTTTTGACAAGATGAACAAAATGAATGAATAAAAACAACAACATTGTAGGTTTTTTTGCATATAATGAAATGCTTTTGTATCAGGTGTATTTCTTTTAAACAAAACCACTTTTTCAGATCATTTTCAATTGGTTTGGTTCATTTTCTTTTCTTTTTACATATATTGACCACTCTATCATTTTTCGGACTTCCTCGATATTTTACAGATTTCCACATGGGGGCGCCACTGTTACGGAGGCTTTCACCTCATATAGTGTGTTGGATAGGTTTCCATAGTTACCCACTAAGTTTGTATGAGTCCTTAGTGTTAGGGTTATTGCGGTTAGTGGGTCCAAATCAAGCCCCCAGAACCCAGTGGTTGCATTGAAGCGCATTGGACATGCTGGCCATTCATAGGTACTGCAGCTGGGGCCACTGTACACCAGTGGTAGAAAAAGTACTCAAATTCTTTACTTAAGTAAAAGTACCAATATTGCAATATAAAAATACTCTGTTACAAGTAAAAGTCCAGAATTAAAAATGTACTAGAGTAAAAGTACAAACGTATTGGCATCAACATGTACCTAAAGTACCAAAAGTAAAAGTAGCCTACTAAATATTTGAAAATAGCAGATCTACAAGCTCACAACGTGTCGTGATGAGACGCGTTGTGAGCTTGTAGATCGGCTATTTTCAAATAGCCTAGGTATAAAATAGGTTTAAAGTGGTTAATGTATGTTTCATTATATCATAATTTACATCTGAAAAGTAACTAGTAACTAAAGTTTTCAAATAATTGTAGTGGAGTGAAAGTACAATATTTGCCTCTGAGATGTAGTGGAGTAGAAGTAAAAGTATTGGAAATTGGAAATACTCAAGTAAAGTACAAATACCTCAAAATTGTACTTAAGTACAGTACTTAAGTAAATGTACTTAGTTACTTTCCACCACTGCTGTACATGAACGAGCGAAAACGGTTTCGATCAATGGGCACTTGACCACTTTATCAGTTAATAGTCCTTACACACACTCACTACAATCTACAGGGGTGTTTCAATATAACACTAACATCTACATCTCTACCGTCTCTTCACCAACCTTTGAGTGTGTCTTCAAACTTCTTCACCAGATCAGCCCTTTTGATCTTCTTCAGACATCGCACCATGATCACCTGATGTGCATCACTGGCGGCGTAGTTTTGAACCATCAAGTCGACAGTGTCTGTCCTCTCTGCATTCTCCAGAGCTGCCTTTGTGAGCGGCGGGACACCGTCGACATTTCCAAGGTCTTTAAGAGACCACTTGAACTTCTTGAACTCGCTGGTTTCCAGCTCCTCCAAAGTGTCCAACATAGCCTTCTTGGTGGATTCCTGCATAGTGGATTCCTGTAAACAGATGATGTTAAAGGTTCTATGACATTCATTTTCACTTTTTTTTATTTTTTATGTTTTTTGGGGGGGTTTATGACCTCAATTACACTAAAAAAAAACGGAACTTTGAACATTCAGTGGATTTTCTGTGGTCTGGGGTTTTCTGAATAATTAGGCTGAAAAGTAATCTGGGATTGGCCCTTGGAGTGTGAAGTCATAGGCCATTAATCCTGTTAATTAATAAAATTAAAACAGCGACACAAAGATTTCTTTTTTCAAAGGCAAAGAGGCAAAGATTTCTTTTTTCATTGCAGTTGAAAAGGCTTTAGAAATGTGAGAGAAAAACACCTGCAATGGATCACTGGAGTGGAGTTGGAGTGGAGTTGTAAAACTGAATGTCATGAAACCTTTAATATTCCGGATGTGTTCATGGTTAATGAAACCACCAAGACTGTTTTTATTTTACAAATTGTTTGTTCCTTTGACATGTACATGGATACTTTACTTTGACATGTACATGGATACTTTACTTTGACATGTACATGGATACTTTACTTTGACATGTACATGGATACTTTACTCTGACATGTACATGGATACTTGCACACATGCCATCTCTGCATTTAAAACAACTCAACCTAGTCCTATGTTGGGCTGATAAGTGCAATGGTCACGGAAGTCATTATAAATAGCCAGGCTAATAGACCCTTATCAGACACACTGTCACACTGATGAGAACAAGTATGTATAGATCTATAGACCCTTATTAGACACACTGGCACACTGATGAGAACCAGTATGTATAGATCTATAGACCCTTATCAGACACACTGTCACACTGATGAGAACCAGTATGTATAGATCTATAGAACCAGTGTGTATAGATCTATAGAACCAGTGTGTATAGATCTATAGAACCAGTATGTATAGATCTATAGAACCAGTGTGTATAGATCTATAGAACCAGTGTGTTTAGATCTATAGAACCAGCATGTATAGATCTATAGAACCAGTATGTATAGATCTATAGAACCAGTATGTATAGATCTATAGAACCAGTATACGAGCGCAGGCCGGCACCAAATGAACCCCACCGCTCATAAGATGCAATGTTAAAGAAGCACCCTGAATGTCTCAATAATAGAGACATTCAGGGTGCTTCTTGAGGACACACTACATAGTGACTGCAGCTGTTTCATGTAACACTGTGTTTATTTGTATCTGTGACATTGTAATATGATTCAAATGTTTGTTATTGTTTCTCATTATAATGTATTGTATATGTGGTTATCAGGGCGTCCTTGTTTTCATTCCCACTAACAATATTTCTACACGGAACACTAACACCACTTCTCCCAGAGAACATGGATCGTTTTGGTTATAAGCCCACTTGTTTCTATGATGAAAGCGATATGCGATATGACGAACCCCCCCGACAGATTCAAACGCAGAGCAGAATCTGTTCTTGAGAGATTAGTGGTTCTCATACCTTTTTCATGTCAAGGACCCTCAAAATTATATGCATTTGGCCGCGGACCCCCATCTCAAAATATTTTGTTCCAGGGACCCCCAGAAGCAAAGATTTGAGTTTAAAATGTATATATATTCGAAGATTTTCATACATTTTCGGATATCTGTTTCCTTTAAAAAAAAATCAAAATGGTGCAAATTTTTAAATAAGAGGGTTTTTTTTCATTCTTTTTCATTTATACTTGTAATGTGATGATTCAACACATGTTTTATTTTGAAATCGTACTACCGGAAATAGAAGTAGCCAGGTAGCCTAGTTCAGACAGTGGTTCTCAACCTGTGGGTCAGGACCCCCAGAGGGGTCCCCATATGATTTTGGGGGGTCCCCAGATGACAGTTTAATGACAATTTGAAGCTTTTAAGACCTTTTTAATACCTAAAAAAGAGACTATTACAGCATCAAAGGTAATCAATAAACTATACAATAAAAACTGGTCAAACGTTGACCTAAATGTCAAATAATGTAAGAAAGGGGCAAAAAAAAAAGTATACAGCCTATCTACAAGCTCACAACAAGCTCACAAGCTCACCCAAAAGCTACAGACTGCAGTACTAAAACTAGCCCCTACGGAACCTCTCCCTCCGCTAAGTAGCTCCGAGATGAGGTCCCTCGTTAATTCCTGCCGGCTGCGGTCGACATTTTCGCACATTTTCCAGTTTTACATGTTTCTTACCCCTTTCTGCACATCGTATCCAAAAAGCAAAGCAATTGCGCCACTCTCTCAGATGTTTTAAGCTCTAGCGGAACATAAAAGCTTCCAACGTGTTGAAGAAAGTATTTAATTTGCCTCGGTTTTCATCCGGTTCCGTAATATTTTGCATTAGAAGATGCAATTCAACATTTGACCAGTAGGGTAATCAGTAATGTTATCTCTACGGGCGCAACTCTTGCGCAATGTCTTAAAAACATGTAACCGGATGAAAACCGAGGCAAATTAAATACTTTCTTCAACACGTTGGAAGCTGTTATGTTCCGCTAGAACTTAAAACATCTGAGAGAGTGGCGCAATTGCTTTGCTTTTTGGATACGATGTGCAGAAAGGGGTAAGAAACATGTAAAACTGGAAAATGTGCGAAAATGTCGACCGCAGCCGGCAGGAATTAACGAGGGACCTCATCTCGGAGCTACTTAGCGGAGGGAGAGGTTCCGTAGGGGCTATATAAGTCATTGTTATTTTTCCCTGTAGACATCAGAACCAGTGGAGGAGCTAATTTCATGTTCTGCGTCTTATACCTAACCATTGCAGGTAACTGTTGTTGCACTAAATGTTTTGTATGTATTAAGTCAGACGTTTACAAGTTCATAAATGTTTGTACTAGTCGCCAATGTGCAATGAAGCAGCAACGTGGCCTGCTGTTATTTCTATGTACTGCCAGAGGGCGGCGTTAGGCAATTTAATTCTTTGTTTTGGTTGCCGTCTGTATTTTTGTATTTTCTCCATTCATTTAACATAAAAATGATTTAAAAAAAGGATGATGCAGATGCAGGTTAAAAAAAAACAAGTTAAAACAGATCGTATTGAATTCTTTGTAAAAGCATTCATGTTAAAACCCAGTTAAAACCACTATACGATCATAGCTGTAGTATACAACCCTCGTAGACGTATTTATGATTCTGACGTTTTCAATCTACGAGAGTTGTAGGGTGCACTTCCCATAGTGACTTGGACTTTCTGCACTATGCCCCGTAGACACTCCAAACATTGTACAAAATGAAAATAAAGGCGCTTACCGCCGAGCCCCAAATGTTAACTGGCTCTACGGGGTAGTAGTGTAATGTAATAATCCATATCTTTCAATAAAGAAGTGTTTTAATGCCGTCTGTGGCCGATTCTGTCGGAAGTTCCCAATGGGCGGTAGTGACGGGAAGTGAGGGGGCGCATCCGGTGAAACCCGGAATTACACTAAATGTAAACAGGAAGTAAACGAGGGTGAAAAAATGGCGTTCGGCCACAGACGGCATTAAAACACTTCTTTATTGAAAGATATGGATTATTACATTACACTACTACCCCGTAGACCCAGTTAACATTTGGGGCTCGGCGGTAAGCGCCTTTATTTTCATTTTGTACAATGTTTGGAGTGTCTACGGGGCATAGTGCAGAAAGTCCAAGTCACTATGGGAAGTGCACCCTACAACTCTCGTAGATTGAAAACGTCAGAATCATAAATACGTCTACGAGGGTTGTATACTACAGCTAATACGATCACATGTTAAAAAGTATACTGTAAAAAACACTGTAAATCCATTGTTAAAAGTCACATCTTGGAATGCAGTTCATGAGAATGTAAACATTTATAAGATGTTATGTACCAGAGCATTCCTAGCTAGCACTCTGCTATGGAGTCAGAACCACATGTTTTGTGCTTTGAACCAAACCATTGCAGCTACCTCACTAAAGTACCACATCATCCAACCCAGTGCCTCTGTGTGTGTTCTTGGCAGGAGGGTACACACAGTGGTGGAAAAAGTACTCAAATTCTTTACTTAAGTAAAAGTACCAATACTGCAATATAAAAATACTCTGTTACAAGTAAAAGTCCAGAATTAAAAATGTAATTGAGTAAAAGTACAAAAGTATTGGCATAAAAATGTACTTAAAGTACCAAAAGTAAAAGTACTAAATATTTGAAAATAGCCGATCTACAAGCTCACAACGCGTCGCGATGCGACGCGTTGTGAGCTTGTAGATCTGCTATTTTCAAATAGCCTATGTATAAAATAGGGCTAAAGTGGTCAATGTATGTTTCATTATATCATAATTTATATCTGTAAAGTAACTAGTAACTAAAGTTTTCAAATAAATGTAGTGGAGTAAAAGTACAATATTTGCCTCTGAGATGTAGTGGAGTAGAAGTAAAAGTATTGGAAATTAGAAATACTCAAGTTAAGTACAAATACCTCAAAATGTTACTTAAGTACAGTACTTAAGTAAATGTACTTAGTTACTTTCCACCACTGGGTACACAACGGTTACATATACATTGTAATATATTGTGCACACTTCATCTGTCTCAAAAGCTATAAGAATAGTTAATTTCTCTCCCTGCATGATGCCTCAATGCACAGACTACTATAAATGACTGTGACAAAGAATACAATAAAGTAATGTATTGTATTTATATGTGGACTGAACTGAATACATGTATATGATGTAATTCAGAGTCAGACATAGGCCTACTCAGTTATACAGTAGCAAAGCAGCAGTGCCGTGTGGTGCCCCCCCACACACACACACACACAGGGACGCCGGCTTTTGTGCGTGGCCATGGGGATTGGGGGCTGAACTTGACCACCACTCGCCCCCCCCCCCCCCCTCCACCCACTGCGTCGCGGGCATGTACGCGCGCCAAGCGCGCGCGATTTTTTTTTTGCTTAATTAATTAATTAAATGACCATAAAACAACATTAACAACACTCTACCCATCCTTCAGTGTGTCCCATCCTCAAATGTTTTACTTAAATAAAAGTACTTATTTTAGTAGTAGCCTATAGTTACTTCTACTCCACTACACATAGACAAATATTGTACTTTTACTCCACTACAATTATTTGATAACTTTATTTACTATAGTTACTTTGTAGATTTTGATTATTATTACAAACCACTTATACATTATATATACTTTGGCATTTTGAAAATAGCAGATTTGCGACGCGTTGTGAGCTTGTAGATCTGCTATTTTCAAAGAATTTGTATACATTTTACATGTTTGAAAACTTGTGAAATGGGACCTTCTGCATAATGAGTACTTTTACTTTTGGTACTTTAAATACATTTTGATACCAATACTATTCTACTTTTACTCAAGTACATTTTGAATACCTTACTTTTACTTGTAATAGAGTATTTTTACACCGCAGAATTGATACTTTTGTTTAAGTAAAACATTTTAGTACTTTTTCCACCACTGTATTCAGTGCATAGCGACCCTTCATTTCAATAAGGGCAGACGGCAGAGCCAAAACCTGCAGAACATGTTTAGCACAGCCATGGCCATGGTTCATGTGTCATGGTGCCGAGTCCCCCTGGTCTAAAGTTGTGTTCGATTTTTTCGAGCCGCAATAGCCCCGCCCCCCCGCCGTGAGCCGTTTCTATGTCTGGGCTATTGTTCTAGGTGTCAACGGTGCGTTAACACCTATCTGCGCCCCGCTACAGTAATGGTAATGGTAGTGGTACTGTAAGTTTGAGCCTGACATCTGAGATTCATTCATTCATGACGAATTGAGCGTGGGGGCGCTAGCCCCGAAGCCCCCGCGTCATCGGCGCCCCTGCACACACACACACACACACACACACACACACACACACTTTTTTTTTTAAATAAAATAATAATTATATTATAAGCATGTATTTTTGCAGTTGGTATTTTTGCAGTTGCAGCTTCCCAACTACATGCAAAAAGGCTGTTCGCGTCCCATACAGCTCTGGCTCTGCGGAAAGCTAGCTGACTTCCAAGCAGTGTTGCCAAATATTGCGAGAGGAATAAGCAAACAGGTCTATGAAATAAGCCCAAAAGAAGCGACTATATCACTTTAAAAACTTACACATGTCGAATGTCGGCGATTAAACAATGTGCATATTAAATTAATATGCATGTCACAAGCTCACAACCGCAACCCGCGACTACCATTATTTACAAACAACCTTACAGAAAAATAAGCCCAACGTGGCTTATAATTAGCAGACCTGGCAACGTTGCTCGCGAGCGTGTCTTTCACGCTGCAGCTAAAAATAGATTTGACACTCTGGAGTGACGGCTGATGACTGATGCCAACATAATGCAAAAACTAAGTGAATAGTCTTGTCTTCTTTACCCAGAATAGGAAAATCAGGGTCTCAGAAAATAAAATAAACCACTTGGTCAACTTCAACTTGAACCTTTGACTCTGTACTTGGTCTGTTCTTTTCCCCCTCTACACAACATTTTGTCCAAATCTTTGCTCAAATCTTTGCTTCTGGGGATTCTACAAATGTCTTCTTTTTGAAAAAACAAAACAAAGACGCATGTTGCTCTATCAGTGGTGCTCAAACATTTTCATGTCAAGATGTTTATACATTGGAAAACTTGTGAAATGGGACATTCTGCGTAATGAGTACTTTTACTTTTGGTACTTCAAGTACATTTTGATACCAATACTTTTGTACTTTTACTGTATCAACCGTTCCAGACCACGACTGGAGCAGCATCAAAATACAGACAGGAGGTCCCCCACGCGGGGACCTTTTAAACAAGCAACACACAGAAGCGTATAACTGTATATTTACTTGTGGCAACGAAAGAACAACCATGTGTTCTCCGTCATGGTGATTTCAGAGCAAATTCAACTATGTTAGCAGGCCCGTGGCCTTCAGGGAATTAACGGCAAATTTTTAGTCTAAGTCTGGTCACCATCCGTGAGTCCTTTAATAACTCGATCCTCTACCATAATACCTCGTCCCCGACAAATTATGGACCTGAGGATAACACGGTTATAAGAAAGGCAGGAGGCAGAGGGGCCCCCTAAACTCACTGGCCAGCTTCAACAGAAACATCCACTTGACCTTCACTCAGTCAAGCGTCCCCACTGAAACAACCTATCTTACTCCTCTGACTAGAGAAAATGCACTGAAGCTCATATGTTATACCAACCCATTACATCCCCATGGCCTGCCACTCAGAACTTCACTCACTCTTAAGTCCAGTCACACATAGGGTTAATGAGCCGACACATGCAAACCTTATCACTCTTTACGCCACCATGCCAACCCTCAGTACAACATCACAGCACACCCTTATTGCGAAAACAATTCAATTCTCACAATTCATTGCATACCAAACATTGCACTACCAAAAACATTCATTAACACATTACTCCCAAAAGCTCTGCATCAAAACGTTGGCATCAAACTTCGCATCAGTTACAAATCTCTACCTGTATGGGGTGTGTATTGAATGTGTATGTATGTTGCCGTAGTGTGGAATTCTCATACTCACCGAGGGCGTGATGGTGTCCTTCAAAAGAAACCCCTAGTCTATTTTTCTTTATAACACTAACTCAGAAAATGAGGCTTTTTGGAAGATTAAACGCTTCCCTTTATTTGCTCAGTTCATAGTGGGATTACAGATGTGTATTTAACAATACAAAATACAAATACAAAATACCAATAGAAATGAAATCTAGTAATGTTTCATCTGGTCAGATTTACAAATGCCTTAATTTAGGCTTGTCCTAAACTAATTTATAATTTAGATTAAAAAGAGGAGGTTCCATTTAGATATCATTCAGCCTAAAATACAGGCTAGTCTAAAATTGGTAATTCCTATAATACTAAATACTACCAAGATGGTAGACTGGCTGTTTGAGAGAGCATTTGTACCAGATAGCAAGTGTAGACCGATGAATTGGCTCAGTCGTCTTTTTTACTATTCTAAAAGCCTGCATCTTATGCCATTATACTTCCCACAGTAATGTACTGCTTCTCGTATGGTCTACGGAAGATGCGGGCTTATAACCCCTTTCATGTGACTGCACAGGTATCCAGCCACAAGCTCTCATAGATTCAATCAGCCAACCGTCCTCCCTAAAGTAGCACCAAATAGGCTTAATCTCAAAATAGAGAAATTTACCCTTTTTAGATTTAAGTATTGTTTTACCTTCTTAATTTAAGTAATGTTTTACCTTCTTAATTTAAGTAATGTTTTACCTTCCTAATTTCAGTAATTTTTTACCTTCTTAATTTAAGTAATTTTTTACCTTCCTCCATGTGGAGCCATGACTGCTTAACATCTGAGCAAGGTGCAAGAGAAGAAGCCCCAAAAACCTAAGAGCCCAAGGGGCCCCCAACAGCCGTCCGCGTCCAAAACCTCCCAAGTCTCCCTCAGCCTCTGTCTCCCCAGCCTCCGCCGTGATGCTCTTGTGAGCGCCACTTTATACTGTAGTACGGTCTAAAGGAAGCTCTCCAGACATCAGTGTGTGTATGTGTGTGCACGTAGGTGTGCACGTAGGTGACTTTTCGAAAGTTAAGAAAGTCAGTGTGTGTGTATTTGCGTGCATATAGGCGTGCATGCCTTATTCTTAGAAGTCAGACGCTATAGGTGATTCTCAGAAGTCAGTGTGTCTGTATGTGGGTGTATGTGTGACTTGTCCAACAGCTATACCCACACACACAAAAAACGCTTACTTTGCACCTTGCACGACATTATCAGCATGGCCATATATGGGCATACTGAGGGGTTAAATGTCCCCCAAAATGTGTCTTATACCTGAGCATAATTCAGTAAATGCAATTATACTGCATATTATCAGCACTTATATATGATTAAACTAAATCATTAATAACATCAGATGATTTACACTTGCATGTGTGCATGTACTCTTTGACCTCACTGATCAGCCATAGATGCAGGCTGTATGTCACGTAGCAGTGAGTGCAGCTCACATACAGGAAATGCACATAAAGGAAATGCAGGCCTCTGCCTGCTGCAAGCCTTCGAGTGCACCTCAGCAGTCATTTCAACCAGTCAATATCATATTCTTTCTTTAGGCAAATCAAGTGATAACATAATTTAAAGCCTATATCCTAAAGTGAGCTGTTCAACATAAATTACGTTCTAATACATCTCCAGATGTTCAACAACTGAAGTAAGTTTAGAATTCCGGACTTTCACTTGTTACAGAGTATTTCTACATTGCAGTATTGATACTTTTACTTAAGTAAAAAATATGAGTACTTTTTCCACCACTGTTGCCCCCTGTAATCAGTGTTGCCATGTCGGCTTATTATAAGCGACTTTGGGCTTCTTTTTCTGTAAAGTTGCTTGTAAAAATTAGTAGTTGCGGGTTGTGAGGGGGGGGGGGCATGGCTGCCTGCCTGACACACACACACACACACACACACACACACACACACACACACACACACACACACACACACACACACACACACACAGGGTAGAACACATAGCCTCGGCCACGCCTTGGACCTGACAGAGACAAAGATCAAGTGTCTGTCAAACAAGTCTATGCAGATATCTATGACATCTATGAGGGGGGGAGGGGGGCTGCTCCATCTCTCAGCTTAACCTGAAGGACCCCTGTAATATGTGTGTGTGTGTGTGTGTGTGTGTGTGTGTGTGTGTGTCTGTCTGTCTGTCTGTCTGTCTGTCTGTCTGTCTGTCTGTCTGTCTGTCTGTCTGTCAGACAGACAGACAGTTCTCTGAATGGCCTGCAGGTCTATAACCAGTATGACCACGTGGGGGGAGGGGGGGGGACAGAGAGACAGAGAGCCAGAGAGAGATCTCTGTCTCTAAACCTAATATATTCTGTGAATGTTTAATCCTTATTATTCTACTATAGTTGTGGGGACATTTGGCCCTCACAACTATAGACACATATAGACACACACACACACACACACACACACACACACACACACACACACACACACACAGAGAGCAAAAAGAAACAACCCAGCAGTAAAAGGCAAAAAGATAAATAGAAGGTTGTAAAGTATTGATTCACCTGGCATAGAAGAGTGGGCACCTGAGAAACCTCTGTATGCTTTGGGAAATGGTCTGAAATAAGTAAAGTATATATGAATTGAACACTTTTCATTTAAGGCCTAATTGTGGGATCGCTAAAGCGATCACACTACTGTTATTGTCAACACCGTTTTTTGACGGCTAACTAGTCCTTCATACTTTTAGCTACAAACTCCGTTCCAACTCTTCAACGTTCGGCCTACTCAGGACATGTCGGCTACCATTTGAATTTTTGAAATAATTTGTACTTTTAGAGATATTTCACTTTTTACTTCTAAAAAACTCCCATTCATTTCAATGGAGAAATTCATACTTTTAGATAGAAACTCCGTTCCAACTCTATAACGTTCAGCCTACTTAGGACATATTGGCTACCATTAGAATTTTTTGAAATAATTTGTACTTTTAGAGATATTTCACTTTTTAAATAGTAAAAATACTTAAAAGTTGATAAAAAGAGTAAAAATACTTAAAAGTTGTAAAAATTAGTAAAAGCTACTTTAAAGTAAATAAAGTGACTAAAAATACTTTAAAGTAAATACCTTGAGTAAAAATACTTAAGAGTACTTATATTGAGTAAAAATACTTAAAAGTACTCAAAATGAGTAAAAATACTTAAAAGTTGAAAAAAATAGTAAAAATACTTAAAAGTTGATAAAAAGAGTAAAAATACTTAAAAGTTGTAAAAATTAGTAAAAGCTACTTTAAAGTAAATAAAGTGACTAAAAATACTTTAAAGTAAGTACCTTGATTAATAATACTTAAGAGTACTTATACTGAGTAAAAATACTTAAAAGTACTCAACATGAGTAAAAATACTTAAAAGTTGAAAAAAATAGTAAAAATACTTAAAAGTTGTAAAAATTTGTAAAAAATACTTTAAAGTAAATAAAGTGACTAAAAATAATTTAAAGTAAATACCCTTTAGAACCTTTCAAACCTTTAGAACCTCTTAAACCTTTAGAACCTCTTAAACCTTTCAAACCTTTCAAACCTTTAGAACCTTTCAAACCTTTAGAACCTCTTAAACCTTTCAAACCTTTAGAACCTCTTAAACCTTTCAAACATTTCAAACCTTTAGAACCTTTCAAACCTTTCAAACCTTTCAAACCTTTAGAACCTTTCAAAACTTTAGAACCTTTAAAACCTTTAAAACCTTTAAAACCTTTAAACCTTTCAAACCTTTAACTCTACTAACACTATCAATACTCAATACCATCAACATTCTTAGCGATCCCACACTGTTTCTTCAGGAACAGTACCTTCTAGTTTCAACTATTACTATAAAACTTGTGGATGTCATATATGGCATAAACAATAAGTTGAAGGGTAAATTTAGCAGGTTCAAATCATGCATACTTAACATTATTTCATACCATTTTCCTTAGCATTATTTTATTTACTTTTTCTTATTTTGGAAATGATGAGGGAAGAATGCGCGCGGGCACACACACACACACACACACACACACACACACACACACACACACACACACACACACACAGGGGGTCACAAGACGAAGTAACCTGCACAACACTGCGTATTACCCTTTTAAAAAGTAACATTACATTACGTACTTTGTATTGTTAGCTGGTCTTACCTGTGAGTTCAGCAACAGATGAAGTTAAAGAGTCAGTGGGTCCTTGTCTGTTAGTTCAATGTCTTGTTGTTTTGTATATAAGTATAAAGTCCTTGTTTTTACTTGTAAATCTAAATATGTTTATGGTTGGTAAATAAAGTGTTTCTAAGAGTTAAAACAATTGAGCTGAGAGAGAGGGAGAGAGAGAGATGAGGGCTGGGTGGTTATTAGTCCAGGAGCTATTTTATCAACCAATCACCTCACAGTCTTCATGCCTTGGAATGGTATGCAGTTCACAGCATCAATGTAACTTCTTTGGGCTGAACTTCCTGTATTTCTGCTTAGACAGAGAGAGAGGGGGAGAGAGTGGGGGGTAGAGAGAGAGAGAGAGAGAGAGAGAGAGAGGGAGAGAGTGGGGGGGGTAGAGAGAGAGAGAGAGAGGGAGAGAGTGGGGGGATAGAGAGAGAGAGAGAGAGAGAGAGAGAGAGGGAGAGAGTGGGGGGGGGTAGAGAGAGAGAGAGAGAGAGAGAGAGAGAGAGAGAGAGAGGGAGAGAGTGGGGGGTAGAGAGAGAGAGAGGGAGAGAGTGGGGGGTAGAGAGATAGAGAGAGAGAGAGAGAGGGGGGGTAGAGAGAGAGAGGGGGAGAGAGTGGGGGGGTAGAGAGAGAGAGGGAGAGAGTGGGGGGGTAGAGAGAGAGAGAGAGGGAGAGAGTGGGGGGGTAGAGAGAGAGAGAGAGAGAGGGAGAGAGTGGGGGTAGAGAGAGAGAGAGAGAGAGAGAGGGAGAGAGTGGGGGGGTAGAGAGAGAGAGAGGGAGAGAGTGGGGGGGTAGAGAGAGAGAGCGAGAGAGAGGGAGAGAGAGAGTGGGGGGGTAGAGAGAGAGAGAGGGAGAGAGTGGGGGGTAGAGAGAGAGAGAGAGAGAGAGAGAGGGAGAGAGAGTGGGGGGGTAGAGAGAGAGAGAGGGAGAGAGTGGGGGGGTAGAGAGAGAGAGAGAGGGAGAGAGAGTGGGGGGGTAGAGAGAGAGAGAGGGAGAGAGTGGGGGGTAGAGAGAGAGAGAGAGAGAGTGGGGGGTAGAGAGAGAGAGAGAGTGTTGGAGAGAGAGAGGGAGAGAGTGGGGGGGGGTAGAGAGAGAGAGAGTGTTGGAGAGAGAGAGGGAGAGAGTGGGGGGGTAGAGAGAGAGAGAGAGGGGGGGTAGAGAGAGAGAGAGAGAGAGAGAGAGAGAGGGGGGGGTAGAGAGAGAGAGAGTGTTGGAGAGAGAGAGGGAGAGAGTGGGGGGGTAGAGAGAGAGAGAGGGAGAGAGTGGGGGGGTAGAGAGAGAGAGAGAGAGGGGGGGTAGAGAGAGAGAGAGAGAGAGAGAGAGAGAGAGAGAGAGAGAGAGAGAGAGGGGGGTAGAGAGAGAGGGGTAGAGAGAGAGAGAGAGAGAGAGAGAGAGAGGGGGGTAGAGAGAGAGAGAGAGAGAGAGAGAGAGAGAGAGAGAGAGAGAGGGGGTGGTAGAGACAGAGAGAGAGACCCAGACCCCCGTCCACGGTCTACGGCGGTCTACGGGGGTCCCCGTGGCGGCCTTGGGTCCACGGGGGTCCACGGGGGTCCCCGTGGCGGCCGGAAGTCCGGGGGTCTGGTAGAACTTAAAGTGTATGCTGGATATCAGTGGAGGAGGTCAGATTGGGCTGAACTTTGCCCAAATATGGAGATGACTGATGACAGAGCACTGATGTCATAGGACTTATGACATCATACTGACAGTACTGACGTCATAGACTGGTCACATGACCTCCTAGAGCCACATGGAAGCCATGCTGTGATTACATCACTGGTACTCGATGTCATGTCCAGGGCCCAGCAAGGGTCCCAATGGACCTCTACAGGTCCAGAGTGTAAACATGGAACCAAATGGACCCTTACAGTTCTGTAACTCTGAAGGTCCTTACACACGGGGGCGATTTTTTTCATGCGAATAATACGTTTTTTTAAAAAACCTTATAAAGTCAATGTAAGCTTCCGCACCAGTTTCGCGGAGCGAAAAAAGCGTCTTTTAATTATTCGGAACGAGTCTGAATTTTGCGTATATTCGCATATTCGCCGGTGTGTAACCGCCTTGAGAGTGTACACATGGAACCAAATGGACCCTTACAGGTCTGTAACTCTGAGAGTGTACACATGGTCCAAGGGCCATCAATGTGTCCATACACAGACAACCGTGTCCGTGGCAAATCTTTGATAACAAATAAAAACAACAAATTGTTTTAATTATAAATCATTATAATGTTAGATTAAAGCGCTGAATATTGATAAGACCCAATTATTGAAATGACAAACATAGAATAGACTTGGACCATGCTTCATTGTATGTTTACAGCCAGTATAGTGAATAGACTCCAGTCTCCAGGTTTTCTGTAGAAGAATAGGACACTGATTTAATTAATATAGATATACTATCATTTACACATTATCATGTGTACCACATTAGCATAGGCACTATGGCACATTTGGAGTCCACTATTATACATTTAGAGCTAGTTATATGTGCTTTTGGTAATATTATTGCTATACTTTTTGTAATCTCTTTGATTTAAATAACTCTGAGCTGGATGTATCGTATGAAAGATATACAAATAAAGTGTCTTGGATCAGACTCAGAGTCCTTGTCCTTCATTGGTTTTACTTACCTTACGTTTGGAATCCTTCCACTGGTGTCACTTAGCTCCACCCCCTGTTCTGATTGGTTGATATTTGATAGTTCCTCTCTTTTGCCAGAGCCATTCAAGGAGAGTTGCGTCACCTCCGTTCACTTCATCAGGCCAGGTCTTCTACATAGCCTTCTATTGGCGAATACTTACAAAGCCCTAAACCGGAAGTTTACAGAATGCACTGGAGTCTGTGAGCGGTTGTATCTATTTCCAGTTTACATGAACCACTTGACCGGCGCTGTTTCTGCCCCCTCATTGGTAGAACTCTCTAATACAAGGCTCTTTGTCTTTTTGCCATACATTTCATTTTGACCTGCTTGTCGTAGCCATTTTTGAGTCACGTCGGTTGGAAATCCTTGCCCTTCACTGGAGTTAATTAGCTCCGCCCCAATGTGGACAGAGGTGTGAGGAGCGATCATCGCTGCTTACAGCTTTAATTATTTTCATTTTTTACTTTTCTATATTTTCATCTTTTCGATATATATATATTTTATTTTTTTTGCTTTATCATTTGTATGACATGTCTATTAATGTTGTATTTGTAATGGATGTGTGTATTCCACAATTATGTAATTTTTAGCTATACAATTAATGTACAAAACTTCCCGGAGAATGCCACTTCAGTCATTGGAAATGAAAGGGCGACCATAGCTGAGTGGGTAGAGAGCGAGGCCCTCCGGGAAACAAGATGGTTTGGTCTTGGCCCTGGTCTAAGTCATAGAGGTATAATATAACTAGAGGGCGGATTGCCCCGCCCCCAGCTATTCATTTCAATGAAAGTGAATTATTGAGACGTTTTTGAGACGTTCGCAGCATGCGAACTGCCTATTCCATATTGTTGAAGAAAGGGGGCGGGGCTGGCGGGGCTGGGAGAGAGTCAGCGCACTGAAGTCAAGGCACAGACTACTGTGTTGTTGACGGACAACGGATGCACGCTTATGAGAAACAACAAAAATAAAACCTGGCAAAACAGTTGCGTGCATTAGCGCAAGATGAGGATAAAGGAAACATTCAGTCTAAATGTCCAGCTTGCTAATTCTCGCCTACTACTACTACTTTTGTATTTGAAACATTAAATTTCTCTAAATATTAATAAACTTTCAGGACAGCCTAAGTAGCCTACAAATGGCCTAGGCCATAGAGCAGCCATAGAGTTATGAGCATGCGCACAAACGAAAGATAGCATTTTAAGTGCATTCTCAGATTTGACCACCAGGCTTGGCCGCTTCACTGTTCTACCGTGGCTCTGGGGGCTTGGTCTAAGTGTGGAAGTGTCCTTGAGCAAGACGCTTAACCCCTAACTGTTCCCTGACGGCAGTGCCCCTGTAGCTGCCCACGCTTACGGATGTTTAGGATGAGTTAAATGCAAATACCAGATGTCACTGTATTACACTGTATTATTATATACAATGACAAATACTGTAAAGGAGTGTGGACCTAATTATTATGATGAAATATGGGTCAAACATTAAATATAGTAACTTTGTGGTTTTCTGAACCTGACATTGTCATTTATGTAAATAACATTTATTTATTGTTATTTTCAAAGGCTTATGGATTTATTGATTTTGGAGAAATAGATACAAGAATCTCACAACAAGAAAGATGTGTTGCAATTAAAGGTATTGTCCAGCAGAGGGTGCTGGTACCCTTTGATGGAGTTGGTTGGGCGTAGCATGGAGAACCTTGGAAGTATGGCTGCTTCAAATGTGAATTGCCCATTCATTTCCCATTTCAATTAACCAGTCTTTATTAATAATTAATACAATTACACAGTTAAAGTAAAAAACAAAAACAGAAGAAGTGTCGGTTTGTATGTACATACTGTGTGTGCCTGTGATACCTGTACTGTATATAGTCTATTACATTTGTTCTCAGTGTCGGCCCGGGGACCTCCAGGGGTCCTTGAGGTGGTTCCCGGGGCCCCAGCTAAGGAATTGCTAGTTAAGAGCCAAATGGGGTCTGTAACTCCAAGAGTCTACAAATGGACCCAAATGGACCCTTTTGTGTCTGTAACACAGAGAGTGCACAAATGGAACCAAATGGACCCTTATTTGTCTGTAACACAGAGAGTGTACAAATGGAACCAAATGGAACCAAATGGACACTCAACACTGAGGACTTTACAAAGCAGAGTTTGGGGTCCCAGGGATTAAAAAAATAAATCCTATCAAATGTGGGTCTGTGGCCTAATATGCATTTCAAACTGCAGGTTTTTTTCTGTGTGGGCAGGCAATGGAGAGGGAAGGCTACGCTCGCTCGCCTAAGCTCCACAACTGCTTAACCTCATGTAGCCTACATAGTACATACTGTATCTTATGCTATTTGTATATGTGAAGATATCTTAATTATATCTTATTAGGTTCTCTTTGACATGCTTTTCATGTTTGATTTTCTATCCCACTCCCTGGGTAGCAACAAGATAGCCGGTAGCAACACACAGGGACTAGGAAAGGAGTACCAGACACCAGGTTACTACAGAACAAAAAAGACTTGCCTGGGCATCTGCTCTTGGGCTATATGTACAGTAAAATAAAGTATGTCGTAAAAACTTTAGAAGAGCAAAGGAAGCAGAGTTGTGGGCGTGAGCAAGAGTCATTAGTTCATGGGCTGATTGAAGTGACCATGTGTGGTATTGCACAGCCTCAGGGCTACCTGCACAAAGGACTGAGCGAGTCTATTGTTCTTCTGTTGAGGGATCTGCCAGTACCTCTGCTGCTCAGCCGCCCCATTATCTCCTTCTGGGGGAAGTGTGTCATTCTTATTAAGTACATGTATTCTCTCATGGACTAAATTCTAGCTGGTGTAATTATAGAGAAATTAACCACTTGTCATAGCGTTCAAAGATTTTAAACAGTAGCTAAAACAGCAGATCTAGACGCTCACAACGTGTCGTGAAACAATGCGTTATTTTTTGCTACTTTTGGAATAGGGAGGAGTAGTTCACCCAAAGAATTACTTATTTTCTATCAATTACACACCCCATGAAGCCTTGAATTCATGGAGTTTTTTTTGTTTTCCTAAGCCAATAATTTGATGACGGCGGAGTCCCCGGTAGGAGACTCACTGTGGAGACTCTTCGAGTCTTGTTATGATTATTATCATTTATCAAATTATAGATTATAGATTATTCGAGTCTCCACAGGAGTCTCACCTACAGGAGACTCTGCCGGTCATGAAATTACTGGCTTAGGAACGCGACATCAACAAAAACAAGTTTGCTGGGGACCCCCCTGAAACCCCCTCAAGAACCTCTGAGGGCCCCCGCCGGACCCCACTGTGAGAACCATGTGGTTTTCTATTTGACTCCCTGGTATATGAGCTCGGCCATGCCGTCCCTGATGCCTCGGCTGTACTCCAGGGTGGCGCGGTGGACCCTCCATTCGTACAGGCCGCTCTTGCGCACGTGTCGCAGGAAGTTGGGCGCCCCGGGGAACAACACGTTGTCAGCCAGGATCATGGAGCCTTTCCCCAGCAGACCAGAACCCTCCAGCAGCTAAAAACACAAAGAAGGTCTGGAATTATTCGCACATTTCTGGTTGTGTCTCTCAGTCACTGTATGCTGACCTCAAACATTAACCCATTAAGACCTGAGGCCGATCCTACAAATGCCTTCTAAATCAGTAGTTCACGCACTTTCAAGATTTTTCTAAAATGTTCAAAAATAGCAGATGTACAAGCTGGCAGCGTGGCACGAAGTGACGCAAAGCCTACTGTCAGAAGACTAAAACAATAACAAAAACAAAAAAAACATTATGTTTTAACAAAACAACATATCACTTATAGCGCCATTGAGGTCAGTTTTCTTGTTACTATTACTTTGTTTTGGTTTAACCTGACTAGAGTTGAACATGCCATTAAAGGAATGGTCACTAGGTGGTGCTAACTCCTTTGGAATAGTGGGTGAGTGCCATACTGTAGCATTTCCATCATAAAGACTATTATTATCTTCAGCCGACTACACTGCAAAGAAGTGAGTCATTTAATTATTGTGACAGATAAAGACAATTTACCAAACACTAGCTGAATTGCTCTGATGTGGTCATCTTCACCTTTATAATACTGAAACAGGTTTAAAGAAATTCTACCTGGGTCCTCAAATGGGCAGTGAGAAACTTTTAGAAGTTGAACAATCAGGTCTTTTGGACCAAATTAACGTCAAATGTACGTGCAATGCCTGCTAAACTAACCCATGTAGCTGTAATGATACAGTACTGGCATCACAGCTATGTGCAGAAGTCACCAAACACAGTCACCTGTAGAAGCAGATGCCCATTCAACCAGTGGTGGAAAGTAACTAAGTATATTTACTCAAGTACTGTAAATACAATGTTGAGGTACATATTTACTTTACTTGAGTATTTCCATATTTGGATACTTTGTTGATACTGTTCCACTACAATTATTTGACAGCTTAAGTTACTTTGCAGATTTAGATTATTAATACAACACATACATTAATCACTAAGTATTTTGATGCCAAATCTTTTGAACCCAAGTCATTGGCCTGTATTCATTAAATACAGGCCTTTTACTTGTGACTACATTACATTATGGTATTGATTTTTTTACTTAAAGGACCACTTCACTCATTTTCAACCTATATTCATATAATTGGTCCTCACTAATGGTCAGTATAATATGGCATCATTTCTGTCTACTTGGTCTGTGTCTCAGAGGAGGGCTGTGGACAGTTCAGAAACCTGCCTACCAGTGACATCATCGGTAGGCAGGTTTGGTCATTTCAACTTTTTAAAAATGTTTTATGAATGCAAGAACAATATTATGGCTTCTGTTTCAGCATGATAACGTTCCAGGAAGAGAAAGGCTGTAGTTTCTATTAGTTTAGAATCCCCATGTATGACATAATTTCTGAACTGTCCATAGTGCACCAATGAGACACGAAAGTGGATGAAGTGCTTCTTAAAGTAAAATATCTGAGAACTTCTTCCACAATCCACCAGTCTCATGGCTTTACCTGTAGATCAGGCTTGTAGCATTTCTTCCAGTGGTCCATGAAGACAAAGTCCAACGTCTCCACACCGTAGTCAGAGCGCAGCTGAGGAATGACCTCGTCTGAGGGCTTCACAATCAACTCCACCTGGACACAAACAAGTCAGTAACTATACGCATAAGGTCAGAAGGGAAAAAAAACAACAACCAGGTGCTCACAGGAGATATAAAAAGGTAACGATAGTTATCAATGGTGCTCACGGATCAAACGGGGTCAAACATGAGAATAAACAGACGATCCGGGCCTTTATTTATTAAAGGGCAACTGCCAACATGTTTCGACCTCGGAAGGTCCTCATCAGGGCGAAATGAATATACAGACGTATTAGTTTGTCTGTCCTAACCCACGACCAATGGTAAGCACTAAGCAGGGACAACGCATTCTTCTCACACGTGGTCGGATGTTGCCCCAGCTCGTCACTACAGTCCCACACTTGAGAGTGACATAATGTGTGGACAGTGCAGCCCTCGGGGACTAGTCTGGGAGACTTCGCCTCAGAGCCTGGACAGCAGGGGCGCGGCCATGCGTTCTGATTCAAATCAACAGCCAATGAAGAAAAGGGGGCGGGAATCGGGATCCACATGCAGTGGGTGTTGCATGTAAATAGGAGCGACGGGAAGCAATTTCTCCTTGAGAAATTGCGGCCGCCATTGTTGTGTACTGCTGTTTGCCTCTCGTCGGACTGTTTAGACGAGTTGCACAGCTCTCAGACCGGTAAGAGGCGTGTCCGCTCAGATTCTGAGCGTAAGTTACATCCCGTCCACAAATACCAGGGCTCTGGCCCATAAGTTTCCTCGCCCCTCCCGTTTGTATGCGAGAGCTGGCGAAAACTTCTGGGAACTCAGATTACTCGGGGACCAGCTCCAGTAGTAATGCCAGTACAGTACTTTGCTCAAGGGCATACTGTACTTACAGTAGCGTGTGGGGGGAGGGGGGGGGGGGGGGGGGGTTGAATGCAGGATATTCTTGCTGTGAGGCAATGGTGCTAACTACCACACAGCATGTGTGGAGGGGGGGGCGTGCGTGTGTGTCCTCTCACCGTGCGGTCATCAAACCCCGCCAGGCGTATGACCTTCTCGGCTATGGTGGCGTTGCCCTGGTCCATCTCTAAGCTGTAGATCCTGGCGCCGGGTGGCAGTGCCCGGGCGATGCGCACCGTGCTGTACCCGCAGTGGGCACCAAGCTCCAGCACCGTCATGGGACTGCGCTCCAACAGCAGTCTGTCCAGGATCATACCTATGGAGAAGCACACATTTTATCCATTTATTCATGTCCACTATAGGCCTGTCACAATTAGTAACATAATCGCCTAATCACAATTATTTGAGATAATCGCAATTGTTTTGCATAATCGTCATAATCGTTTCCATGTTGAAACATTTTCATACATATTCGAACGTTTTCCAAAAGTACTGGAAATAGCAGATAACAAGCTTACAACACGTTGTGGGGTACTGATAAAGGCCAAGACACAGAAGGCAGGGTACAAACCCAATAAAGGGCCCAATAAACCCAATAAAGGACAAACCCACTGTCTCTCCATGGTGTGGTGCTTACCTATCAGGCGATTTCCTAGCGATACTCCACAACGTTACAAAGTGACATGTTGTATGTAAGCTTGTAGATCTGCTATTTCTGCTATTTTTACATTTTCTTGAAAGTATATAATTAAATGTGTCAGTAAGTTCTTTGTATATTTCAGTTATTTATCATTTGTCGTATCTGCCCTGTGGAATTTGTGATTATGAAGCCTAAAAACTAAACAAAAATGTAAAGTTCATATGTCCCAAGTTGTTGAAACCCTCTAACACCAGTCTGTGGGTACTGTATGTACTAGCTGGCCTGACTTTTCAGGCCGCAACCCCCCCAAAACAATCATATTTGAACTGGGGACCCCCAGTCTGACAAACACTTCTCTTTCTTACGTAATATTTGACAATTTGGTATTTAAAAGGTCTTAAAAGTAATTCAAATTTAACTTTAGAAATGTGCAGATACCCTTACACTACTGTATGATGGTTTGTTTACTGTTGAGTGAGAAAATAATGTTTCACATTAAGCTAATCATCTGGGGACCCCCAAAAATAATATTTAGGGACACCCCTTTGGGTACCAGTTTATTTTGTAATAGTCTATAGTAAATAGCCCAGCTCTGAGATGGTTAGTGGAAGTGGTTGGTATTTCTATTTAATGACCTTGGTCATAAATGCTTCCCCTAGGCTAGGGTCAAACTAATGCAGACACTTCTCTGGACTCTTAGTCAACGACAACAACATCTGAAGCCAGTTGAAATGTGTGATATTTTGATATGTCTTTTGCAATTCCAGTTCCACTATTCTGTCATGAAGTGCTATGTACATCCCTTTGTATGCATAGCAGCCATTCAAGATGTGTGACAGTGTTTCAGTGACCTGTTCTGGGGTGTGTGCACACACACACACACACACACACACACACACACACACACACACACACACACACACACACACACACACACACACACACACACACACACACACACACACACACACACAAACCATTTCAAACATACCTTTTGCTGTGTTGCTCATTCTCCATGGACAAAAAATGTACAACGAAACGCATACACAAAAAATATACTTTCTGTTTTAGACTGGTGCTCCCTTACATTTAAAGGACAACTTCCTCTCTATTTACTCTGAATCTCAGAGAAGGGCTGTGGACAGTTCAGAAACCTGCCTACCAGTGACATCATCAGTAGGCGGATGTGGACATTTCAAGCAACATTTTCAACTTTATTTGTATTTTTATTAATGCAAGGACAATGGCTTATTTCACCATGCTGGAGACAGACAGACAGACAGACAGACAGACAGACAGACAGACAGACAGACAGACAGACAGACAGACAGACAGACAGACAGACAGACAGACAGACAGACAGACAGACAGACAGACAGACAGACAGACAGACAGACAGACAGACAGACAGACAGACAGACACAGAGAGATTTGTGGGTTTATAGATATTTCTGGAAAACCGCTGATCCGACTGACTTCCCACTCTGCACGTCCTCTGTGATACACGCACTAAAAGGTTTGTGAGCTTGTAGATCTGCTATTTTTGGTGACGAGATTTGGTGTAGACTAGAGTGATAAAAGAGCGAATACCAAGTGCAATTGCAAACCAAGTACACGTTTCACCAAGCTCAGAGGCTTTTTAAGTGGTCAATCCTCACCTTTCTTGGGTCCGAGGGTGCTGATGAACTCATACCGCTTGCTCCAGTCGTCGAAGGCGTTCAGGATGGTCTCGGGGTCTCCGGGCGTGGCCTCGGTCAGAACGTACTGGAAGGCGCGCTCCTCGCGGCTCAGCCCGCTCCTGCAGTCCCTCCAGATCCGCACCAGAACCGCCTGGTAGAACAGCGCGAAGTAGAAGCGGTAGCGGATGAGCAGGGTCAGCAGCAGAGGCAGGAAGGCCAGAGCGATGGCAGGAGACACCATCCTGATGGGTGTAAGCAGAGATAGATCAGCATAAATCCTTTATTGTCAACCTTTTTTAATTTAAAGGACCCTCAGTTTGATATCGTTGCTGTCGGGCAGAAACCTCTTATCTCCATATTTTAACTTTTTGTGTTTTTTTTTCTGTAAATTAACGCCTTTTCATACAGTACTACAGCATCTAAAGTAGCAGATCCACAAGCTCAAGTGGATCTGCTACTTTTGATATTTTTTTATTTGAGTCCTGAAAAGGGATACAGGATAGGTGGGCACTAAGGACATCTGGGCACCATATTTTTGGGAAGAGTGGGCACTATATGGAAATGTGGGCACCCGGAAGAGTGGGCACTTTGGGGTGGAGAAAAGTGGGCACTAGGGACATCTGGGCACCAGGTAGACTGGGCACCAGTAAAACCAGGCACTAGGAAGACTGGGCACCAGGGCCTCAAGCTAACTAGCCAACTGTTGTTTCACTGCTCTGTTATATGCTTTCACCATATGTGCATATCACACCAACACGCCCTGTTTATATTCATTTAGGCTATTTTTTAAAAGGGACTTATTTGTATATACTGCCATATCACCATTAATCAAACTGCCATGATTTATAAATAATAGTGAAATCTAATCATTTCTAAACATACTGTTGGCATCCTAAAATAAACGTTTTCAAACAACATGACTAAAAAATAAAAGTAATTTAATGGTTTAAAAATTGTCTAAATCTAACCGTTGATATATAGTTTTGATATAAACGTCTACTCTAGATCAAGGCTAAATCTAAACTATACTGTATATTGATCAATGGCTATTCAAATTATTTTAGTCCAATATTTGGAGATCAGTTATGCAACTTACAGTTATTTTTTGAATCAATATTTATGGAATAATGGATTAAATTCAAATGGTAAATGGTGCATAAAGCGCTTTACATAAATTGTGCATTACATTCACACACACATTCATACACCGATGGAGGAGGAAACCATGCAAGGCACCAACCTGCTCATCGGGAGCAATTAGGGGTTCAGCGTCTTGCTCAAGGACACTTTGACACTAACTCTGGGGGAGCCCGGGATCGAACTGGGAACCTCACGGTCCCCTTCCGGCCGCTCTACCGGCCACTCTTCCCCTGAGCCACTGCTAAGTTAGGTCTACAAAACAGACGTCTAATATCAGACTATGGCTCACTGGGTGATATAACCTATTATTGTTTTTTGCATTACTGTTGTATTTTCATTAATTGTTGATTATATCTGTACAAGCACTGTGTACTTTGTTGAGAAATGTGCAATATAAATATAGTTTATGAATTAAAATAGGATCAATATTTAACAGAACATCACAGTCTAGATGGAAACAAGTCTTTTGCACATGTGAACTGCATAATAGTTAAATAAAAAGAAGAGAGGGCGAAATAATGTGAGAGAAGACCTCTCTGTAGGCTACACACCACCACTATGTGTGTTAATTTGGAATCGGATGGATTTCATTCGTAACTCCATTAATACCTGCTTGGATTATTTATTTTAATTTTCAGTCAAACATATTTAGTCTATCGTGTCATGTGGTCACACAGACTGATCCTGATAACTGACAGTCTGATAGAAGTAGACAAAACAGTGGAAATGTTGTCTTTATGCAGGCGTTAGATTGTTGTGAGCTTGTACATTTGCTATTTTTTCCCCCCTCAAATTTTATGGAGTGGATTTCCTAGGCGGTGGCCATAATGTAGGGGGAACAATAGACCAAGCAATTGCAAATGAGCCACCATCATTGATATGGATCGCTCCTTCCACACAAAACAATGGAAAGCACGCCTTTAATGATGATAATGTGCTCATTCACAGGTAATAGCTATTCAATGCCAGGTAATAGGTGGCCATTAGCAGGGCTTGATCGCAGCATTTGTATGCAAATACATTGAAAGAATGAGCATGAATGGAACAACCACTGAAACATTGTCTTTACATACAAAACACACATTAAGCATCATTGTTAATAAAGTATTCAATTTCACAGGCACACATTTCCCTAGTGCCCACTCTTCTGGTGGGCACATATTTGATTTGGTGGTGAATTAAATTTGTATTGTATTGTATTGACCACATTATAGATGTTTACAACTGTGATGGACATGAACACTGGATCTGCACTCCATGACTCACAGTCTACATAGTCTAATAGTTACCTGTAGGCTATATGTGGGTGTTTTATACAAGTGGCAAGATTCCACAAATATAGTAAATGAATCTGAAGAATCATGCATGATAATACAATAAATTGTTTTACAAAATAATACATTTAAAAAAGTGACACATCTCGATTCATGTAAACACAAATTGAAATAGCCTAACACTCTAGAGTCTACTCTAGATTATATCTTAGAACTTCCTCTCCATCTTTCTACTGCTTCAGGTGACCATCATTTCTACATCATTCCTGCATCATGTATTCTAAAAACATAGTCCCTAATATAAACTACTCTGTACAACACTTCCTTTGAAACACACTAACTCACCTGTTACACAGCAGGTTTGCCGAACGAAGAACAGTAGCACATTAAGAGCACACAGACGGTGGCACGTCAGTGGTGAGTGAGCCTTAAAGCAGGTGTGTGTCACTCTGACCGTGTTCATTGGAACACAGAGGAGGTAAATGAGCCGGCCATTTAAATAATTCATCCATCCTGCAGCTCGTGAAATTATTCAAACATGAGGCATTGGTCCCAATAAAACTAATAAACTATATCATAACCAGTTAAACTTACAATAGACCTTGTACAATAATGAAATGGGACATTGGTATTTGTTAGCCTTAATGGGATGAATAAATAAAGTTATTATGTGCAATATAGTTATGATAATGGCCTGCTGGGAGGAATGGAGAGACAGCGAGAGAGACAGCAGTGTGCATGAGAGATGTTTTGGGGGTATCAGGTTAGCAGTGACAGGTGTGCAGGCGTGTGTGGAGTCCGGTTTCACTCTCCACTCACAGGTCCAGAAAAGAACAAATACTTTACACTAAATACAGCAGTGGTTCTCAATTTGTTTAATTTCAAGGACCCCCATGACTCCCAGAGCTTTGGTTCCATTTGTGCACTCTCAGAGTTACATATACCTGTAAGGGTCCATTTGGTTCCACTTGTACACTCTCAAGAGTTACAATTGTACACTCTCAGAGTTACATACCTGTAAGGGTCCATTTGGTTCCATGTGTACACTCTCAGAGTTACATTTGCACTCTCAGAGTTACATACCTCACCTGTAAGGGTCCATTTGGTTCCATTTGTACACTCTCAGAGTTACAGTTGTACACTCTCAAAGAGTTACATTTGTACACCTTCAGAGTTACATACCTGTAAGGGTCCATTTGGACCCACCTGAAGGACCCCTGAGAAGTGCTGAGCGATATGGACAAAATCAAATATCACAATACGTTTGACCAAATACCTGGATAACAGTTTCAGAATTACAAAAAAACATTGCTCATCAACAAGCTCACAACACGTATATTATATATTTTTAGTATAAAATAAGGCTGATTTGTATTTTGTAGTTTGTTTTGATTGATTTATGTTTTATTGGCAAAATACATACATTAACAAATACTGTCAAAACACAAAAAAGCTTGAGAGCTGCAAATGTATGTTTTCCAGTTCAGGTTAAAAACTACAGCAGATTTCATTAAAAAATTAAAATAAACATTTTTATTTTATGTGTTTATTGATGCAATAACAGCTAATAGAAACTACAGCCTTACTCGTATTCCTGCCATAATGGCAGAAAGAGAAAGGCTGTAGTTTCTATTAGCTTGGAATCCCCGTCTATGATGTCATTGTTAGGCAGGTTTCTGAACTGTCCATAGGCCTCCAATGAGACACAGAGTGAGTTGCCGTCTTAATGAGCATTATAGTGAGGACCAATTATATGACGATGAGGTTGAATGTGGTTGACAATATATAAGCCAGTGGTTCTCAAAGGGGGTCCTCAGCCAATTGTGTTAATACAGTATCACAATCATTTTAGCCACTACGTTGACTATTAAAAAATAGCAGATGCACAAGCTCACAGTGCCTCACTTTGTGACGTGCTGCAAGCTTGTACATCTACTATTTTTTAATCAGTTTGCAGTTCTTTAACACAAATCTTCTGTTCTGGCTGTCCCTGGCACAAAAAAAAATCTGATGGGGGGCCTGCAGCCAAATACATATAATTAATTTGGGGGTCCTTGGCACAAAAAAGTTTGAGATGTAAGCAACACAGCTGCAGCTATAATCAGATTAATAATGGGTGTGTTCAGTTGTGTGATTGTGGAAACATTGACCAGTGGACACACCCATAGCTCTGGGCACGCCTTAATCTAGCACACCTGTTATTAAAAAGGTCCTGCTGAAAGTGGTTAAAGTTATATAGTCTGTCAGGGTGGCGCCCGTCGTTGAATGGATAGAGAGAGGTCGTCTGGGAAATCAAAATGTCCCCGGTTCGCGTCCCGCCCCCGGTAATGTGTGTAAGTGTACCTGAGCAAGACACTTAACCCCCTCATTGCTCCCCCCTCATGGTCATCGTGACCATCTGAGCAGCCATCAGCAGCTGGGTGAAGCCAAAACTGAGTTTCTACTGCAGGATTAACAAAGGTCTCCCTCTCTGGGCTTAATTTAAGCCCAGAGAGGGACATATTTGACAAAATAGGGACAGGGATTGATGTGGTTCAATTGAGAATGATAAAATCCATTGGTCTGAATTAACCATCACTTTATTTTGTATTCATTATTGCCTCGATAGTAAGACTTAATACTTTACTTGATTTGTTTATATGGCAGGGACATATATATATATGTCCCTGCCAATATATATACACATTAATGAACACTAAAACATGATTAAAACATGAATTGCTCTTGGACGATCAGGGGGTTGGTCTAATACTGTTATTTATGCTCAAATGTGTACGTCAATACTGTATAGCTTCACTGTACTTTATTATACATACAGTAATATAGTCCAAGTGCAAAGGCGCCAGGCAGGTTGTTTTTTTTGCAGTACAACCTGGTGTCTGGTTCTCTTAGGCTCAGAGGATTGCTACCTGCTGAGTGCTGCTGACCCTTTTTGTATCTTTATCATTACAATTAGTAGTATTATTTATTTTGCTACCCTCTGTCTTCCTTTTCTGTTGCCTATCTGTCTTGTGTCTCCTTCTTTCCTGCTGTAACCATTGACGACTGAATTTCCCCCGTGGGATCAATAGGTCTATTACAGGCCCTGGCCTAGAGGCTAAATCAACAGCAATAAGATGAGGTTACAATGATCACGGTATTGTTGACAGCAGTGTTTCCCAACTGGGCACCCTCAGCGGTCTTTGAGGAGTTACAGGGCTGTAAGTAACTCTGAGAGCACATTAGCACACAACAC
The DNA here is from genome assembly GCF_963280865.1 of Gymnoscopelus braueri. NCBI lineage: Eukaryota > Metazoa > Chordata > Actinopteri > Myctophiformes > Myctophidae > Gymnoscopelus > Gymnoscopelus braueri. The sequence goes on from NC_137606.1 coordinate 53,297,484, forward strand.
TGAGTATAGATTTGATCCCACAGATAAAAGGGGGAAAAATCATATAAGATAGTAGTCCTTTGACAAATACAAATGCAACTGGGGGTCCTTGAAATGACAAATGTTGAGAATCACTAATGTACAAAATAAGTTACACACTTATAGGCCTACATTACAACTAGCATTGAGTCATGACATGATGTCATTGTATTGACATGCCTCCAGAGGAAATGAACTAAAGGCAGTTTGTTTGTTTGTTTGAGTTAGATGTTCAGTTCATGAAGAACACTGGTGTTGTTGTGGTGTTGGAACGGAGCAGGCATGTGCTTTCCAGTGGCGTAAAGTAACTAAGTACATACACTCAAGTACTGCAGGCTAAGTACAATTTTTAGATATTTTTAGTTTACTGGAGTATTTCCAATTTTCAATACTTTTATTTCTATTCCACTACATCTCCCAGTCTCCGCTACAATTATTTGAAATCTTTAGTTACTAGTTACCGGTACTTTGTAGATTTAGATTATTATTACACAATGTGCATTAACCACTTCAGCCCCATTTAAACTTTTGCTATTTGAAAATAGCAGATCTACAAGCTTGTAGATCTGCTATTTTCAAAAGATTGTTTCGTAAATGTTATGCATATGATAACTTGTGAAACAGGACATTCTGCATAATGTATACTTTTACTTTTGGTACTTTTAGATGCATTTTGATGCCAATACTTTTGTGCTTTTACTCAAGTCAATTTTGATTACCAGACTTTTACTTGTAACAGGGTGTTTCTACATTGCAGTATTGATACTTTTACTTGAGTAAGAAATTGGAGTATTTTTCCACCACTAGTGCTTTCTGGCACAACATCAAAGAGCGTCTTTCAGCCTGTGGTGATAGGTGATGATAGGTTATTACCCCCGCTGTCTGCAGCACTGTCTGCACACGTACATAGATAGATTGAGACAATTATTTGCCAATTATTCACACAGTGATGTCTTTTTTTACCCTGCTGTATATCTAGAGTATTTTTTCTTGCCCTATAATCTGTATCTTAACTGCTGTGCTGCCTTTGGCAACTAAAGGTCCCTCACAGGATCAATAAAGGTCTCATATATCTTGTAAGTGTTCAATAGCTCTATATTATGATAGCAATCATTGCTATTGCGTGATTTAACAGGGGTCTCCCTCTCTCTCCAGCTCTTTAGTAAACAGACAATGCATGTTTGTTTGATTGAATACTTTATTAGTATTAATTGGAAATGCAAACAGAAAGAGGTACAGTCAGACATTTGAGCTACTGTTAAAGGATAACACAAAAAAAGTCCTGGGGACTTGTTTCCATTGTGGTCCTATGTATTCAATTCACCAACATAGCATAAAAATAACACCAAAATACAATATCATCAACAAATATGTACAGAGTAGAAAAAGGGAAAAAATAAGAAAAAGTTTTTTTGTTTTAACAAAAAGGGGGAAAAAAAACACTTTATTTTCACTTAATTCATTTCACCAGCCAAAATGTAATCCAATGAGGGAATGTACTATTCAGATCACATGGTTTCTATACCTAATATAGCCTACAGTAGACCATTAGAGGTCTTCTTCTTATGAGTGTCCAATCTGTCCATGCCAAATGGAGGGGGTCCTCCTCATTGACATGAAAATGTTTTGAGAAGAACTACCCCCCACCCATCAAGTACGTGGGGGCGTCAACAACAGGCCTACATGAAACCAGTCTGACAGGGTCTGGGTGGGAGGAGGAGCCTGTACCCCCCCCCCCCCCACACACACCTCTCTTTGTTCACACACACCTATATGGGCAGGTCGAGTCTAGACTCTAGACACACACAGCAAAGCAGTAGTAGTAGACAGTCAGTGGAGAAGCAGAGCTTGGAGAAGTTCTTCTGTTATTGTTTTCTAACAACAACAACAACAACATCATCATCATGGCCACCACCGCTTTCCTCCTATGTGTCGTTGGAGTCCTATTTGCGCTCTCTTTCGCGCGTCGTTCTCCCGCCAGTCCTTCTGACGCACAGTTGAGCGGCTCGTCCTCCGCCGTGCGCTCCGCGTGCAAGCCGATCCCCAGCACCTTCTCCCTGTGCCACGGGGTGGGCTACCGCGAGATGAGGGTCCCCAACCTGCTGGAGCACGGCTCTCTGCGGGAGGCGCAGCAGCAGTCTGCCGCCTGGCTGCCCCTGGTCTCCAAGCTGTGCCACAGGTAAGACTGTAATCTATGTTATTTAAACAGATATGGTTATTTAATCTAACACTAACCTGGCTGCCCCTGGTCTCCAAGCTGTGCCACAGGGAGGGTTACCAATGCAATCCCAGTCCAGCATGTTATTTAAACAGATACCAGGTTCATTGTTTAGCTGGTATTCTATGGTTTCAATGTAACAGGTTATTATTTCAATTGTAGGCGATACTGTTTACTTTAGACAGATGCTAGATTCTTGGTTTACCCGTGATCTAGCTCCAGTGGTGTAAAGTAACTAAGTACATTTACTCAAGTACTGTACCTAAGTACAATTTTGAGGTATTTGTACTTTACTTGAGTATTTCTGATTTCCAATACTTTTACTCCACTACATCTCGGATCCACATATTGTAGGCTACTTTTACTCCACTACAATTATTTGAAAACTTTAGTCACTAGTTACTTTGTAGATTTTGATTATACAAAACATTCATTAACCACTTCAACCCTATATACATTGTGGCCATTTGAAAATAGCAGATCTACAAGCTCACAATGCCATGCGAGGCATTGTGAGCTTGTAGATGCACTGTATGTCTTGTGATAATGGCCGAATCTAAACCTTTAGATAAGTGACTACAGTTTTCAAATATTTGTAGTGGACTCAACATGTTTCCCTGTAGTGGAGTGGAAATGTATACCTCAACACCTGGGTTTCTGAAGTCATACAGTATTACATTCATTTATGTGAAAATAAGGCCTTTATAAAGGACCTGAGAAGACAAAAACAAGTCAGAGAAAGTCCTAAATGTGTGTTTAGTTCTTTTCTCACTCAGCATTTTCAGAGGACATCAGTAAGCATTAGCAACACAATAGTATGGGCCTGTCCTCAGATTGCTGGTACTTAAGGTTATACAATAGCTACTATATGACCAACTAATCAGGTGATAAACAGACTGACTGCAGGGGGTTTCCTGGCATTCCTGGCACTTAATGAACAATAGACATTATCACCTCCCTCTAATGCATGTAAACATAACACTTTGTGTTGTTGTTGATTGGTCTTAAATATAATTCTGAGTGGTATTAAAGTCTTAAATCTGACTTTCTTACAACTGCAGAAACCCTGAGTACAAAACTTGTACGCAATAAGTATATGTACTTATTGTTGTTGTACTTTTATGTTTTTGTTTTTATGGTGTATATACACCAGTGGTTCTCAAACTTTTCAGGCTGTGACCCCCCAAAATTATAGTTTTTGAACTGGGGACCCCCCACCCTGACAAGCACTTATAGAATGTATAGGAGTTGAGGAATTACATTTAGTTTGACTCGCTTCCACAGATAGATATTGTGAAAGTAGCGGATCTACATGCTTATGTGGATCGGCTATCTTCACAATTTCAAATATGTATTTTTAAAGGTCTTAAAAGTCATTAAACGGTCACAGAAATGTGCAGATACCCTGTATACACTTATACTGCATGTTGGTTTGAGAAAACAATGTTGCACATTAAGCAATATCATTTGGAGACCCCCTTGTGGGTTTCGACCCACTGTTTGAGAACCACTGGTACACCCCATACAACATATCTCTATGTACAGAGGACCACCATGGAAATAAGCCCTTGGACTTGTTTGTTTTCTTTTTTTGTATCCTCTGTGATGATATTTGACTGTATGTCGGGGTAGTGCTATTGTTCTCTTTTCATGTGATATCATATCACCAAATAAGATCAATCAATGAACCAATACTTATTTACTTTCCACTACAGGGACACCAAGAAGTTCCTGTGCTCCCTCTTCGCCCCCGTGTGCCTGGCGGAGCTGAGCAGCGCCGTGATGCCGTGCAGGGCTCTGTGCGAGGCGGTCCGGGACGGCTGTGTGCCCGTCATGAACGCCTTCGGGTTCCCCTGGCCCGACATGTTCAACTGCTCCAGGTTCCCCCAGGGCACCGACCTCTGCATCCCGCAGACCGGAGGAGAGCCGGAGAGCCACCGCACGGCACAGGAGGTCACGGACGAGGAGGAGTCCAAAGGTTTGTGCTGTTGTTTCTTGAGCTTGTCGATCTGCTATTTTCCCTGCGAAAGCCTTCCCCATAATACGGATGCTGGGGTTTAAGTAGTTAATGGCCTAAGTGATATTATTTTGTTAAAATAAGTGTTACAAGTTAAATAGCGACTGTATTCTGTGAATCGCTGATTCTCGTCAATCTATTAAGAGTGTTTACTTTGTTCAATTTCCCTGTCTCTCCGGCTCTTTAGTAAACAGGAAATATAGTTTAAGGTCAGGATGCTAATTTCATCCAATCAGGAGAGAGTACTCCTAAAGGATAAAGGATACACAAGTGAAATTGGAAGTGATGAAACAAACTTGGAATTGGAACTGGAACTCAACTTATCAAATTGAAGCCGATAAATGGGATTGGGTCTTCTCTTTTGATTGGATGAAATTGGCAACCCACCCGAAATTGTGTTTTCCGTTTACTAAAATCAGAATATAGAGCTTTAACTTTTTTTTTCTCTTAATCTACAGGAACTGTGATCTGTGATGCCTGCAGTCTGGCCGCTGAGGGAGAGACTGACATCCAGGACAACTTCTGCCAAAGTCCATATGGTGAGAGAAGTCATCAATAATACGTTTTGTTCATGTATTTGGTAGTACGCTTTTGTCAAAATACAGATTAAACTGTCAAATTTCTGTTGTTTCAGACCCTGTTTTTGCACTCTGGATCTTTATGTGGATCTTTATTTAGTTAATAAATATAGCATAACAATCTGTTTAACCACAAAACATTTGAGAACCACTGGTGGGTTCTTGAAATGAAAAGGTTTGAGAACCACTGCTCTAACGTCCTCTCCCCCTTTTTTCTCTCTCAGCGTTCAAGTTACGACTGGGCAGCGTGTCCGTGGTGGGCGGAGACCGCCAGCTGGTGCCCCTGGGCCGCAGCCGCATCCTGAGGTGGGCCGGTGGCGGAGCCGAGAGAGCCGAGGGGGTCGGAGGGGCCATGGCCCACAATGCCCTCTGGCTGCCCGAGGGGGGGGCCTGCGTCTGCCCCGGCCTGGACGACGTCATGGAGGACGGAGGAGGAACGGAGGGAGCCGCAGCGGCGGCGGAGGAGGAGAGGAGGCGGAGGAATTCGGGAAGGAAAGAGGAAGGGGGGAAGGCGGCGCCGGCCACGGCGGGGGGGTGGTACCTGGGGCTGGCTAAGGCTGAGGAGGGACGCCTTGTGTTGAGCAGGCTGGTGAAATGGACCAGAGAGGACAGAGAGCTGAAGAGGTTCATCAGGGCTCTGTTAAGACAGCCATGCTCACAGCTATAGGTGGATACACATAGACATATAAAGGTAGACGCCTCCTCCGACCCTGGGGGTGTCTGTATCGGCGGGGCGCCGTTTTTGGGGAAGGCAAACTGCCTGTCAAAGTGACCACTGGCCAATCACAGCGTGTCTTTTTTTTCCCCGGGACTTGACAGAATCTAGTCGTATAAAAAAATCGAACGGGATATTTTTTATACAGCTAGATTCTGACAAGCCCCGGAAAAGACGAGCTGTGATTGGCCAGTAGTCGCTTTGAGTGGCAGCGTGCCTTCCCCGAATATGGTGGCCGCGGATACAGGTCGCCTGAATGAACTGCAGCGGCCAATGAGGTGTGTAGGTTTCCATATCTATGGGCGGATACACTTCATCATCGGCCACTGACTTTTTCACTGACAGCGGTTGGCTGCACTGGTTACTAGTGATCCATATAGTGTCTGAGAACTTGAGATTCTATGTAACTTGTTGTCTATTAGCAGTGGTTCTCAAACTTTTTTTCACGCCAAGGACCCCCAAATTCATATATATATTTGGCCGTGGACCCCTGTCTAAAAATGTTTAGTGCCAGGGACACACCCACGAGATTTTTTTGTGTTAAAAAATGCAAAACACTTTCAAGATTTTTAGGAAATGTAAAAAGAAAAAAAGCAGGTGTACAAGCTTGCAGCGTGGCACTTAGTGACACGCTGTGAGCTTGTAGATCTGCTATTTTTGAATAGTTAATGTGATGCTACATTAACTACCCCTGGTAACCCCTCCCCAAGGACCCCTGGGGGTCCCCGGACCCCACTTTGAGAACCATTGGTCTGTAGTGTCTAGTAACTTGAGATCCATGTAACTCATTGTCTATAGTGTCAAATTAGTTTGGATTCTTACTCTAACCCTTCTGAAGTATTAATCGACTGATTAGACATTTTTTACTTTTCTAGATGATGTAAAATAACGATGTGTATATAACGGCAACATTTGGCATTTTGCAGCTCAACTATGCACACTTCTATGCTACCCTCATTATCTATAGTGCCAAGTAACCCGAGAGAGAGTCGGAAAACTATCCCTAGGTTCCGTACTACTGTGTCGATGCCATGGAATAGTTGCATGAGAGCCAACACCTTGATTGGGAGATGGTAGAAATAAACCAGAAAGAAGCTTTAATGCAACCTGTGATTTCTGTCAATAACTGGCGCTGCTGAGGTCCATATCACATTTAAGAGAACTGGAACCATGCATTTCGCTGACTAAAATATCAGCCTGTGTAATAACATCATTATGGTGCAGACAACCCATTTCAAAGAACCTAATGCACCCAGAGTACACTGTTGGTGCATGCAATCATGACATTAATCTCAGAGGACACTATTTCTTGGTATACGGTATTGATTGATTGATTGATTGATTTGAAAACAATGTATATTTTCACAGTGATTTTAGTCTACATACTGTACGTACTGTATATCATGCCTTATTTATATACTTAAAATCTAGTTACTGTAGATATTATCTCATCAAGAGTTTGTGTTGAAAAATAAAAATGTGTTTACAGAAAATAAAGCAGACTTGAATGTTATAATTGAGACACATGAGGCAGACTCTAGTCTAGTCTAACCCCACACCCAGGCCAGTCACAATCATGAAATTGGAGTTGATGATTCATTGTCATACAATAATTGTGATATTGGCCATAGTACATTATTTATACATTTATTTGTATATTTAAAGGAGGAGTTCACCCAAAAAATTACTTATTTTCTATCAATTGCACACCCTATGAAGCCTTGAATCCATGGATTCTTTTTTGTTTTTGTCGCATTCTTAAGGTCCTTACACACCGGGGCGATTTTTTTCATGCGAATAATACGTTTTTTAAAAAAACCTTATAAAGTCAATGCAAGCTTCCACACCAGTTTCACGGAGCGAAAAAAGCGTCTTTTAATTATTCGGAACGAGTCCTCCTTTAAGTTATTTGTCACATTTGCCCTGTGCCGTTTTTGTTTGCAAAGCCTTAAAGGATTGTATTCAATATGCAACGTCAAAAACACAATTAACTCACTACTTAATTTCATACTTTTCAAAATGAGAGAAATAAACAATCTAAATGATTACAGCACATCACACCCCACCAACACGTTGAGTGGTTGTAGATCTGTTAGCTATTTTAGAATATTTTTGGAAATTAATGGCAATTTTGATTATTGTTGCCCAAGTCTGCTAAAAGACTGTAATGACTGCAGTGCTAAATGACTGTAATGTAATGTAAAATAAAGGAGGCCAGGTTGAAAGGTTAAAGAGCGTGGACAACATTGAACTAATGGAAATATGATTTATCTGTGACAGGACTACACATATCTACATCATTTCCTCATTACAGTGACCTTACAGATGACCCCTTGCAATAGTGTTTATGAAATGAACTCTACTTGGTTCCATTTCTGATTTTGTATCTTCTTGAAGAGAAAACATGCTATATTGAATTCTGGAATTGGAAAACTGTAAAACTGAATCCGATTTGATGGAATTGGGAACCCACATTTAAAGAGTTGGAGAAACAGTGAGACCCCTGTTACTGAACAAACACCATTGCAATGATTATTATCACATTAAATAGAGCTTTATGGTTTTAACACTTTTGTTTGTTTCAACCACAAATATCATGTACAGCAGGTTTAATATTATGGCAAATATGTGCCATTTTTGTAAGCTAATGTTTTAATATTGGTCAAGTTAACGGTTTGAACCCCTAGTCTACCGTGTAATATTTTAGAATGATAAACCCGAATATCATTGCTTTGGTTTCTTTATGATTACTTTATTCGATTTTGTCAACCAGCCGCTCTCCAAACACACACACACACACACACTTACACACAATTTGTCCATGATTCTTAACAGTCTTTATGTTTAAAGTCTTTAATTAATGCATTAAATGACCAAAACAAAATCTTAAAACCTTTTTGGTGCTAGCCTAAGAAATGACAAACATAATCCAGGTAGTATTATACATTTTCAAAGTAACAAACAAACAAACAGAAACCTAACAAAACGCTAAGACCACACTGCAAAAAAAAAAGCCCAAACTAAAAGTGTGGTTGAAAAGTCATCACAGCCTTGCAGATCTTCCCTTTACAGACCCAGGAGAGGCTCTCCCTGTCCACACATACTCTTATGCTCTCCCACAAAGAGCACAAATATCATACAAATAAAAGAAAAACAAATAAATAATCATTTAAGGTCATCTGTGCCTGGACAGTGGGAGACGTTCATGCTGCAATGGCAGTTATTTTCTGATCCATACGGTATGAACAACTTGTTACACTCTCAAGCTTTTTAAAAATCTAACACGGCTGGGATTTTAAGTGTTTTTTCTTGTTATTTTCATAAAAATCTTTTCAATCCCAAGACTTCAAGCCAAATCGTGAACAAAGTACTCCCTACGAAGGGGACCTGCGTACAATCCATTTCAGGGTTACGTTCTGTATTTGTATTTGAACTAACCACAATATTCTGTACAAAGAAGGCATCAAAAAACATCAATAATACGTCAATATGTTGTCTGAACCTGCAACCTCCATCCCCTTGTTGACCTGCTGTCACCACTGCAATTAAATATATGAAGTTATGGGATATGAATACAAGGGGGCTGCCAGTTTGATTAGTTTGAGCTAGAAAAAGATGAAACGTTTCAATCGGTGTAAACTACTCAGGCAAGGCGTCCAAAACGTGTCTAAACCTGCTCCCCCCCACCCCAATTGGCACAGATTGGCCTATCTTTACATCCCTCACTCAGCAAAGACCGGCTGCATACAGCACTTGATGTCACCTCAAACCGGACAACAATTTGCTGTCTAGAATACAAATTATGAACAAGGTGTCTCAGTGCTAATCACATCTACAATAGATGTTCCACCGGGATGAACCAAATTCTCTGGATAATTAGTTAGAATTGATGACTCCATCTTTAAACTATATACGTCAAATAGCGAAAATATCCGATCTACAAGCCCACAATGCGTCCTGATGCGTTATGAGCTTGAAGAAATTATTAAAGCTAGTTCCCCAAAATGTTTGCCTATTATGATCCAGAAAAGGGGGTGCTAGGGCTCATGTGGTTTGTTCTATTGATTACTATATTTCTAGGTGCGGCATGGCCAGATTCCTCTTTCATGTCCGATTGCCACTTCTTGTCAAAGACATGAACAGGACTAGAGCAATTGCAAGCTCCCAAAATCACTACAAAAGTGAGCAAATTTGATTGCCTTCATTAGGGCAAAGAATGGGTGGATGGTGTCATGATAGGAATCCAAAACAAGGATATTAGACATCCACAGTGAGAACTAATCAATAGTCGTGTTACCCCATGCACCCCTCAGTCACTCAGTAAAACATTGTACTACTAAAGTATTGTTAGCCATGGGCTTGTGTGATGTCACTGGCCAAACCTAATTTGCGTTTCCATTTTGTCATCGCAATTCCTGTTTAACGTCCTGACATTTAACTGTTAGGAATGAATGTTTACCAACCAGAACGGATATCTACCAATTCTTCTGTGGTTGGATTTATGTAAAGCTGCGTTGCTTGCCTGTTTATGCAGCTAAACAAAAGGCCCGGTTCGCTTCTCTGTGAAGCAAGAAGCTTTAGGGCGATTTATTATTAAATTCAGTCATGCTAAACATAAAATTATAAAACAACCAAGACTGTCCTGACAACACTTTATCTATGAGCATCTGTAAAGCTACAATCCCTAATTTCCATGATGTCCGTTGTCTCTCCATCCAAACAGAGAACTAAAATAAAAATGGCGCTACAGCTAGTATCCAAATCCGTTGCATCGTCTGCTTCAAATAACTTTACCGACATTGTCAACCTGGTGTCCTACCCGACACCAGGGTCTGAATGTCTCAATGGAAGCGTAGGGAAGACCACCTCTTACCACTGCAGATGTGCTAGTTATATTGTATTAACATACTCTGCCATACAGATTGGTTAAAATAACGTTTTATTCATTAAAATAATTGTGGATTGTAGCTTTAGACACTTGACAGGCATGTCAGTTAATGAAGATGGGTGAATATTGTGATTTTATTTCCTAGAGAGATATGAGAGAGATGGTGGGAAGGATATGCAGGCCAGAGACGCTGAATCAGGGGATGGCAAACTGGACGACCAGCTCTTCTTTCGCGTCCACCTTGATCTGAGATATTGCACTGTATGCATACGCTGCTATCTTGGACACCTGCAAGAACAGAAAAGCGTGGTAGTCACTGTTCAGAACCATGCCAAAAACATGCATACGAAATGAGCAACAGGAGTAGGATCAGTGCCCGGATACCCGTCAAACTACTTCTCTAGAGTGAGCGACGCACATGGGCATAACATCAGAAGTAGATCAGCTGATATGATTCTACTGGGCAAATGACAAAGGCCCACGATGGAAACAAGCCTCTGCATGGGTCTTTTTGTGTTATTCTTTTAGCATAACCTTTGACTGTACTACCTGCATTGTTAATTAGCATGTTAATTAAGTATTCAATAAAAAAAAAGAGTGCATGCCTTTTTATGATCGAGTTCATTTTGCCATTGGCGACTGCATTTACCCCGCCGGGCTCAATAATGGTCTTATCTTTACAGTGATAATAAGCGCAGATATTTGCATAGATTCACTTAAAACATCCCCCCCTGTCAGAAACCGTAGATATTTTAAAGCAGTAGTTCTCAAACGTTTCTGTGCAAAGGATCCCCAAATTGATATATATTTGGCTGCGGACCCCCATCTAAAAAGGGTTTGTGCCAGGGACCCCCAGAAGAGATTTATGTAAATAAATAAAAATAAAGTTTTATTTTTTTTTAAATAACTGATGTAAAAGCTGAGCTTGTAGATCAGCTATTTTTGAATAGCCAACGTATAAATGGATAAAGTGGTTAAATTATTGTGACGCTATGTTAACTACGTTCACCCCCTGGAACCCCCAAGGACCCCACTTTGAGAACCAATGTTTTAAAGTTCCACAAAACTGTGCAAATATCTGCATAGATGACGGCTGTGAACACAGGCTAGAGACTGAGACGTGCTGATGTACGCTAAGTATGTCTGCTCATGCGTTTTGTTTCATCACTTCTATAGTTTATTCTCCTGATTGGATAGTGTAGTGCATTACAATTTTCTGTTCACTAAAAAGCATTACTGAACACTAGTAAGTAAGTACATTTTCTTACTTCTCACAGAGAGAACTCACAAAGTGCTTTACAGACAATAGGGATAACAACACTGCCATTCAAATTAATTAATAATTAAATCAACAGAAACACAAACCGTACAATTAAACTCTAAAACAGCAGATACATTTCACACAAAGAAGATAAAATCAAGGACATTCCGCACATGCTTATAGCAATGATTACTATGGGAATATAGAGCTATTTAACACTTACACCCACTTTAAGCCCTATATACTTCATTGTATGACAAATAGGGAAAATAGTTGCATAGTCTACAAGCTCATAACGCATTGCGATGTGAGCTTGTAGATCAGCTATTTTTTGTTTACATATTTTTTTAAGAGATTCGAACATTTTATACAATTTGCCCAAAATAGGGACGCCAGGGTTAATGTGGTTAAGCTGCTCACTGAAATAACAGAGCCCTGGCATTCCATGCTAATCTCCCCCACTTCTCTCTCCTTGTATCCCTTCTTGATGTGGGTTTACTATGCAGATAATAATAATACAAAAATAATAATAGTCCACACCAGAGCATACGGGCGGAGCAGGGAGCGGGGAGCGGGTTTATAAAAAGGTATAGGAGCGAACTCGGAGCGAGGACCGCCCGCCGCTCAGGGGCCGCGCACCACATGTTTGAGCATGCCCCGTCCGGTCGCACGGACAGACAAACAAATCCTCAACACTGCAACAGAAGTGCACACATCCCTGATCAAGATTTAATTCACATTTCTCTGTAATCCACACAGTAGGCCTATGTTTGAGGGATCAACATGGGCGAATAGCGAGTGTGACAACAGCCTCCCTGGAGCAAGGAGCGGCATTTCCCCCCCGCTCAGCTCCGCTCGTATGCTCCACACTCCTTTGTGGTATTTGTCACTGTATATTTGCATACATGAGGTAAATGAGGTATCTGCATTTAACCCACCCTAAGTAACAGGAGCAGTGGGCACTACTCTAATCATTCAGCCATGGCCGCTTGGTCGGACCCATGGTCGGTTACTCATTCCCTTGTTTTGTTTCTTAGGTTTGTTTTTTCCGGACCACGACTGTTAAGAATGTGATTTAGAGCATGTTTAGACGGATGCTAGGTTCATTGTTTGTAGGCTACTTGCACGGCAAGTCACTTTGGATAAGAGCGTCTGCTAAAATGCCTAAATTGTATTTTTAAATTGTCACCTTAAAAGGGGTTAAGTTTAACTGACATTTTCTGCATTTATAAAAACATGTTGGTGCGTAACATTCACCTGCTGAACATCTGAATATGGCACCAGATCGCTGGCCAGTACTTGGTGTGGCTGGCTGGTGAGAGAGGGCAGAGCATAGGCCTTCTTCTGTGGCAGAGTGCTGCTCAACAAGGCCAGCTTTGTACTGAAACACAAACATACGAAACAAAAGCTTTATCCAAACAGAACCTGTACGTTTTATTAACCTACTTAGTTGACCGGGGTCCCCCCAGGGCTGTATACTTGGTCGGGTACTTTTTTCCCCCCTTTAGTTTCTTAGCCGAAAATAGCAGAACTACAAGCTTGTAGATCGGCTATTTTTGCCAAATGTTCGCACCAGAATAGAGATGCCAGGTTTCATCAAGTGGTTAAAGTGCACATTTGTAAATTATTTGATCGGACATGCAAGTAAGAACAATTATTGTGGTGCAAATTTGTGTACAAAACTGTCTACTGAAAATATTATTTATTATTATTAGTATCCCTAATGGGGAATATAAGAAAAAGAAAAAAAACACTGTCTGGGAAGGTATGTGAACCAAATAGACACAAAACAAGACAATAGTCATTGAAAAAACCCATTACTGTAAAATGTAGGCCTATTGATGATTAACCCACAATGTAAATAGAATTTTACTCTCTTTATACTTGCCTAACGGGGATATTCTATATTGCTGTCCTGTTATCTGACTTTTTCCCTTTGTTTCTTCTTCTATTCTTATGACTATATTTTGTAAATGCAACCCGTACAGAAAATAATTGCACTAGTATGTGCCGTCCTCATTCACTCATTTAGTCTTTGTGGGTCTTTCTTTGGTGGTTGGGGCGGCGAAGATGTGTCAAAAAAAAAAAAAAAAAAAAAAACGTAACCAAGGCAATCCTGTGGAAAATATTTAAAAGCCTTCATTATAAATTGGCTACTGCATGGCAAGGTTAAAAACACAGAGCTGTTGCGGCAAAAGCCTTCATCAGGGTGACTAGACCTAAAAGCCAAACAAACAATAGAAATTGTTATATATTTTTTATATTATAATAGAAATATAAAAGGAAACAACCTCATAGGCTCTTTAACACACTAGATTGAGTGATTAATTAATGAGCCAATGAGATTGTTTCCTTTATAAGTTTTGTTTGTGCTGCTTTTTGAGTTTAGTCACCCTGATGAAGACTTTTGCCACAATATGTATGTTTTTTAACCTTGCCATGTAGTAGTCCCTTTAAAAGAAATGTGCCATTCATTTTGTCACCCTTGCACCAAAGAGCATAGTAGTTGCTCCATTGATTAGAAATTGATATTCCAAAATAATATCCTTTTTGACTTGGGACTGAAGTGAAACAGCTCTCAAAGTCACTCTTTTAGCACATAAACAAACACAAACCAAGCTGATTCTTCCAAAACACAATTTGGAATATCAATTTCTCATCAATGGAGCAACTACTGAAGATATATACACACACAACCTAAACCTTTACCAAAGCGTCATTTAGCTTTACAATAATGACCACATGAGTGAGCATCCACCACATACCTGTATTGCCTTGCTTTGTCCATATATTCATGCTGCTCCATCCCCTGAGAGTCTGCGGCCGAGACATCGATGATGTTCCTACAGACAGAGAAAATCAATCAATCACATTGTCTATTCACTCATTTGGTACATGACAGACAGACCATGGCCCAGAGTTCACATCTTACTAGGACCAAAAACTAAAGTGAATATGCTAAAGCCATGATTCTCAACCTCTCTCATTTCAAAGAACCCTAGTTTTATGCATTAGGCCACAGATCCCCCCCCCTTAATCTTTGGGACCCCAATCTACACCAAGTACAATGAGTATTTTTACGCTCTCTGGGTTACAATTGCACAAGGGTGCATTTGGTTCCTAACTATCGATGGTTTAGCAGGGGACCCCTGGATCCCCCTCAAGGACCTCTGCGAGGTCCCCGACCCCATGTTTAGAAGCGATGGCGTAGGACAGGGGTCTTCAACAGGGGGTCCTCAGAGTTACAGGGGGGCCGCCAAAGCTTTGTGCGATAGGACCATTTTTTTTCACATTTACCACTTGAACCCTAGAATCCCTATTCTGAGGGGCACGTTGGCGTAAAACAGCAGATCGACAAGCTCACAGCGCTGCGAGGCGTTGTGAGCTTGTAGATCAGCTATTTTCGGCAAAGAGGTTTGGTGTATGAGGGAAAAAAGAGCAGACTAAGTACATAGCCAAAGGTCAAGTTGAGGGTTTAAGTGGTTAAATGTCTGAAAATACACATTAACATGAATCTATGAAGCCAGCCATCAATGAAATCTAAGAAAAAGTTTAATCTGCAACACAATTTTATGTAGTAGGGTTCCCCGCTTCATTTCTCTCTCAGCTAGGGCAGTGGTTCTTAACCTTTTCAGGCCGTCACCCCCCCCCCCCCCCCCAAAATAATCATATTTCAACTGGGGACACCCCACCATGATAAGCACTTGGAATGTAGGAGTTGAGGCATTACATTCAATTTGACTCGGTTCCACATAGCTATTTTCACAATATTTAGATCTGCTACTAGACCATTCCCGGTGAAGTGTGCAGGCCAAAGTAATTGCAAACGTGGAGTTATCCCGCGTCCCGTCGCGGTGCGCCCCCCCCACGTCCCGTCGCAGCCCCCTGGGTCGCCACACAGCTGGGCAGCCGTAACCATGGTGATATTCTTTTTACGTAAAAACGCGAATAAACAGCTGACAGTTGGGGAAATCGAAAAACGGGCTTCGCTGAGGTGCACATGGTAATGGTCAATGGGCTGTGTGCAGATCAATTGCTCCAGCCACTGAGGAGAACCAGGCAGAAGAGATTTTGGCCTCACCACCACGCTCGCTCACAGAGCTTTGTAGAATTATAGGAGGATTTTGCCTCTTTCTTTTGATGCAGTAATGGTCTTTTTCTTTTCGGTTCTTTCTTTCTTTCTTTTTTTAGGGATTAAAAAGGTCTTTTAAAAAGTCCTTAAATTGTCACTTCACTGTCATCTGGGGACCCCCCCCCCAAAATCATGTGGGGACCTGACCCACAGATTGAGAACCAGTGCGCTAGGGGGTCCTCGGCCTGAAAAACATTAAAAGACCCCTGGTGTAGGAGATGGTGTAATTAGTAAAAATAGAGCCATGTCTTACAGTGCTGTCTTGGTGAGGATGGATGTGAGGAGAGCCTGTTCGTCTGTGCGTGCCGAGGGCACGTTGGCAGGACTCCAGTCAGTCCCGTTGGGGGGTTTACTGTCGGGGTTGGGATCGATCAAACGCTTATGCTCATCGTCTTGATCCTGCACAACCACAAAACATACATTTATATTACAGTCAAAGAGCAGACATTATTATTCTTTATTCCACTGCCATTATTAGTCTTCCTGGGGTCCACATAAAACATCACAACATACAATATTCATACAAACAACTACTGACACTCGTCAGTCTAAATCTAAGACACTATTAAAAATGCCAACGATAATTAGATAATACTAGCCCATACCTGGTCGACGACCCACCCACCACCCAAGACAGACAGAGGTTACTCCAATTATATAGTATAGTAAATAGTATAGTATAGGATAGGATAGGAACATAGGTTAAACATCATGTACAAAAATACATTGATCATTGCAATTGTGTGTCTCTCATATTTGTTTAAGACATTTATTTTAGACAAGTATTTGCTGTACTACAGTATGTATATGCATGGAACTCTGATGTATGGTGATATGGTCTGTCCTATATAGGTTCATTTTGTGCCTGTGTACAGGCCAGGGACATCCTCTGTCCTTGCCATAGGGCATCTCTTGTCCCCGTTTTTATTTGTAACTTTCCTTAACCCATTAAGACCTGAGGCCGATTCTACAAATGTCTTTTTGTAGTGGTTCGCAAACGTTTTTATGTCAAGGACCCTCGAAATTATATGCATTTGGCCGCCGACCTCCCCCCCCGCCCCCCCCCCCCATCTCCAAATATTTTGTTCCAGGGACCCCATGAAGCGAAGATTTGAGTTAAAAACTGTTTGCTCAAAATCAAAAATAGCAGATCTACAAGCTTGTAGATCCACTATTTTGGAATTGTCAAAGTATAACTCAATGGTTAAAGTGGTTACAATCTAAAATGACGCAGAGGTTTTCCTGGTTTTAATGGGTTAAGTAGACAAGGGACGCCTCTAGCTTTATGGCGGCTTGTAATTTTTTTTATAATGCTGGGCAAAATATTGTGTTGTAATGCACTATTCTAATAATCTATTGGGACAGGCAGGGTGTTCAATGTGTCATCGTGCACCATGTTACCAATACATAAAGACATACACGATGGGAGCAGCATTCTGGTGTGCAGTTTCTATTGTTTTTCCCACTGTTCTCTTGTCTTAACCCAGCACCCAGCAACCAGCCCAGCAGGACAGGGTGTCCGTGTCTTCTGTCACTTTGTGACACCCTTTTCAAGGAGTTCATTTAACCCCCACAGCCTACATTAGATTGGTATCACAGATTTCCTAGTCTTACGTAAGTAGATGATCAGAGATCTCTGTCGTCTGATACGCCAACATCTAAATTCTGTGAATGGGGTGAAAGGTGCGTGGAAGTGGAAGTGGGAGTGGAAGCAATTTGAAAAAAATATATATAATATGGTCTCTGTCGGGTGGAAACCTCTTACCTCATATGTCCAAAACTGTTGCTTTTCAGGATTCAAATGTAGCAGATCTACAAGCTTGAAACGTGTCGCTTCGCGCCGCGTTTCGAGCTTGTAGATCTGCTACTTTTGTGCGACTCTGTAGTATGATATTGGGACATTGACAAAAAGTTATAATATGGAGATAAGAGGTTTCTGCCCGACAGCAGTGAGAGATATATAAATATAGATATATATATAACAGGCATCACAGAACCAATGCAGACTTTAGAGAGGTCCTGTATACTGGGACAGACAGTATCAGGATTGCTTTCCAAAGCACTGGTCATCATACGTTTGTTTTTGTTAGCGTGGTTTTCTCCGCCCTTCCAATTCCATTGGTTGAACTTAGATTTCCCCAGACCTTATCGGTGGGTGGAGATCTCTGGTCGTGTGGCTACGCAAGACTTCAGATTTCCTAACTAATTAACTCTTTAGGGGGAGCGGAACAATTGTCAAAGCAAGAGTGTAAAAAGTCGAACAAAGACTACTTGTATGGATATGTTGGTAATTATTCATCATATCTTTTTGAGCATCTCTGTGCATTACGAATTGGGGTAAATTCCTCTCCATTGTAAACTCAGGGAACATCCCTATTTATTAGAAGAAAAAAATCTAGCTAAAGGAAGTACTAAGCCAAATTAAATCTGCCCTTCATTATATTTTATTAACCACTTAAACCCTATATTGAGCTCTACATTAGGTAGGCCCTCACCCGTTTTTGCACTGCACTAAAAAGTTTTGACGAAAACTTGTTGGTTGGCCAGTCACAATTATTAATCGCAATTATTTGAAATCAATTATTTTTACATAATTGTTTCCATGTTGCAAAATGCTGATACATACAAAAAAAATAACTGATTTCCTGCGCAAGTGCTGAATTTTATTACCATTGAGCCTGCCTGCTTGCTCAGGGGATAAACTTATGACAATGACAATTCATGTCAGATCCTGTGTCTAGGTGAGACATGACCTTTGACACAATCTAAATGTCTCAATAGAAGAGCAGGGAGACAAATTTACAAATGTATTACTATTCATTAAAAAAAAAGCAATGGTTTAAAAAGGAAAACTTGACTTTTCCCCTTTTTGATTATGCTACTAAAATCAAACCAACAACATCAACACCACAAACAACTTATAAGTAATAATAATAATAATTATTGTTTCCGCCAGGCTGAAAGGCATGGCGAGAGTGCATGTTTTGCACCTTGTCCATCCGTCCGTCCTTCTGTCTGTGACCAGCTAGTCACCGCAGTGACCAGCTGGCCCGGTCACTGCGAACACACACTCCCTGGATGCCAATTCAGAACCTCTGCCCCAAATCTTTTACATGGGCCTGTTATAGCGCCACCAGGAGGCCGATTTGTGCAAAACACATTTTGGAAACAAAATGCCTCAAATCATGACTGCAGTGTCCGATTGCCTGAAAGGCCTAAGAAGAAATGGCACCCTTTTCACAGCGCCACCAGGAGGCCACAATAACGTACCTGACCTGGCGGAGACCTGTGCTCCGAGGAGCACTTTTTCTAGTCATTAATATTATTGTGTACATTTCGTGTCCTCTGATGGTGCCTGAGAGTTAATCATCATTTCCAGAGTTGTTGCGATGGTATTTGTACAGCAGCATGTCATGTGATGTGACACACGTCTGTGTACGGTTGACACAGGGCTGCAACTATATTTGATGCCAAAACTTTTGTACTTTTACGCAAGTGAACAGACTTTAACTTAATGTTGTATTGATACTTTTACTTAAGTAAAACATTTGAGTACTTTTTCCACCACTGACAATAACTTGTAGTTAAATGACAACGTTGGTTCCAAACACTGAGGGTTGGGTCAAATAGTAGTTGGTTACAGCTATCTAACATTAGGGTTTATACTCACTCAGTACAATTCCTTAGGTCATTTAGTAACTCTGGGAGTGTGTACAAGTTGATCATATTTTGCTGGTCCATTTGGTTCCATTGGTACACTCCCAGAGAGTCAAAGGAACAGATTAACACTTGCTATCAAAGTGTCTGGGCCCTGCCTGCATCTACGAGCAATCTGTAGCCTTGGATCAAGACTATCACAGATGTATTTGATCGATTTGAACATTTGCATATCATAGATATATATATATATATATATATATTTTTTTTAAAAAGCATTTTTCTAATTTTTATGGACTTTGTTTGTTTTTATTTCTAAATTTTGGCTCTTAGTTTAGCCTAGTTGGGTCTATTAATTGTTTTGTTGCCTATGCTGTTTTTATACCTTGCTTTTAATTGTAGCACTCTGAGATTCGTAAGAATGTAAAGTGCGTTATAAATAAAATGTATTATTATTATTATATACGAAAGTAAAAGTCAGACTCGATCAAATACATCTATGACAGTCTTGACCCAAGGCTAAGCAATCTGATGCTTCTATCTTATATGTAAAAAATAAATAAAAAATAGCTTCAAGCATAAACAAAACAAAAATGCAATAACATCGATCCATTTCGGGGGGCCGATGGAACCGATATATAGAACCCCTGGCCCCTGATAAAACGCAACGATATCGATCGATGACATCTCCGATTTTTAAAAAAATCAAAGGAGGAGGAAGGAGAAGTAGAAACAAGAAGAAGTTGGAGGAACATGGTTAGCATTAGCACGGTTAGCATCATCATCGTTACGTTACCTGCTCTGTGGTCTCGTTCTCGCTGCTGTAGCAGCACCCCATGGTGTCTGTCCTACGACCCAACACAACCACCTCCTCTGTCTGGAGGTTAGGGTTAGTGGGTGTAAAAGTGTGTGTTTTATATGGCGGTGTTCTTCTCCTCTTCCAGCTGATCTTGTCAAACACACAGAACGGAGGAGCTGCTCAGTCACATGACAGCAGCTGCTCTGATTCCATAAAAGCAACAACACTGCGACGTCACTTCCGCTCCGTGAGGCCCTTGTCACGTGATAGCTGTAGAATACAACTCTCGTAGACGTATTTATGATTCTGACGTTTTCAATCTACGAGAGTTGTAGGGTTCACCCCCCCCATGGACACAGGGACTTTCATCACTATACCCCGTAGACACTCCAAACATGTACAAATTTAAAATAAAGGTGCTTTCCCCCACGCACCAAATGTTAACTCTCGCTACGGGGTAGTAGTTTAATGTAATAATCCATATCTTTCAATAAAGAAGTGTTTTAATGCCGTCTGTGGCCCATTCTGTCGGAAGTTCCCAATGGGCGGTAGTGACGCGCCCATCTGGTGAAACCCGGAATTACACTCAATGTAAACAGGAAAAAACGAGGGTGAAAAAATGGCGTTAAGGATAAGGATAATTCCTTTTAACAGGTCGTTCATGAAAGTCCTTGCGGTCTTGTTTCCAATGAGAACCTGTGAGCAATTGGGGTTAAGAGTCTTGCTCAGGGACAAATTTCATATCATCGGCGCATATGCTGGGATAGCCTGGAATCGAACCTGGGGCAACCAGGGCCTCTGGTTCCCTGGGCGGGCTCACTATCCACTCAGCTATGGCCGCCCCGCGTTCGGCCACAGACGGCATTAAAACACTTATTTATTGAAAGATATGGATTATATCCAAACATGTACAACATGGTGTAAAGTGTACATGTACATAGTCCCTGTGTCCATGGGGGGTGAACCCTACAACTCTCGTAGATTGAAAACGTCAGAATCATAAATACGTCTACGAGGGTTGAATTCTACAGCTATCACAGTCTATGGGTGGAACCAGCGGTGGAAAAAGTACACACAATTTTTACTTTAAGCAAAAGTATCAATACCGCAAGGTAGAAATACTCTGTTACAAGTAAAAGTCCCCTGATCCAAATTTACTTCAGTAAAAATAATGGTATCAAGGTATACTTAAAGTACTAAAGTAAAAGTAGGCCTACTCATCATGCAGAATGTCCAATTTCATAAGTTTTCAAATGTAGGCAGTAGGCCTAATAAGATGAATACATATCTTTTGAAAATAGCAGATATAATACAAGGCTTGTAGATTGATCGGCTATTTGGAAATGGTCAAAAAAAAACTGAAGTGGTTACTGTATGTTTTGTAATAATAATACAAATCTGCAAAGTAACTAGTAACTGAAGTTTTGAAATAATTGTAGTGGAGTAAAAGTACAATATTTTCCTCTGAGATGTAGTGGGGTTGAAATTTGTACATACCGAAGACAGTAAAAAAAAGTAACTCTAAATTGTACGTAAGTTCATACTTAGTTACATACTTAGTTACTTTACAGTTCAGTTTACACCACTGTTTAAAATGAACTCAGGTTACTGCTGTTGACAAACAGAATGAAACAGGTGAGGTATCCCACCTGAACATGCATTTTATGTTTACTAAAGAAGAGCTGTAGACAGGGACACAAACACTTTATAGCAATGATTGTGCAGAATATAGCAATTTAACAATATTTAGTTATATAAACAAAACAATATCACTTACTGTACACCAATTTAATGATAGTGAACTTAACAAACAAATCTGTCAGCGTAACTCACGTTATGATACATACAAAAAGTTTAATGTTTCAAAGGTGAAATAAAAAATGGTTACATTTGTATACAGTTTGATAAAATGGATATCAAATATCTAAATACTGAATCAAGCAACTTAAAAACTGTCTAGTGTGCTATAAAAGCCTGGGTGGACAATAAAATGACCTCAAACATGTTTGAAAGTGAAATATCCCTTTAAGTACACTACTTGAGTAAATGTACTTAGTTACTTTCCACCACTGCATAAAACAAAGTATTTAGTTGAGCCAGTCACTTGTGTAGTGTTAGTACAAGCAGATGTGTCAGTCAGAGGTCCTGTGAACTGGTGACTGTTGGATGGTTAATTTGCCGGGGTTGTCATGACGATGCCAGATCTTTGCCATGGCCTTTTCCTGGCCTGTCACAGCACTGAAATCCACTCTCTTCAAATGCGGCAAAACAGAGATGATATGAGTCCTGCATGCACGCGCACACACACACACACACACACACACACACACACACACACACACACACACACACACACACACACACACACACAAACACACACAATGGTGTGTTATCGATGGTCATATGGATGTGCTTCCACAAAAGTGTTTTATCTACAGTTAGCCACGTGAACCCTAGCGTCCCTATTCTGGGGCCAGAAATAGATATAAGAAATAAGCTGTAGATCTGCTATTTTGGGTCAAGATATTTAGTGGATCCAGGATATCAAGACAAGAATCAAAAAGGTTTATGGTTTATTTGTCACTACTGATACAGGTACGAGCAGAGAAAGCTTGTAGATCGGCTATTTTCAAATAGCCGATGTACTTAGCAGGTTTCACCCATTAAGACCTGAGGCCGAGTCTACAAATTTCTTCTACAGTTTTCTGAAAAACGTATATCCTTACTAAACTTTTTCATGTGAAGGACCGCCAAAATTATATGTATTTGGCTGCGGACCCCCATCTCAAAATATGTTGTTCCAGGGACCCCCAGAAGCGAAGATTTGAGTTAAAAATATTTGCTTAAAAAATATATTCAAAGATTTGCACACGAAAGTGACGTGTTATGAGCTTGTATATCTGCTATTTTTGAGTAGCCAGCCTAAAGTATAAAATCTAATCTAATCTAAAATGACACAGATGCTTTCCCAGTCTTCATGGGTTAAGTGGTTAAACAGATTTTTATTCTATATTAGCACATTTTTGCTGGGGACCCCCTGGAACCCCCTCAAGGGCCCCGGGGAGGTCCCCGGACCCCACTTTGAGAACCACTGATCTAAATATAGGGTGTAAGAGGTTAGAGACTACGTGCACCATGGCTGTCTCCTCAGCCCAATTATGTTATACATACAATATACAATATATAATAAAAACGTCAAGTCACACAATAATAGATACACATCTGTGGGTTCACTTATGGAGTATGAATACTGTTGCTGTGCAGACTGTAGACAAGGTATGTAATATGAACCCCATCTCTGCTGCATTTAAGCACCTGCTAAAATGCTATGCTGCTGCATGCCTGCTCAGCGCCTGTTACACAGACCAGTGGTGGAAGAAGTACTCACATTTTTTACTCGGGTAAAAGTATCAATACCATCATGTAGAAATTCTCTGTTACCAGTAAAAGTCTGATATTCAAAATTTACGTGACAAAAAGTACAAAAGTATCGGCATCAAAATGTACTTAAAGTACCAAAAGTAAAAGTACTCATTGTGCAGAATGTCCCATTTTCACAAAACATCTTTTGAAAATAGACGATCTACAAGCTTGTAGGTCTGCTGTTTTCAAATGGCTGAAATATACAGTATATAGGGCTGAAGTGGTTAGTGTGTTTGTAATAATAATCATAATCTTCAAAGTAACTAGTAAGCTAAGTTTTCAAATAATTGTACAGTACTTGTACAGACGCACAGGCACACTCACAAATAATTGCAAACTGCAAACATTGGAAACACTCTTTGCAGTGTCACTCTTAGCCCCGTATACTTTGCCATATGACAAATAGCAGATCTACAAGCTCACAAGGCGTCGCCTTGCTAAATACAAGGTGGAAACCTTGTATGTACAAAACTACAAAACTGTTACTTTTCAGGAAATGGGGAAAAAAGGAACCTGTCCTCCAATTGTCCAATTGTAGTTATGATTTGGACACAAGCTCTTGTTAACCCATTAAGACCTGAGGCGATTCTTTAAAAAAATCTAAATCCTAACAGTTTTTTGAAAAAAATATCCCCCAAAAAATGTCACGTTTTTTCAAAAATAGCAGATCTACAAGCTCGTATGAGCTTGTAGATAAAGTGACACCGATGCGTTCCAGGTCTTCTTAATGCTTTTCATTGGTTCAATACAGACAGACTTGACCACGTTTACTTTCAAACTTTTTAAAAACTAGAGAAATAAAGCAGGTCTACAAGCTCGAAAACACACATTGTGAGCTTGTAGATCAGCTATTTTCGCCACATTTGCCTAACTCTCTTGTACGACGAAGGCATTCATTCACAAAAAAACATAAAAAGTTGAAATAATATGGAGACACAAGGTTTCTGGTGTGTATCTCATTGGAAACAAGTCCGCAAGGACTTTTATGAACGGACCTGTTAGACAAAGTATTTTAAATGTAACTGTGCTGTTTTACATTTTTTGCCTAATAAAATATTCAATCAATCATCTACCTGTATCCTGGTTGGTTCTCTATGAGGTTTCCATGCAGGGTGATGGTGTGGAGATACAGTAGTTCTCCCAGTTTGTCCACCTCAGACAGGCTGCAGATGTTGTTTCCATGAAGATACAATACACGCAGCTCCTGTAGCTCACACAATACCTGGGACACACACGCACATGCACACGCACACGCACACGCACACGCACACGCACACGCACACGCACACACACACACACACACACACACACACACACACACACACACACACACACACACACACAGTGCCAGTTACAGCCATATATAACATATATTTTTAAATATTACATATATCATCGAGTATGATATACAGTATTTCCTCCGTTTATATGTAAAGCCATTAAAGCCACAGCCATTCAAGTGCCTTGCCAAGCTAATTTCTTCAAGTTATATCTGAAGATTTTGCATGCTTCCATGAAGAATTACAGTGACAGTCATAGTGAATAGATCTAACAGTACACTATCTACAGTAACAATGTAGTAACAGGTGTGGTAGCTCTGTTCCTTTAACAGACAGAAAGAAAGAAAGAAAGACAGAAAGAAAGATGGGAAATACAGTTCAGTGTGTCTATGTGTGACCTGTTAAAAACAGACTCACTGTGTCTATGTGAGATATTATTGTTATAGGACAGGTTCACTGTGTGTTTAGTCTCGCGTGGCCAGACTGTTGCCTCCCACAATTTTCAAATGCTTCCGGTCATGCAGTCTGGAGCATACATGGGCAACTGGCGGCCCCCACCTTCACTTAATGCGGCCCCCAGGTTAATATCGGAATACTGATATATTATTGGTTTCAGCTGCTACAATTCCATTCCAAACATGCAAACATGACCCGCTTTAATTACTTCAGTCTATATTAGTAGCTTAAATGACTAGTATTAAAATGTTAAGTCTTTTGACGAACGGATGCCAGCTTCCTGTCTCGGATTTCGGGAGGTGTAGTTCCAGACTCTATATATAGCATTCGGAGATTGGGGAATAGACCCCTTAACAGACTACGTCACACTGATAAGAACCAGTATGCGTGCAACCAGTATGCGCGCAATGAAACCCATTCTATCAGGTCTCGCTAGGACACGCCTCACTAGCCAACACACAAGAGGGGGTTGGGGTGTGCTGAAACCAGCGCACCCCGAAACAACAGGTTGGGAATTCAATTGATTGCGTGAAACAATCACCTGTGCGTCCAGTCTCAATGTTAGTAAACAAATAATTGGTCTTTCGTTGACTGGCTACGCGAGCCTACTGTGTGTTAGACCTGTTAAAAACACCTTAAATATTTAATTTGTTTTAGAAATAGTTCATCCTTCACTCAATAGGAGCCGCTTAAGTCGCAAGTTGATGATGTCATATGTCCATGTGTGGTCAGCCCTATGGAATGTATGGAATGCATGCCATGTGCTAATTAAAAACGTACTACTTTCTAAATATGAGCATCAAAACAATATTTTAAATACTTTTTATTACATTCCATAGGGTTGAACCACACATGGATATATGACATCATCAACGTGCGACTTATTATGGCAATTATAATGTATATAGACATACAAGGCTCATTAGCCAGGGATCCTTTTAAAAACAAACTCACTGTGTCTATGTGTGACATGTTGTTAAAGGACAGGTCCAGCCAGGCCAGCTTCCGCGGTTCCGCCAGGAAGCGGCTGACGTTGTGAAGGAAGTTGCTCAGGTCAGCTATGTTGTTGTTATTGAGACGCAGAGAGACACACAGGTATCTGTTCTCCTTGTTCTTCCTCAACGGACGCAGTCCAGCTCTGGGCTCCTGTGCATCTAAGAAACAGGGGAAGAAATGAACCTAGTGGTGTGTGTCTGTGTACTTTTTTTTTTTTTTTCTATTTTCACATACAGGTCAATAGGACAAAAGCATACAAAAACAGTGTATGTTACAGCTCCCATCCCGCTCCGAAAAAGCCACAACCCATGAACCCAATAGTATCTTGTTGTACCATTAACACAAAAAGACAATACAAACAAACTAGACGCGTCGCAATTCAGGGCAATTGCAGAGTGTGGTTGCACCGACGCTAGTCGCGGGTCGCTGCCGCCGGGACTCGAGGAATACGCTGGGAGGAATACCGTCGGAGGCTGCGCCAATTACATTGTCACGCAACTCCTGAGATCACTTGCGTTTCATTTTGAGAGGATTGGTCCCCCCAACATATGGTTTTTGCATCAAAAGGTTACATTTTGAGCATTTGTGGCGCCCCCTATGGATCAAAGTGGAAATTATTTTGGGGATTTGTTGAGTAATCCACACTTGACATGTGATTCAAATTTGGGATTGACTGGACGTTTTGTTCGTGATTTGTGGGCTTTTTTGTAAAACGGGCCCCTCCCGCTAACTTTGGAAGCCATTTACGGACGAACGGTATGGACTATCAAAATTCTGTCGCATAAATACCCATCGCATGGGTCCAGAGATCATGTGTACCGATTTTTGTGAAATTTGGACAAAATATATGGGAGGAGGAGCTAAAAGTGTGTTTTGAAGAAAATTCAAAATGGCGGAAAATCTATCCTGACGCAAATGGGCGTGGCCTATATGGGGAGATGCGTCGTGACCCAAGGAATCCAGGGGAGAAATTTTGATTTTACGACCTACGGTTCAAGAGTTATAGGCCAAAACGTAAAGGGGGCTGTTATAGCGCCACCATGTGGCCGACTGGTGTAATTATTTTATTAATAATTTGGCAATAAACTATGAACCTCCCTTCAAAGTCTTTTAACTCTAGCACTTACGGTTTCCGAGAAAAAAAAATCATTTTTGGTAAAACGGTTCCCTCCCACTAACTTTGTGGGAGGAGGAGCTAAAAGTGTGTTTTGAACAAAATTCAAAATGGCGGAAAATCTATCCTGACACAAATGCGTCATGACCCAAGGAATCTAGGGGAAAAAAAGATTTTTATTTTACGACCTACGGTTCAAGAGTTATAGGCCAAAACGTAAAGTGGGCTGTTATAGCGCCACCATGAGGCCGACTGGTGTAATTATTTTTTAAATAATTTTGGACTAAATCATGAACCACCCCTCCAAGTCTTGAAACTCTAGCCCTTACGGTTTCTGAGAAATAAATACTTGAATGGGAGTTTTTTCATTTTCCCATGAAAGTGGATGGGGAAGTTTAATGCACTAATAAATCAATATCAATTAAACTATGTAACCGAACTCTTAGCAAAATACAAGCACACGATTCCCGGTGAAGCCGGTCATTTTGACATATGGCACTAAATTGGGAAAAATAAACTGTGGGAGGAGATGCGATTGAAAATAAACTGCTAGGGCCTCTGGAGGATAACAATAGTCTGGTTGCCCTGTTAGGGCAACCACACTAATAAGACACAATTGCAATGAAAGTTGAAAGAAAATGTAAAACGAAGATGAAAACAAGTCAAAGAAGTAGCAGCTGGACAAGCTCACAACAGAGCTTGTTGATTTTCAGCGAAAGCTTTCCCCACAATAACAGAAAACAGAAGATACACTAGTATAGAGAGTGGTTAAAGGAGTAGTTCACCACAAAAATGTCTTATTTATTTACTATCAATTGCACACCCCATGGAGCCTTGTATTCATGGAGATGTTTTAGTTTTTGTCGCATTCCTGAGCCAATACTTTTATGACCATCTCATCGGTCAATAGGACTTTTGAGTCAGCCGGTCATCAAAAAAAAAATTTGGGTGAAGTACTCCTTTAGTAGCTACAGTTTTGTATGTTTCCAAACCCATGTATCAATGAGTATCGCGAGGTAAGGAGTTAAAGAACCCTTACAATGAGACAGATTTCACATAATTTAAAAGGTCAAAATAACACTGCACAAAAAGCCAGTAGCAGACAACAACAAATAATCAAACGTATTTATCAATTTTCCGTAAAATGCAGATCCCAGAAGAATGCACGGAATCTCTGTGTGAACCATCTGACTGATGTCAGTAGGTACTAGGGCGTCTCATTGATGACATCAGGGACAGGGGACACAGAGATCTCCATATATCGGCATTAAAGGGACACAGGCAGAAAGACAGACAAACGGGTACAACAACAAGTAGGCTACTATGACAATGGGTACAACGGATATCATATAATCGGAGAGGCATCGAGCGAGCGGGCATCGTTCCCAACGGGCATCGTTCCCAACGGGCATCGTTCCCAACGGGCATCGTTCCCAACAGGCATCGTTCCCAACGGGTAGAGTTGTTCCGATACTGATACCAGTATCGGAAAAGCTGCCAATACTGCCGAAAATGCTGGTATCGGTTTTGGTGAGTATGCCAGTCTAATTCCAATCCTATACCACATCATTTATCACAAGAAGATATGTCATTTACAGTACCGGTAATCAATTATTTTGTATTTTGAATGCATTTTATATATTTTGTATTTATTCCTAGATCATTGGTTCTCAAAAAAAATATATTTTCAAGGCCCCCATAACTCTGAGAGTGTAGAAATGGAACCATTTGGTTCCATTTCTACACTCTCAGAGTTACAGACCTGTAAAAGGGTCCATTTGGAACCCCCTCAAGGGACCCTGAGAGTCTCTGGACCTCACTTTGAGAACCACCGTCCTAGATTTCTTTTTGAATTACACACAGGTATTGGATCGGTACTCGCTCTGTATCGGCCAATACGCGGCAAGTTGTGGGTTTCGGAATCGGTATCGGGAAGGAAAAACTGGTATCGGTACATCTCTACCAACGGGCACACCCTCTTGTAGAGATGGAAACCAGGCTGTATACCTGCCACTGACGTGATGCTTTGAAATGACAAATCCACAGGAGCACCGTACATGTTCTACAGACTCCTCCAGGCAGATGTTTTACCTGTGTGAGGAGAGACAAGGAATGACATGACTCGGTTTCTAGCTCAATGGTTCTCAAAGTGTGATCCAGGGACCCTTTAGGGTCCCGGCCTAGCAAAATGAAAAACTGTTTAATTTCACGATCATGTCACTGCCTACAAGCAGGGGTGGGCTGCTCTGAAGGTGCAAATGCGTGGCCGTGACAGTCGTCAACGCGCCGTCAACACCTAGAACAAAAGACCTGGTTGCTTTGCATAACATTAGGCTACCGAGAAAAGCCATGGCATTGAATGTGTACATACATTCCTCTCACAATGAGAGACAATTGGTCTCTGCACTGCAGAGTGTGAAAGGGGATTCAGTCAGATGAATTTAATCATCACCCCAATCCGTACAAAGATACTGGTTAAACGGGTATCAGCCTTGATGTTCATCAAGTTTACATGGGCCACCTATGACTGGGACCCTATACAGATTATGTGATAACTTGGCTGAGATCCCATCGCTTAGCTGAGGACCCAAGAACGAGAGAGCTGCACCAGACACTCTAAGGAGGTTATCCCTGTCATTCAAGTAAAGACAAGTTGTCTGATTATTTTAAGTATAGCCTACTTATGTGTGTGTGTGAGTCTATGTGAAGAGCTCTGGTATAAAACTGAAAGGAAAATCATTTCAATAAATGACATCTAAACAAAAATGAAAACAACAAATGAACAATGCAACTAAATAATAAGAAATGTGTGGTGGTTTTCCATCATGTTATGTAGCATACAGTATTTCAACTAGCACTGAGCTGAGCGGCTATGTGCATGTGCACGTGACGTCATTACAATAGAGCTCCACTGCCTCAAGATTCCACAGCACACCCCTGCCTACAAGCTACAATGAGAGAATACACAGGGATGTTTATTCAGATGTGGTGGAAAGTAACTATATGGGCAAGCCAACATGCTGGCACAAAAATTTCACATGTGTACAGACTACAGAGTAGACAATGTTAAAATATCACTTTTTAAAACCTATTGCAGGCCACTTATGGTGCCGTTATAGCAATGCAAAAATGAAAACAGTTCAGGTGGCATATAATGATGCTTTTCGAATATTCCTGAAACTCCCAAGATGCCCACCTATCATGCTGTCTTGAGGAATTGTATGTTTAAATGTATGTGTAGAGTAGACTGATGGAGTCAAAGAATGTATTAATTATGGCCTTAACAGGGATCACACAGAGTGATACAAGGTATTCCTCATGCTTCTGGAAACACTGGAGGCAATGTTTATATGTTTTTAATTGATCTGGGCTTTATGGAGTGAAAACAGTCTGGTACTCATGCAGGCTATCTATAGTGTTGTTATTGTCTGTTTTGAATCTCTGTTTTTTATATGGACCTTTTGTGTCTGAAATGAAAGGAAACGAAAGTTAACTAAGTACATTTACTTAAGTGCTGTAACCCAATGTTGAGGTATGTTTTTACTTTACTGAAGTACTTTCAATTTTCAATTATTTTGCTTCCACTCCACTACATTTACTGTGTGTGTGTGTGTGTGTGTGTGTGTGTGTGTGTGTGTGTGTGTGTGTGTGTGTGTGTGTGTGTGTGTGTGTGTGTGTGTGTGTGTGTGTGTGTGTGTGTGTGTGTGTGTGTGTGTGTGTGTTTGTAGGATCATTAGGGTTGTTGTTGTTGTAGTAGAGCATGAAAGCAGTGGTGGAAAAAGTACTCACATTTTTCACTTAAGTGAAAGTATCCATTCAAAATGTACTTGAGTAAAAGTACAAAAGCATTGGTATCAAAATGTACTTAAGTCTTAAAGTACCAAAAGTAGAAAGTACTCATTATGCAGAATGTCCCGTTTTACATGTTTTCAAAACTGTATAAAAAATCTTTTGAAAATAGCAGATCTACAAGCTCACAATGTGTGGCATATTTTCAAATGGCCTAAATGTATATAGGGCTGAAGTGGGTAATGTAGTGTTTTGTGATAATAATCAAAATCTACAGTTTTCAAATAATTGTAGAGGAGTAGGCCTAAAAGCCCAATATTTGCCTCTGATATGTAGTGGAGTAGAAGTAAAAGTACTGAAAACTGGAAATACTCCAGTAATGTAAAAAATACCTCAACATTTTACTTAAGTACAGTACTTGAGTAAATGTACTTAGTTACAGACAGACAGACAGACAGACAGACAGACAGACAGACAGACAGACAGACAGACACTCTTTTAGACGGCTAGAACCCTCTGAGCCACTCCGTTCTACTTCTATCTGCTATATTTGTCAAAAGAAAAATGTCATACATACACATACACAGAGAGCTCCCAGAGTCCAACTTCTTCGCTTCTTCAGCAACAACTGGTTTCCAAGGAAACTAAACCAATATATTATGGGAATTGTAGTTTTGGTAGTTTTTAACTCACTTCCGGTTTGGTTTAGGACTACAAAACATTTCTACTTGAGTGTATAGGACGTTTTGCATTATTATTATTATTATTACAATCATTATAATAATTATTATTATCATTATTATAATCATTGTCATTATCATTATTATTATCATTATTATTATTAAACAAATATAAAATATAAACCACGACAACAACCACATCTCGCACATGCGCACACGCCAAGTGTACCACGACTTCCGCCTTGTCGTTGCGCTTCCAATAATCACAACAGATCTACAAGCTGGGGGTACTCGGATACGATACGCGTCGTGAGCTTGTAGATCTGCTACATTCCACGCACGACACGGCCGTACGACGAGGCGTTCGGGGCGGATGGCCCGGATGAGGATTTGAACCAATCACGTTGCACGTCGCGCTGACGTTCTGAAAGGTGATTGGTCGGTTCCACGTTTATCAGCAGGTTTGAATTCCTGGGCTCTTCTCTTCTCCTCCTCCTCCTGCTGCTTGTCTTGGCGTTGAGACAAACACACACAACAGTTAGTTCTACACGGACGACGAGAACCAGAGTAGAAGTTATTGAAGTTTATGCTTTATAAAGTTTATACTTCATCACTTCCTCACGCGGCTATTTGGACTGGCAGGTATGTTGTTGTGAATTGTTTATTGTGGTTTTATTGCTGTGGTTATTGCTAGAAGTGTAACGTCGTTAGCCAAACGCTGCTGTTTGTCCAGTGTTTTAGTGCTTATTGTTTTAGTGCAGTGGTTTTCAACCTTTTTTCGCGTCAAGGACCCCCAAATTGACACATATTAGCCCACGGACCCCCACTTGAAAAGATATGCTAGGGACTCAACCATTTTAATTTATTGATGGTCCCAATCTACACTGTAGAATACAACCCTCGTAGACGTATTTATGATTCTGACGTTTTCAATCTACGCGAGTTGTAGGGTTCAGGCCCCATGGACACAGGGACTTTCAGCACTATGCCCCGCAGACACTCCAAACGTGTACAAATTGAAAATAAAGGTGCTTACCCCCAAGCCCCAAATGTTAACTGACTCTACGTGGTAGTAGTTTAATGTAATAATACATATTTTTCAATAAAGAAGTGTTTTAAAGTAAACGAGGGTGAAAAAATGGCGTTCGGCCACAGACGGCATTAAAACACTTCTTTATTGAAAGATATGGATTATTACATTAAACTACTACCGCGTAGAGTCAGTTAACATTTGGGGCTTGGGGGTAAGCACCTTTATTTTCAATTTGTTTGTACACGTTTGGAGTGTCTGTGGGGCATAGTGCAGAAAGTACATGTCTCCATGGGGCGTGAACCCTACAACTCTCGTAGATTGAAAACGTCAGAATCATAAATACGTCTACGTCCGAGGGTTGTATACTACAGCTACTGTAGTATCATCATCAGTGTTCATTTAACTCTGAGAGTGTACAAATGGAACCAAATGGCCCCGTTAGGGTTCATTTGGTTACATTTGTACACTCTCAGAGTTAGACACATAAGGGTCAATTTGATTTCTAACTATTAATTTGTCTGGGGACCCCCTGGAAGTTGGAACCCCCCAAGGATCACTGGTTGAGAATCACTGTTTTAGTGGAAACAACACAGTATAGGCTTTATTTCCATATACATCCACGTTGGCGTTTTCAAAAGCTCTGGTTTCAAAAAAAGGATTTGTTAAATGTATTATTCAAAGCTATCCAAGGTTTGGTCTTGATCTAGGGCTAATGTTTACCTTGTGCAGCCAGTTACTAGTTACTTTGTAGATTTTGATTATTATTACAAAACATACATTTACCACTTCAGCCCTATATAAACTAGATCTACACGCTGACGTGTCGCGAGCTTGTAGATCTGCTATTGTCAAAACATTTGCATGCATTTGACTGATTTTATTAGCCATGATAACTTGTGAAGTGGGACATTCTGCATGACTAGTACTTTTACTTTTGGTACTTAAGTATATTTTGATTCCAATACTTTTGTACTTTTAACTCAAGTACATTTTGATTACCAGACTTTTACTTCTAACAGAGTATTTCTGCATTGCAGTATTGATACTTTTACTTAAGTAAAACATTTGAGTATTTTTTCCACCACTGGTTGTACCACAAGTTAGTGTTATCGTAAGTAACAACTAAACATTTACGCAAGCCTTTAGCCTACTTACAATGACAGACGGCTTCGCTTTAAAAAAAATCAAACTAGTCTACTAGTTCCACATTTACTACTAGTAGCTACTAGTTATACAGTGGTTCTCAAAGTGGGGTCCAGGCATCCTAGTGTTCCTTGAGGCGGTTCTAAATGGCCCTTTCGAGGTATGTAAAACATTGTACAAATGGACCCGTGGGCGTGGCCGCCTTAAGGTCAAGGACCGAACTTATAGGCTAGTTCTGTGCTTGTTTCTTTGAAAGCACTAATATAGTTCTCTTTGTGCTCTACTGTCGTTTGTTGACTAGGGCAGTGGTTCTCTTCTCAAACATTTTCATATCAAGGACCCCTAAATGAATCTGTATTTGGACCCCTCATCTGTAAATATTTTGTGCCAGGGATTGTGTTAAAATGTTTAAAAAATATTCCTCATATTTTTCTACTCAAGATTATTTTGAAAATGGCAGATCTACAAGCTCACTACAGCTTGTAGATCGGCTATTTTCAAATGGCCATGATTAAAGTGGTTAAATTGATTTTTATGATATTTATTTATTTATTTTGTTCAGGGCCTCCATGACCCCTGGGGCTCCCCAGACCCCACTTTGAAAACCAATGTACTACTAAGGGTTCATGACATTTAATATGATTTCACGCTGGCAAAGCGTCTCTCTGATAAATGCTTATGCGTTGTATAAGTAGCTTTAACTACTTAAACCCCATATGGGTAACCGGAGTCCCTCAGGGCTCAATACTAGTGCGTTTTCTGTTGTGGGGAAAGCTTTCGCTGAAAATAGCCGATGGACAAGCTCACAATGTGACTCGTCACGTTGTATCTTGTCGCTCTGCCATTTTCAGGAAAGCTTTCCCCACAATGCCGATGCTGGGGTTTAAGTGGTTGAGCTAACATAAGCATGAAGCACGTTATCCCAGCAGATAATAACTTGAACCACTTTGAACCTGGCACCCCTGTTTTAGGGTGGAGAGAGAGAGATGGGGAAACGCATCCAAACGGTTTCAAGAATAGCTACTATGTTAAAGACACGCCATCTGACAACGAATTACTGACAATTTTTACACTGACTAACCATTGGTTTTTATGGTTTTATAGGTCGAAGCCAGTGTGATCCCGTCTAGAGCCTGTCTGTCTTATGTCTGGTAATACACACACACACACACACACACACACACACACACACACACACACACACACACACCACCCCCCCTCACTGATTCTAATAACTGTAATGGCATTTTTTGTTTACACACCGTCACAGACATATGCCCACTTAAATGTACATTTGCATGTTTTGAAAATATGCTTATACATGCATATCATTCTTTGTATTATATTTGTGTATGACCCATACCCATTGAGCACCCCAAAGCTTGCCTTGTATATGACTAATGCCCACACGACACTTCTTTCTTTACGTCCCTTCTCGTTTGGTATTGTAAAATATTTATGTTGCTATTGTTTTGAATTGTGACTGTTGTGGGACGCAACCAAAGAACATGACTCTTGTGTCTTCATATTATGATAAATGTAACAAGTGAAAATCTTGAATCATTCTTTAAACTATCAATTTCTGTTTGCAGAGATGGAATCTCAGGAGGCTGAGGCCGCGAAGCCTCAAGTCGGCAACACAAAGACGCGTAAGTCACGGAACGGGTTTTATCTCTCAACGCCCATCTTGTCAGCTCCACAAGTCTTGGAGGTGTACAGTTAGGGCGAAGCGATATGACTTCAAATATGAAAATATAAATGATATCACGATTATTTCAAACTTTTGCGCTGATTACAGTTAATGAACTATATAATTCTTTGGGTGAAAATGTCTCGCGACACGCTGTGAGCTTGTAGATGAGCTATTTTCACTTACCTGTTCAGAAGCATATTCCATAAAACCATAATAGTCTTGGATATTCCATAAAAAAAGGTTTAAAAGCCTCAATCTGCAGTTTCTTCAACCGGCTGGCTGTATGTTGAACAGCAGGAACATAGGGTTAGATTGCTGATGGCTTTTTTTGCCGAAGAGATTTGATGTAGATTGGAAAAAAGGTGTAGGAACAGTCAAGTTTGACTAAGATTAGAGGGTTTAAGTGATTCATTAACGCATCTTTCTCCATCCCCAGCGTTGCGCTACGTTCCCGGCTCCCCGTCCACGTCTAGTGCAGGCTCCTCCTCAATCTCCTTCTCTGCCTCTGACGACTCGCCATTCCGTCACCACCACCACAGCTCTCCACACGTCCGCTTTATGCCCCTGAAGACCATTGCCACACCACCGGACAGGTATCATACAGTACTTGACTTGCCTTAAAGGGGGGCATGCGTGTGATTGATAGCTTTTTATTTTCTAAATAATTGTTAAATGGCTCTATATTCTGATGGCAATCATTGCTATAGACTAGAGTGTTTATTAACAGGGGTCTCCCCATCTCTCCATATATTTTAGTAAATTGGAGAAAAAAAGAATTTGTGCTGATAACCAATTTTATCCAACAAGGAGTGAGAACTCGTACACAAAGTGATGCAACAAAAGCATTGGCAGACACATTTGGAACTGGAACACTAAAATGTAAAATTAATATAATGGGTTCTCTCTCCTGATTGAATGAACTTGGCCACCCACCTGAGAAGTTATTTCCTGTTTATTAAAGAGCTGGGAAGACTCCTGTTACTGAACAAACACTCTGTAGCAAATGAGAGAGAGAGAGAGAGAGAGAGAGAGATATATATATATATATATATATATATATATATATATATATATATATATATATATATATATATATATATATATATATATATATATATATATATATATATATATATATATATATATATATATATATATATATGCGCGCCAGAGAACTATATATATATGGTTCTCTGGCTTCTTGGTTAGAAACCTCATCTCCATATTTTAACTTGTGTTTTTTCGTAAATTAATACGCTATACAGTACTTGATCATACAACGGCATCAAAAGCAGCAGATCTACAAGCTCGAAACGCGGCGAGAAGCGATGCGTTTCGAGCTTGTAGATCTGCTGCTTTTGCCCATTATTATTATTTTTTAATAAAGTGACAGTTTTGGACATACGAGTCCCCAGTATGTACAATAGTTCAGCTGTGTCGTCTTCATTCATGCAGGGACTCTCCTGTCACCACACCAAAAGTCCAGCTCAAGCTGATGAAAAAGCGCGCCGCCCACGACCAGGATACCATGGACGCCTTGGGGAGGGAGCTGGCTGCCAAGCAGGACCTGCTTGATGGAAAAGGTATGTTTGTTTTATTTATTTTAACAGTTCAAAATATTTGTTTTGTATAGAGCAGGGGTCTTGAATGTTTTTCATGCTAAGGACCCCTTAGCTGAGAGAGAGATGGATGAAGCAGGGACCACCCCCTACATATTGGATTCATGCTGTGATTTCAGACATTTAACGACTTAAAACCCTCAATACTTTGTAAACTTGACCGTTAGCTCGTTCAATCTAGTATCTCTGAGGACCCCCTAGGGTCCCCCTGTTGAAGACCCCAGTATAGAATATTGTACGTATAGAATATTTCTATGCAGAAAGGGGCATAGAGGTTCAGTTCCACCAACATCAGACTGAGCAGGTGACGTGATGCAAAGCGACTTGGAACCTTTTGTTGGCGCTAGACGGGGTGGTTCCTGCATCTCAGAAAGAGCTACCCTCCTGTACAGCACTGGTTCTCAACCTGTGGGTCGGGACCCCAGGTGACAGTGAAGTGACAATTTTTAAGGACTTAAGCACCTTTTCGATGCCTAAAGAAAAAGACCGCTATAGCATCAAAAGTTAGCGTCAAACTCTTATAAAAACTGGTCAAACATTGGCCAAATTGTGAAATGGCTGATGTACAAGATCGCAACCCGAGGCGTTGGGAGCTTTAAATGTGTTGCTTTGAAGGTGCCGCCCATAGGCATACATGCCGTGCCAAATGTCACCCTCCCTGCCCGGCTTCCTTCCCCCGAACACACGGGCCAATTGTGTTCGCATAGACACCCGACAAAGCCGGATGCACATTTTGCATTTCTGTCTAATAAAGTATTCAATCAAAACAAAGGGGGGGGGGGTATGTGTCCTCCCCCTTCTGATGCATATCAAACTGGGTGTCCTTGAAAATATGTGTTGGAATCACTGCTGTGTACAGTTTGTAGAGTTTGCTGAGGAAATGTAGGCCTAAACCAACTTCCAGTCACCTTTCTTAACCCATTAAACCCGGTCCCCCATCTCAAAATATCTTGTTCCAGGGACTTCCAGAAGCAAAGATTTGAATAAAAAAAATGTATATATAAAATATACATAACATTTTTATCTGCTCTTTTTTTAATATGAAAGACATCTAAAGTGACATGCATGCGTTTCCGGATTGAATTAATGTGAAGAAAGAAGAGAACGGTACGTCTGTTGAAAGCTAGAAGGAAGGCTACAAATAACTAAAAACAAATAACCAAATAATAATAACAGTTAAATGGCATATATTGTCTACAACCTACGCATCATGAGCGTGTACGTAACTTCTGAATATGCAACTCATCGAACCTTAAAGGAATGGGGGGGGGCATACAAATCAAATGAGGGTTGGACCTGCCTGATAGTTGAGTTGTGTGTACCTAATGATAAAATGGCTAAGGAGTGTATACCATTTATTACACTCAGAATATAGAGCTATTTGTATCGCTTATTTTAACAAATGTTATCACTACTTTTTTTTTTTTAAACCAAGAATTTTTCTTTGTCTCCCATTGCCCTGTCTCCTTATCAGAGCATGAAATAAAGCGGCTTCAGCATCAGCTGGAGAAGCTCAAGCTGGAGCTAGGAGAACAGGAGGGTGCGGCCAGGGAGCAAGTGACGGCGTTGGAGACCAAGATTGAAGAGTAAGCAGAAATTAACATCTACAAAATGTTGCATGCTTGGTGTGTAAGCATGTTGTCTGCTCAGAGAAGTGACTCTGTCTGTAATACAATAGCCTCGATCTCCAGGCTTTTATTGTTTAGTTTTGCTAAAAACTAAAAGCCTGGACCAGCGCGTCGGTGTACCCGGTATAGGAAGTGTTTCATTTCCCCAACCAACCAGAGTGCAGTGGGCGTCGCTCGTAATGTTGTGTTGACGGGGCGGGGGCTGATGGACAGATCGGTGAACCAATGGGATCACACGCATTCTCTCGCCGGAGATGTTAAACCCGCCCCTTTAGATACGAAAACAGGAGGGCTAGTGCAGCCTAGTAATACAAGTACCGTGGGCTGGGCAACTAAACAAAAATATATCGAAACCGAAATGTAGTACCTCTAACCGACGTAGCCGTGCTCATGTAGGTT
This sequence comes from Gymnoscopelus braueri, assembly GCF_963280865.1. Taxonomy (NCBI): domain Eukaryota; kingdom Metazoa; phylum Chordata; class Actinopteri; order Myctophiformes; family Myctophidae; genus Gymnoscopelus; species Gymnoscopelus braueri. The sequence goes on from NC_137606.1 coordinate 53,337,020, forward strand.
CATTGATGCATGTATTGATTATTTTCTTATGTCAACGAATCGTGATACATTTTTCATGCCGTGGACCCCCAGAAGAGAATTATTGTTCAAAATAGCGAACGTATAAATGGATAAAGGGGCTAAATTGATTGTGACGCCAACTACTTTTGCGGGGAACCCCTCCCCCCCTTTAGAATAGCCATCATTTGTACCCACTTTTTCTCCCCAATTTAGTAGTTATGCCAATTAATTCCTCCCCTCACACATTTCCGTGTTGTCACTGCTGTTGTATCCTACTGACTCGCCTACCAGCTAGGAGCCCTCACCGGGAGGACGTAGGGCCTTCGTCCTCCTGCCCAACACTCTCTGCTGACAGGTGCAGCCCGTAAGAGTAGGCCTACATGCAATGACCAATATCACCCTCTCGAGTCCCCACCCAGCTTCCCTCCCCCGAACACGAGCCAATTGTGTTTGCATAGACGCCCGACAAAGCCGGTGGATTCGAACCCACAGTGCACTTTTTTTTATTATTTTCTTTTATAACATTTAAGCACCAAGACGAGCCTGGAAACCAGAAGAATCTGCCATTGCAAAAAAACATTGCCCTAGGCAGATTTAGTCTGGCACCGCTCAGTTGTGATTGGACTTCTTTCCCGCCGAAGTAGTGAGGGACCAATCAGGGCCCAGTATGCAAATATGGGGCAGGTTTATCACCAGAGGCCTTTTTTTTCTAATATTCACCCCTTGGAAATGCAGGTTCCACACAGAAATTCCAGACTAGGAGTGTCTGCTGGCCTAGCGGTCCAAAAAAGAAAAGAAATTCCAGACTAATATCTACACAGTGATATTAGTCTGGCCATGCCAGGCTACCAAGACTAGTTGTCTTTATAAGAGGCCTGTGACCACAACCTGCAGAAACACTGTTTAAGATCTTGCTCTCATAGGTTGCAGGGGCATCGAGTTGAGCTGATGCATGAAGTCCACGAGCTGAAGGCCAACACCTCTGCCATGGAACGTAAGATCGACCAGCTCATGGACGAGAACGGCGACCTTTCGGTGCAGGTAATAAACAGTTGAAGACGGGAGCCTAAAGGGCAAATCGGAAATTAACATTTGTATTCGTATGTTCCGATGTTCAATGACGACACAATTAAATCATTAATCGCAATTATTTGCATGACAATTAATCGTTAGATTTTGTATTTGCAACCGCCCCAATTCTATTAAACCCATTAAGACCTGAGGCCGATTCTACAAATGTCTTCTAAAATCCTAACAGTTTTCTGAAAAACTTGTTTCTAAAATCAGTGGTGCTCAAATGTTTTCATGTCAAGGACCACCCAAAATGATATGCATTTGGCCGTGGACCCCCTCAATGTTTTGTTCCAGGGACCCCCCAGAAGCAAAGATTTGAGTTACAAATGTTCACTTAAAAATATATGTATATATATAATTCAAAGATTTGCACAATTCTTTATTTCAAAAATAGCAGATCTGCAAGCTCGTAGCGTGCTATCAGCTTGCATATCTGCTATTTTTGAATAGCCAGAGAAATCTAAAATGACACGGATACTATCCCGGTCTCAATGGGTTAACCTTTTCCCTTTTGCTATGACTCTACCTCTGTACTTCTCACGGAATACTAGCCCCCAAAACATAATTTCACCTGTAAAACTGATTCTGTTTATTTTTCTCAGGTGAGAGACGTGAGCTCCAAGCTCTCCGTCGCTGACACGGTGGTCCGGACGCTGACTGAGGGTCATGCCGCGGCACAAGAGGAGTGGACCACTCTGTCCGCTCAGCTTCAGACAGGGCTCGGCCAAGCGCTAACCGAGAAGGTGAGTGTGTGTTAGTGCTGCACAATTAATCGAAAAAAGATCGTGATCTCGATTCAGACACCTATGCAATCTCGATTTGAATTATGGCTTTTTTTTTCTTTTTTTTTTTGCTTAATATTTTTATATTTACAAGAGAATTGTGTGAATCGTGTGAGAATCGTGATCTCAATTCTTCTGGAGGAAAATCGTGCTTCACATTTGAGCAAGAATCGTGCAGCACTAGTGTGTGTGTGTGTGTGTGTGTGCAGTGGTGGAAAAAGTACCCACATTTTTTACTTCAGCAAAAGTATCAATACTGCTATATAGAAATGCGCCGTTACAAGTAAAAGTCCGGAATAAAAAATTGACATGAGTAAAAGTATTGGTGTCAAAATGTACTTAAAGTAGAAAGTACTCATAATGTCCCATTTCACAAGTTTTCAAATGTATAGAAAATCGTTTAAAAATGGCAGATCGGCAGATGTAGATCGGCTATTTTCAAATGGCCAAAATGTATATAGGGCTGAAGTGGGTAATGCCTGTCTTGTAATAATAATCAACATTTACAAAGTAATTGGTAACTAAAGTTTTCAAATAAATTTACTGGAGTAAAAATACAATATTTGTCTCTGAGATGTAGTGGAGTAAAAGTAAATTGGAAAGTATTTCCAATTGGAAATACTCAGTACAATTTTGAGGTGTGTTTACTTTACTTAAGTAAATGTACTTAGTTACTTTACACCACTGTGTGTGTGTGTGTGTGTGTGTGGTTCTCCCAGGTGGGCTGCTAGTTGTTCTCTGCCTGGTAGTAGCACTGACACCATTATGACATTTTACTTGATGATAATTGCAATTTATGATTAATTGTGCGTCTGTTGAACATTATGAATAGCAATAGTTGCACAGGGCAGACATGACAAATAACATGTTTATTCGATGACTTTATACTTAAAAAGAAGTTGTGGAAATGTGTGTGTATAATGGGGGGCCGAGGAACCCCATCTGAAAAGGTAAAAAAAAAAAATAGCAGATGTACAAGCTCGCTGGATTTAGCTGGGGACTATTTTTGAAAAATTGTGAGAATTTGTGCAAATCTTTGAATATATCATTTTCTTTAAAGCGAGCATTTTTAACTCTTTCTTTCTGCGGGTCCCTGGAACAAAATATTTTTAGATGAGTTTGGCGGGGTCAGCGGCTAAATGCATATCATTTTGGGGTTCCTCGACATGAAAATGTTTGAGCACCACTGCTGTAGTACCCCAAGTTCTTCACAAAATGTTAGGATTTAGGAGACCTGTTTAGAACCGGCCTCGGGTCTTAAAGGGCAAGACCACTTTGGTAGAGGTTTGGGTTGTGTAGTTACCTTGCCATGATGCAACTCCAAAGGTGGACAAGAAATAAAAAATAATTGCTCCATTGATTAGAAATTGATAGTTTAAAATATGCTCCTCATTGACTTACATTGTACGGTAAAACAGTTCTCAAAGTCACTCTTTTAGCACGTAAACGAACGCAAACAGTTGATTCAGACAATATAGAACATCACCAAACCCAGTACTGTTTTTTTTTTTAAATAAAAATGTCAACTTCCTGTTGATTTTGCCATTTTGAATAAATAGAAAACCTGGACTGGATCCGCAGATCCAAATCTTCAAATAGTAAAATCAACAGGAAGTTGACATTTTTATTAAAAAAACAAACCGTGCTGGATTTGGTGATGCTCTCTATTGTCTGAATCAGGTTCATTTATGTGCTAAAAGAGTGACTTTGAGAGCTGTTTTACCATACAATGTAAGTCAATGAGGAGTATATTTTGAACTATCAATTTCTGATCAATGGAGCAATTATTTTTGATTTCTTGCCCACCTTAGGAGTTACATCATGGCAAGGTAACTACACAACCCAAACCTCTACCAAAGTGGGTCTTACTCTTACGGGCATTCGAAAGTAAGTTAACCCATTGAGGTAACATGCTTTTGCTTCCTGTTTTGTGATGTTCTCCTGTGGTCCACCAGGAGTACCTTGGTGAGCAGGTCCAGATCCTGCAAGGGAAGGTGGCACGTCTGGAGGACGAACTCCAGAGTGCGAGCAAGCAGGAGCGGGGAGAGAACATGGGCCCCATCATGGAGGTGAGTTTTGTCATCAATTGCTATTAAACTACGACTTAAAATGTGTAAATTAATTTTGTACAATAAGTTATGATAGAAGTTCAGGTAAAATCACCTAGTGTATTTGCTGTACAGTGTTTTTTTTTTTAAATGAGTATTTTCTTGTTAGTCATAGGGTAGAGAGACGGCTGAGTCAGGGAATGATACGCAGCGAATGTCAGCCAGGCCCCGGGAATCAAACTTGTTTAAACCTCTACCTGCTGTATTTCAAAAACTACTGCAGGGTGAAACATGGCAAGCTGCATAAGACTGACCTTATAGTACACTCTGTGACGTAAGCCAGTGTGAAGCGTTGTGAGCTTGTAGTTCGGATATTTTCACAATCTGTTACCGAGTCAAACTACCTGTAATGTCTACAAGTGCTTGTCAGGGTGGGGGGGGTCGTAGCAGCTTGTCAAATGAGTTTGATTTAGGCATGTTATCAATAGAAGGTGGCATACCGTCCAGGAAACGGATATGTCCCTTATGAAAACCTTGGACTTGTATTATAGGCGCATAGCTTATACTGTCTAAGCTTGGACGTTTGCAGATCCATGTCTCAGGAACCATCTACATCCAACATGCTCATCTGCAATGTTTTTAATCTGCTTGTAGTTTTGAGCCTGACTTGGAAAGCAAACTACAAAATCAGGCTAGGTCCTGTCAATCAGCTCAAACTTTAGTCTTTAGTGTAAGACGAGCAGAGCCTCCAGATAGTGCTAGCAGGGCTTTTAGACTCTTAGTCTTGTTGAAGTCATACTTTTGAAAGCTGAAAGTTTTAAATCTTTCGAGACCATTCTATTAACACATCGACCGCCAGAGGTTAATCTCATAATGTACTCACCAGTGCCAAGGTGTTTTTTTTTTTTTTGTTTTTTTCATGTCGCCATAGATCTTGTTAAAATCCTTAAGATTGAGATTGAGCCGGTCTGTTTACATCCGCGAGATCTCCCTGTATCTCCCAGTGAAGATCGCGTGTCAAACGGGGCATCCATGTTTGAGTTAGAGCGGATTACGTTAAACAGTGAAATGCGAGGAGAAAAAACTACAGGAATAGAATTGAGTTTCAGTTTCGTCTGTAGAACGAGGGCGGACGTGATCGTCAAAACCGGATCCCAAATAATTCCGTTTCCGGTCATCAAACCGGAAACGGAAGTGGATCAAAAAAATTCCGAAAGTGCACCCGGACCGCGCATGCGCGAAAAGACCGCAGCCCGTAGGGCTACGGTCTCGGCGCTTAACAGTTGGATTTAACGGACCGTAGGACTACGTTCTTGGCGGTTAATGTGTTAATAAAACTGTATTTTCCCCTCGTCTAAGCAGAGGGAATTGGAGGACCAGCTCACAAATGTGAAGGACGACTTGAAGAGCACAGTCGACGCACTGAAGAAGGCTGAAGAGCAGGTGGATCTCCTCCAAACAAATCTGTCCACGGTTACCTCCCTCTCGGCTGCAAAAGACCAACAGCTCGAAAGCCTCAGAGAGGAAGTTGCCATACAATCTGTTACAGTTAGAAAGGTAAAAGAGGAAATTCACACCAAAGAAGAAATGCTGGCCAAACTAAAGGAGGAGAGTTCCCGTCAGGGTGAAGTTCTTCAACATGAGATTCAGGGGTTGAAGATTCAGCTAGAAAAGATACGATGCTCCCTCAAAACGGCTGAAGAGGATGTCCAGGCCAAACAAGACCTTCTGACTGAAACGCAACAGGCAACTACTCTAGAGAGGGAGATGTTCCATGAGCAGATGACGGCCTCACAAGAGGAGGTGAAGAGGCTATGTGATGAAATCAAATCTAAAGAGGGTCAGCTTGCCCTGCTGAAGGAATCGGGCTCTACGCAGCGGAAACTACTACAACAGGAGGTCCAATGCCTGCAAAAACAAATGGAACACATGGGTGGTTGTCTTAAAAAGGCTGAAGAGGAGTCTTTGGCCCAACTGGCTGTGCTCGCCAGACAGGAGCAAGGGAGCGCTCATCAGAAGGAGATTCTGCAGAAACGACTCTCTGCATCTGAACAGCAGGTTGGGAGGATGACAGAAGAGATCCAGGCAAAAGAACAACAGCTTGTTGTCTTGAAGGATGAGACCTCTGCAACTTCTGAAGTGCTGCAGCAGGAGTTACAAGCCCTTAAAAAACAAGTGGAAAGTACAGAGGAGTCTCTCAAAAACGCTGTGGAGGAGGCAAAGGCCAAGGGAGGGCTGTTGGCTAAGAGCAATCAGGAGAAGCTTCAACTGAGTGAGGAAATGAAAGAGCAGATGGTAGCCTCTCAGAAAGAGGTGCATAGGCTTAAGGAGGAGATCCAAGCTAAAGAAGGAGACATGCAGGCTAAAGAAGTGCTGTTGTCTAAAAACCAGGAGGAGAGAGCCCAAAATGAGGAGATCCTGCAGTCACAGATCACCACCTCAGAGGATGAGATCGAGCAGCTAAAGAAAGCTGTGCAAGAAAAGGAAGGGTTTCTTCTTGAGGCAGAAGAGAAGGTAAAGAATCTTCACACAGAGCTGTCTACGGTCACTTCTTTCTCAGCTGATAAAGACCAACAACTCAGAAGCCTCAGAGACCAAGCTGCTATCCATTTTGACATGGTTGAAAAAGCCAAAGAGGAAATCAACGCTAAAGAACAAATGCTGGCTAAACTACAGGAGGAAAGTTCTCACCAGGGTGAAGTTCTTCAAGGTGAAATCCATGAGTTGAAGGCCCAGGTAGAACATATGAGTTTCTCTCTCAAAACGGCTCAAGAGGACACCCAGGCCAAGCAAGTCCTTTTGGCTATGAACGAACAGGACCATACTGGACAGAGAGTCATGCTTCAGGAGCAGATGGCAGCCTCACAAGAAGAGGTGAAGAGACTGCGTGAAGAAATTAAAACTAAAGAGGGCCAGCTAACCTTGCAGAAAGATGAGAGCTCTACACATTATCAACTGTTACAACAGGAGATCCAAGGCCTGAAAAAAGAAACGGAGCGCATGGATGATTGTCATAAAAATGCTGAAGAGGAGGCTCAGGCTCAGTTGGCTGTGCTCACCAGACAGGAGCAAGAGGGTGCTCATCAGAAAGAGCTCCTGCAGAAACGACTCTCTGCATCTGAAGAGCAGGTTAGGAAGATGAAAGCCGAGATCCAGGCCAAAGAGGAACAGCTAGTTGTCTTGAAGGGTGAGACCTCGGCCCATTCTGAAGTGCTACAGCAGGAGTTGCAAGCCCTTAAAAAACAAGCGGAAAGCACTGAAGAGTCTCTCAAAAATGCTGTGGAGGAGGCAAAGGCCAAGAAAGAACTGTTGGCTAAGGGCAATCAGGAGAAGTTTCACCTAAGTGAGGCGATGAGCGAGCAGATGGTAGCCTCTCGGAAAGAGGTAGACGGGCTTAAGGAGGAGATCCAAGCTAAAGAGAGACACATGCAGGCTAAAGAAGTGCTGTTGTCTAAAAACCAAGAGGATCGAGTCCAACAGGAGGAGATCCTGCAGTCACAGATCACCTCCTCGGAGGAAGAGATTGAGCAGCTGAAAAAAGCTGTGCAAGAAAAGGAAGGCTTTCTTCTTGAGGCGGAAGAACGGGTGAAGCATCTTCACAAAGAGCTCACTACAGTCACTTCTCTCTCGGCTGGTAAAGACCAACAGCTTAACGGCTTCAGAGACCAAGCTGCTATCCACACTGACCTGTTTGAAAAAGCCAAAGAGGACATTAACACTAAAGAACAAATGCTGGCTAAACTACAGGAGGAACATTCTCACCAGGTTGAAGTTCTTAAACGTGAGATCGAAGAGTTGAAGGCCCAGGTAGAACGTATTAGTTGCTCTCTCAAAACGGCTCAAGAGGACACCCAGGCCAAGCAAGCCCTTTTGGCTATGAACGAACAGGACCATACTGGGCAGAGAGTCATGCTTCAGGAGCAGATGGCAGCCTCGCAAGAAGAGCTGAAGAGACTGCGTGAAGAAATAAAATCTAAAGAGGGTCAGCTAAAAACTAAAGATGGTCAGCTTACCCTGCTGAAGGATGAGAGCTCCTCACATTCTCAACTGTTACAACGGGAGATCCAATGCCTGAAAAAAGAAACGGAGCACATGGGTGATCGTCTTAAAAAGGCTGAAGAGGAGGCTCGGGCTCAGCTGGCTGTGCTCACCAGACAGGAGCAAGAGAGTGCGCATCAGAAAGAGCTTCTGCAGCAACAACTGGCTGCATCCGAAGAGCAGGTGAAGATCCTCCAGACAGAGTTATCCACCAGTACCTCCCTCTCAGTGGAAAAAGACCAACAACTCAGAAGCCTCAGAGACCAAGTTGCTGTCCACACTGACATGGTTGAAAAAGCCAAAGTGGAAATTAACTCTAAAGAACAAATGCTGGTTAAACTACGGGAGGAAAGTTCTCACCAGGGTGAAGTTCTTCAATGTGAAATCCATGAGTTGAAGTCCCAGGTAGAACATATGAGTTGCTCTCTCAAAACCGCTCAAGAGGACACCCAGGCCAAGCGAGCTCTTTTGGCTATGAACGAACAGGACCATACTGGGCAGAGAGTCATGCTTCAGGAGCAGATGGCAGCCTCGCAAGAAGAGGTGAAGAGACTGCGTGAAGAAATAAAAACTAAAGAGGGTCAGCTTGCCTTGCAGCAAGATGAGAGCTCAACATACTCCGAACTGTTACAACAGGAGATCCAATGCCTGAAAAAACAAACAAAACAAATGGATGATTGTCTTAAACGGGCTGAAGAGGAGGCTCGGGCTCAGCTGGCTGTGCTCACCAGACAGGAGCAAGAGAGTGCTCATCAGAAAGAGCTCCTGCAGCAACAACTGTCAGCATCTAAAGAGCAGGTTAGGAAGATGACCGAAGAGATCCAGTCAAAAGGGGAACAGCTGGTTGTCCTGAAGGATGAGACCTCGGCCCAGTCTGAAGTGCTACAGCAGGAGTTGCACGCCCTTAAAAAACAAGTGAATAGCACTGAAGAGTCTCTCAAAAATGCTGTGGAGGAGGCAAAGGCCAAGAAAGAACTGTTGGCTAAGGGCAATCAGGAGAAGTTTCACCTAAGTGAGGTGACAAGAGAGCAGATGGTAGCCTCTCAGAAAGAGGTAGACAGGCTTAAGGAGGAGATCCAAGCTAAAGAGGGAGACATGCAGGCTAAAGAAGTGCTGTTGTCTAAAAACCAAGAGGATCGAGTCCAACAGGAGGAGATCCTGCAGTCACAGATCACCTCCTCAGAGGAAGAGATCGAGCAGCTAAAGAAAGCTCTGCAAGAAAAGGAAACGGTTCTTCTCGAGGCTGAAGAGAAGGTGAAGCATCTTCACACAGAGCTGTCTACGGTCACTTCTCTCTCTGCTGATAAAGACCAACAGCTTGCTCATCAGAAAGAGCTTCTGCAGAAACTGTCAGCATCTGAAGAGCAGGTGAAGATCCTCCAGACAGAGTTATCCACCAGTACGTCCCTCTCAGTGGAAAAAGACCAACAACTCGGAAGCCTCAGAGACCAAGTTGCTATCCATAGTGTCATGGTTGAAAAAGCCAAAGAGGAAATTAACTCTAAAGCACAAACTGTCGTTAAACTCCAGGAGGAAAGTTCTCACCGGGGTGAGGTTCTTGAACGTGAAATCCAGGGGTTGAAGGCCCAGGTAGAACATATTAGTTGCGCTCTCAAAACTGCCGAAGAGGACACCCAGGCCAAGCAAGACCTTCTGACAAAAACCCAACAGGAGAGTACCTTGGAGAGGGAGACTTTCCATGAGCAGATGACAGCCTCACAGGAGGAAGTGACATCTAAAGAGGGTCAGCTCACCCTGCTAAAACGTGAGAGCTCTGCACATTCTGAACGGGTACAGCAGGAGATGCAAGGTCTGAGAAAGCAAGTCGAAACTACGCAGGAGTCTCTCAAAACCACACGGGAGTCTCTCAAAAAAGCCGTGGAAGAGGCACAGTCCAAGGACACCGCGTCTACTAAAGTGCAAGAGAACGCCAAACATCAGGCCGAAATCCAGGAGGCTCTACAAACGCAGCTTGCAACTAAATCGGAGGCTGCTGAGCACTACAAGGCACAGGTTGGTCTAACCACAGTTTTTCAGATGCCTATATCTTTCATTGTTGTGTAGTGGTCAGCATTAATGTAAAAATCTTCTCCCACCCATCCCCAGATGGAGAAGGCAGTAAGCCACTACAATGGGAAGAAAGAGCTACTGCAGCAAAGCCAGGAGCAGGTCGGTGAGTTGCAGCGCTCCCTGGAGGCTAAGGAGCAGGAAGCCAAGCTGCTGCAGATCGACCTGGAGCAGGCTCAGACCGACGAGCAGAAGCTCCAGGCCACGATTGCCAGTCTAACAACTCAGGTTGGTGGGTTTTTTTTTGTGTGTTTTTCTTTTGTCGGAAAATACAAATTAACATGAATCCAATATATTTATAGAAAAACTAATGTGTAAACAAACAAAACATGAATTTACACATATGAAGCCATCTATGAAAAAGCTAATATGCAACACAATTGTATACAATATGTAGTGGGGGTCCCTGCTTCTCAGCTAAAAGGTAAATGAGTAAAAACCACACGAATCCAAAAAGTGCCAGGTGCAGGGCAGAAGCAAACACAAAGGAAACATGGAGTGTGCACACTGGGTCATTTTATAAAAGTCTTAATTTTTTTATAGTGTGTTTCGAGCCTGCTGGTAGCCCGAACTACCAGCACGTCACACTACATGACGACCCAGTGTGATATACTTTGCATGTATGGTGTGTGTGTGTGTGTATATATATATATATACTTCTAGATATACAGTGCAGTATTCAATTTAGACTGCCTTAATACAAAAAAAAATATGTGTCTATATTCTCTTAATATCAACTCTTGGGCATGATAAATCCTAGCATTTTCAGGGAGTATGGAAACAAGATTAGAACCATTTTCTATTCTCTTCTACATCCATCTCAGCTTTCATTTGCCAGCCGCAACCTCAGGGAGCACAGCAGAATCCATGGGGATGAAGGGAGAGCGACACAGTCGGCGTACTTTGGGGTTCCGACTATTCAGTCCTCCAGACAGACCAGTAGTTCCAACAGTGACCTCGAGGACTCACTCAACTCCACAAGGTAATGGCACCTCCAGGTGAAATGACATAGTTTTGAGTTCTTTTTTTTAAGGCTGTGTTCAGACTGGCAGCTCAAACTAGGTCGCACATTAGGACTTGTCCATACAAACATTTTCAGTTGTGAGATTTTTATTTTGCCTTAATCCATGCCTTCTGTGCTGCTTGTTTTCCCGTGCAGGCGGCCGTCGGGACCGGAGGAGTCCAGCACCCCAATGGTTCGCAGCTCTGAGCGTTTGGCAGCCAAACGCCGGGTAGCAGAGTCTCTGGAAACCCTCTACTTCACCCCCATGAAACCCACCAATAGGTGGGTCACACAGACATGAATGATAGATGTAATGTTTTATACATAACCATGGCTGTGCTCTCCTGACTTGCCTAATGGCACTCAAATCTCACTTAAAGGTGCAGTAAGTGATATTGTTTTGTTAAAATAAGTGTTAATTGGCTCTATCTATTTTTTGTTTATTCAGTGCTATGGGGTCTCCCTGTCTCTCCAGCTCTTTAGTAATGGAAAATGCATATTCCGGTTGGTGTACCAATTGTGATCTAGTCAGGAAGTAAAAGTGGAATTGATTACACAAATAAATGAGCAGGGAAATATGGAAACTGGAACACACATTTTAAGCTTCTAATGGGTACTTTCTCCTGATTGGATGAAATTGCCATTGACAGCCCACCTGAAAATGTATTTTCTATTAAAGAGGGAGACAGGAAGTGCACTGTCACTGTGAACAATAACTAATTATTATTGGAATATAGAGCTGTAACATTTTCACACAAAAAAAAAGATATCACTTACACCGTCTAAATGTACAATTCTTTCATTTGAATGAGATCCTGGTTTATACATTGTGTTAAATGTAAGTATTTCATGTCTCTTTACTTTATTGGTGGAACTGCAGAACCAGCAAGCTGGAGACCAGCCTGACTTCACTGGCTGACCTTGGCCTGGACTCAGCCAGGAGGAACCCGTCCTCATCGGTCAAACGGCGCCGGACCACCCAGGTCATCAACATCACCATGAGCACCAAGGTAAGACTTAACACTCGACACACAACATCTATGAACCTGTTCCACTCACACGTAGACACACTCAAGTTTTCTGCCCGACAACCCTTATGTACCGGTAGTTTCCCCTGTTTTTCATCTCCATATTTCATTTTTTTTAATTATACATTAATGACCTTTTTATACTTGGTTTCCACCCGACAGCGACGATGCACATTCAAGATTGGTTTATTTTTCTTGTCTTCTTTTACAAGCGGCATCTCTAAAATACAAAGCAAAAAATGTGTTTGTCGCTCTAAATGAAATGAAAATAAAAAATGAAAATAAAAACTAACAAACATGACATAACCAGATAAAAAGATTTCTGTATAATTCATATAAATGCATAGAGTTCCATAGAAGAATAGCTCTTTAATAGTGCCATAACAAACTTAACCTCACCACAAAAAACGTTCACGGTCTGAGTGATCGTTAACATTTCAACCCCCACCTCCCCCCACCCGTAGAAGCGAGAAGACGAGACGTTCCACAGCCTGGCCCCAGCCCGCTCCCACCCCAACCTCTCCGACGACCACGGTGCCACGCGGCCCGTGGCCACGGAGCTGTTTGCCACGCCCGCCAGACCCGACGAGGACCATCTGGCTGGCTTGCCCGGGTACCGCCGGAGAAGCACCGCCGTCCCACCGCGGAGTGAGTGCCACTAGAACTAATCAAATAAGGCCTTTAACCCATTCAGTCGGGGAACGCATTTGTGTTATTTTAGATTTTAGCTATAAGTTATAATCATTATTTTAGACTTTGGCTACTGCGCCATTCATAGCACGGCACCAAGTGCCGCACTATGAGCTTGTAGATCTGCTATTTAAAAAAAATATATATTATATGTCTTTGACTCAAATCTTTGCTTTTGGGGGTCCCTGGAACAAAATTTTCATATGGGGGTCTGTGGCCAAATAAATCATTTTGGTGGTCCTTGACATGAAAAAGTTTAAGAACCACTGATATATCAACATATGTATTTTTTTTCCAGAAAACTGTTAGGGTAATTGAATGGGTAATCAGATTTTTCATTTTGTGACAATATCAGTCAAAACCAGCTGTGGACCGTTACGAAGTACACTTTGAGAACCGTACTTGAATAATGTTTTTGAGTATCTGTACTGTACTTTGAGAGACTAGTATTTGAAAAAGTACAAAGACAAATTGCATTTCAAAGACAAATGCCGATCTACAAGCGTCACATTGCAACGCGCTGTGAGTTTGTAGATTGGTGGTTATTATTGGAGGGTTAGTATATGATAAGATAATGCATGTCCAGAAGCATCTTCCATAAAACCCTAGGATGTTTCATAAAAGCCTCCATCTGAAATGTCTTCAACTGGTTGGATGTCAAAAGAGGGAGAACATGGGTTTAAGAACGATAATGCCTTCTACATATTGTGCTATAGCTTAGGACAGTGGTTCTCAACCAGTGGTCCTTGAGGGGGTTCCAGGTGGTCTCCAGCTAAATGATAGAGTTGGTAACGAAATGGACCCTTATAGATATTTAACTCTTAGTTGAGAGTGTAAAGAGTTGAGTCCAAATGGACCCGTTTCATTTTACGCTCTCAAGAGTTAGATTATTGTTAAACATCTGCATTACTTAATTTAAAAATGTATTATTTTGATCAATGTTTGCATTATCTCTCCTATGGTATCAATACAGCATGGAATTGTGGACAAAATCGTATCCAATGATAACAAAATATATATACGTTTTTGGGTCTGTAAGTCTAAATCTCATCAAACGGTGATCCGTGCCTCAAATGCAGAATCAATAATAGACCCTGATATGAAAAGGGTTGAAAACCACTGGTTTAGGAAACTTGAGCGCTGGTGTGGGGGGGCGGGTTCTTTCATGCCGTTTCACAAATTCCAGATGAGATCTTGTTTCATTCCATGAGCTCTGATGTCAACTAATTTCTCTTTGCACTGTGCTGTTCCTCTTCCAGGTACAAATGCCCTGTACGACGGCGTGGAGAACGAGCCTGATGGTGCGTCCGAGGACTGGATGAGGATCGCAGAGCTACAGGCGAGGAACAAAAGGCAGCTGCCTCACCTCAAGTGCAGCTACCCTCTGGAGCCCAGGGTGAGTGGAGCACTGGATCTCTAACCTTTTCATGTCTATCTTTATTTTCATGTCCATCTTTATTTATTTCAGACCCAAGGGAGATCCATATCACAATAAAAACAGAGAAAGACTTCCACCATGTTCAGAGAACCTGACAGAACAACGTATAGGGTTAATTATGACGGCAATGATGCCCAACACATACATCTATACATAAGCAGTGGTGGAAGAAGTACTCGGATATTTTACATCTATACATAAGCAGTGGTGGAAGAAGTACTCGGATATTTTATTTATGTAAAAGTAGCAATGCCACAATATAAAAATACTGTTACGTGTAAAAGGCCTGTGTTCAAAATGTTGAGTAAAAGTATTGGCATAAAAATATACCGGTACTTAAATTACTAAAATGTTTTAAAATGGCAGATCTACAAGCTCGCGACACGTTGTGAGCTTTTAGATCTGCTATAGCCCCAAAAATGGGGCTAAAGTGGTTAATGTATGTTTTATAATATAATAATTTATATCTGCAAAGTAACTCAAGTTTTCAAATAATTGTAGTGGAGTAAAAGTACAATATTTGCCTCTTGAGATGTAATGCAGTAGAAGTAAAAGAATTGGAAATACTCCAGTAAAGTAAAAAATTGTACGTAAGTACAGTCCTTGACTAAATGTACTTAGTTACTTTACACCACTGTACTGGTGGGTACCCCAACACTAACAAACATCTGGCTTGCACTGGCGCTTCTTGGAGCTTTCAGCAGCAGCCTCATACAGTCATTATAAGCCACTGTGAGTCACCGCAGGTGGGCAGTATACAGAGGTGTACAGAAAGATTCTACAAATGTCTTCTACAAATGTCTTCTAAAGCCTAACAGTTTTTTGAAAAAACTTGTGGTTCTCAAACCTTTTTATTTCAAGGGCCCCCAAAATATGTCTTCGGCCACGGACCCCCGTCTCAAAATAGGTTGTTCCAGGGACCCCCCAGAAACAAAGATTTTGGTTAAAAATGTTTGCTTTAAAGAATATATTGAAAGATTTTCAGAAATGGCAGATCTACAAGCTCATAGCGTGGCATCAAGTGCCGCTTGTATATCTGCTATTTTTGAATTCTCAAAGTATAAAATAATGGTTAAAGTTTGATCAATGGAACTAACATGACAGGGTTTTAAAGAAGAGAAACGACTATTGACATTTATTTTAACAATCTATTTATACATTATTACAATCTTAAGAGGTTTGCCAAATTATTTTGGGGCCCACATGCAGTACCCTCGCGGCCCACCACCAGCCCGTGGTCCCCGGCCGACCCACAAGTCCACCGAGAAACCCTTTTTAGTTAAACAACCTGTTTTTTTCTTCTTTTTTTTTCCCCCCTCCAGCCTAGCCTCGGCCCGGACTTCGCGGTCTCGGACGAGGAGCTTCGCCACGGCGACCCCCTGGAGACCATGAGGCGGGCCACCCTGATGCCCGGCCAGCTGCAGGACTCCCTGGCCTCCCACCGCCTCTCCTACATGGGACCTCCTCCTCCTCTTGGCGCCGGGCGTCATTCTCTGATGCCCGGTCATCTGCCCAGAAACACTGCGGCCGCTTCGTCCTCCTCTCACCACCAGGAGACCCACAGAGGGTCCAAGCGGCCTGCAGCCAGTGTGTCTCAGGCACAGCTGTCTCCTGAGGTAACCTTACCCTCCCGCCTGTTACACCTATATACCGGTACTTTGTTTTCAGTGGTGGAAAAAGTACAGATTTCATTTTTCACTTAAAATTATGTTGCTACGTCAGTGGTTCTGAAACTTTCATGTCAAGGACCCCCAACATGTATATCTCTGCTGTTCGGCCGGAACCAGCTAAATCCAAAATGGTAATTGTTCAGGAAATGAAAAACAAAATATCAATTTTTCAGAAAATGAAGAAAACCTTATATTTTTAAAAAAAAGCAATACTGCCTCATCAAACTTGGTATTGTGACTTTATATATTATCAGATACTTGCATGTGTCATTATATTATCACCACTTTACCCAAATCCAGTGCAAGTGGAGTTAGGAGGTTTTGTCCATCATTGATAAGAACAGCTGGCAATGGATCTCAAAGCTCACAACGCATTGTGAGCTTGGAGATCAGCTATTTATGGTGAGCGCCATCCTCATATACTATAGATCAAGCTGAATTCTGTACTTAAACAACTTTTATTTTAACATGCATTGTAAACAACCATGGATCTAACTGTTACCACTGTTGTTCTTCTACAGTTGAGTGCAACAAACAATTCTGCCTCAATACTCAATCATGTATTTAACAAAAGCGATCATGGCACACCAACAATAAAAAAAATGGCATATAAATACAAAATACATTCATGAAAAATAGAATCTTTAGCCTATCAAATCTGTAGCCTACTGCACTAACAATAACAACCACAGTTGAATTTACCTATCATATACCTATCAACATTTTATTATCACACTGTTGTGTGTTGTGTGTTGCGTGTGTGTGGTGGGTGTTTCTTAGTGCTTTAGATTGTCATAAAAGCTGTGAAAGTCTTTTGGCATGATCTCCTTGAGCTCTTGGAGATGTTTGAAACAAACTCCTGCACACACTCATTCTCTGTCCGTTAACATTTAAAAAGAAAACACGAGCAGATGACCTTTGTGAAGACACCCTTCTCCTCTTTACTGGGGTGACATCTATCAAACCTTGCACATACATTCTCTTCTCTTCCCAGTTTATGTTCTCCCAAAAGCATTGAAAAATCTTCTCCCTGTCTGCCTCATACAGAGCAGAGCTTCTCGAGAGCCTGAGAGGAGGGGGGAGTTGTTTGTTTTTGACGGACAGTTTGAGGGTCCAATGGAGTTGGGAGTTTTCGTCAGAGGCGCTTTTTAATACTTTTCATATGTTATTATTAAAAAAAAAATTACACAGATGTAGAGGGGGTTCAATAGCGTTGATTTATGAAAAAAAAAAAAAAAACTGAAAAAGGAGTTAGCTGGTCCCGGCTGGACACTGACGAATTATGTATTTGGCCACGGATCCCCATCTCAAAATATTTTGTTCCAGTTCCTTGCTTTAAAAATATATATTCTCAAAGATTTGCACAAATGTTCTAGATTTTTCAAAAATAGCAGATCTATAAGCTCGTAGCGCGGCACTCGGTGCCGCACTATGAGCTTGTAGATCTGCTATTTTTGAATAGCCAAAGTGTAAAATAATGTTTTTTTAGCTCGAATCTAAAAATGACACGGATGCGTTTTAATGGGTTAAAGGTAGGGTAAGCGATTTACTTTGGTTAAAATAAGTGATAAATACTATTTATCACTTATTTTAACCAAAGTAAATCGCTTACCCTACCTTTAACCCATTAAAACGCATCCGTGTCATTTTTATTTATTAAATAGCTCTATATTCTGATGGTACTCATTGCTAGCCTCGCGTAGCCAGACTATATCACTGCATGGACATGAGTCTGGTGCTTCCATGAGGACGTTTTTTTTTTCCCCAAGGGGCGGGATCAAAACAATGGCCCTTGACGCAATTGGTTAGACCTACTACCAATTATAGTCTCCCATATTCGAATACTGGGCCCTGATTGGTCACACACGTCTTCTGGAGCAGGAAATGGATTCATGTGTGTTATATAAATCTTTTGAAAATGGCAGATTTACAAACTCGCAACACGTTGAGCTTGTAGATCATCATTTTCAAAAAGCCAACATTTAAAGTGGTTAATGTATGTGCAGCTACTTTGTAGATTTTGAACAAAGTTTTACAATTTTAAGTTGAGTAGAAGGTACAATATTTTGTTTCAAACTTTTCTATGTTATTGTATTAACTCGAGAACAGTGGTATTTTATTGTTTCGGCTTCTATTTCAGCGCACTAACTTTCCAGTAAGATGTCTCATTAGCTTCTCAATGGAATCTCCATTATGATGTCGTTGGTAGGCATGTTTGAAAAACACTATTTGAACGCATTTCTTGTCTTTACTGTCGTTTGATTCACATGCGTGCATTCTTACTATCGTCAATCAGGCAAAGCGGAAGGCCACCACCAGCTGCTTCCCACGACCTCTCACACCGAAATCCCGACAGATTCACGGTGGAGCTTCATCCTCCCGCTCTGAACTGCGTGTTCCCCTCAGTCCAGTAAGTCTCACACAAATTAAATGATATCTTTGCTGTCGGGTGGAAACCTTGCATGTCCAAAACAATACATTTTTCAGATAATGGAGAAGAACCAATATGTAATTATTATTTAGCCACAAGCTGTTGTAATACTTTTCATTGGTTAAATATGTATAAAAACCCACAGACGGACTTAACCACTTTCGTGTCCCTATTTTCATTCTACTCAAATCGCGACCAAAAGCTCACGACGTGTTGTGGCACATCGTGTCGCAGTATCATTATTTGGGGACTTTTCTTTCCCCCCCCAAGTCATAAATATCACAGTGCATCGGCAGAAACCCCTTCTCCATATTTTATTTTAAATGTTTTGGTAAAAGAACGCCCTACTACGTCATACTATAGTGTCTCACAAAAGTAGCAAAAATGGCTGAATTGAAAAATGGGTCCCAAGTCGGACCCGGTGTTTTGGAAACACTGACTTGCATGCTTGCTCTTACTAAAGTTCACCGTTTCTTTTGAAGGTTAAGCGCAGGGAGACCATGTGCTTCACCATTGAAAACACGCCAAAGAAAAACAATTACCTGCAGAAGGGTCTCAACAAACTGCGCAGCTCTACCCGAAAATCCCCCGGCAGAGGTTCGCGGAAGTCGCCTGCCACCGGCGCGACTCACAATAAATCGCCACGGAGCGCGACGGGGGCGTCCCGTCTGCGGACCACGAAGGCTGGCAGTGGCAGGCTCACCTCACCCCCGGGTGCACCCGGAGGACGCCAGAGGAGGTCACCCCGAGCCACCGCCAGCAGCAGCACGGCAGGCCTGACTGCCAGCGCTCGCAAGGTGAGCACACATCTACTCCGCATAACTCGCCTCTTTTATTCAGTTAATTTAGGCCCCGTTGAGACTGCAGTCAAATCGTATTTATTTCTCAAATCCGATCTTTAGGGCCAACTGGTCACACTGTTACTTGCAAGTGATCGGATCTTTGCGTTCAGACGGATTGAATCCATTAAGACGGAGATACACATTGTCATTTTTTGATTTCTTTGGGCTATTCAAAAATAGCCCAAAGAAAGCTCAACAAGCTCATGGCGCAGCACAGAGTGCCGTGCTATGAGCTTGTAGATATGCTATTTCTTGAAAATCGTGAAGTTAGCGGCCTCTCTCCCGCACAGATCTTAATGTATCCCTGCGTCCACTCTTTGTCTCAGAGGGAAACACTCACACACACACACACACACACACACACACACTGGAGAAGATTCAGTGATGGCAATATACCACATCTGCCCACTGTATGTGGAAATGAGACTCAAATTCAATATTTCGTCTTGCTGTTATTAATCCCTGGTATTGAACCCTTTTTTTTAAGGGTCCTGACATGTCTGCTGAAGAGACAGACTGACAACAGGTCTAGGACAAATCTTATTTTTGGTCTATGGGTCTTGGTGTGGTGGTGGAAGGCTTTTCTTTTTACAAGTAAAACTACTAATGGCACAATGTAGAAATACTCTGCACTGGATTCAAAAGTGTACTTAAGTAAAAGTATTGGCATCTAAATATACTTAAAGTAAAAGTACTAATTTATGCAGACTCTCATAGCACAACGTGTCAAATTAAGGTCTTTCTAAAAGCCGATCTATATGCTCACATGTCACAATGGGTTATATGCTTGTAGATCCTCTATTTTCGAATAGACATGGTATAAAATAGGGTTGTATTGGTTAATGTATGTTTTGTAATCTAAATCTACAAATCAACTGGTCATAGAGTTAAAAAATACAATATTTCCCCTGAGTAAAAGTATTGAAAATGCACTTGCGTACAATACTTGAGTAAATGTTCTCAGTTATTTTCCACCACTGCCAAAGAACAACCACCTTGGTTCCTGTGTTCACTTAGTCATTTTATTTCACACACAAACAGTTGGGTTTCTTCACGTTTCGTTGTTGTTGTTGTTGTTGTAAAGCACAAAGCATGTCACTCTGCATTGGCACGGTCTTGGGTTTAGAAACAAAATGGTCAGTTTTAAGGTTTTCTATGTCACCTGCAATTGTTTAATGTGGTTCAAACAAAGCTATGTTAAGCTGTGTCTGTTATCTATGCTCATGAATGTGTTTCAAATTGTGTGTGTGCTCATTAACCACTTGATTCCCGGCATCCATATTCTGGGGGGAACATTGGCCAAAAATATCCGATCTACAAGATCTCAACGCGTCACAAACGCGACACGTGAGCTGGTAGATCAGCATTTTTTGTGTAGACAGAAAAAGCAGTTCCAAGTGCTGAGCCAACTCAAACCCAGTTTAAGTCTAAAGGGTTTATGTTACTAATGTGTTTAGTTTAATTTGTCTGTATGCTCATTAATGCGTTTAATCTTGTTTTCCTTCACAGATGATGAGCTTCAGGATGAAGGTCTAACTCGGGCATCAACTCTTTGTTATCTGTATGTCTATGTCTGTCTGTCTGTATAAAAATCAATCAACGCTATCTTTTTATTTTTTTTACCCCTGACTGCACTGTTATATCTTTCAAGCCGGGAACGCCTGTGTAATTTTAGTGTGTTTTTAAAAGTTTTTTTGAATAAAGATTTGGAGTTTTAAAAACTTGTGTCTGTTTTGCATGCAGGAGATGCACATAATCATTGAATGAACAACCTTAACCCATTTAGACCCGAGGCCCTTTCTAAAAACGCCTTCTAAAGCCTGACCCAACGTCAATCAGTCAAATGTTGGGATTATTGGCTCAGGAAAGCGACAAAACAAAATCTCCATGAATTCCCGCCTTCATGGGGTGAGTGATTGATAGGAAAAAATAGGGTGCCTTTAACCCTGTATTATTCATTGTTGTACAAAAGTGAAAATGGCATCTACAAGTCAGCTTGTAAGTCAGCTGTTTTAACATTTACAAAGGTAATAATCAGTCATTAATCATATTGATTGCACAGTAATCTACTTTCTTTAATTTGTTTGGACCGATGTTTAAAAATGGTCTAGCTGACTTTCTTTTTTCACATTGTTTTGACTTAAAGATTTACATTTAGTTCTGACTACAAGGTTGTCTTGGAGGTACCAGTGTCTGTTCACTGGTTCTACAAAGTGTGGTCCGGCGACCCCAGGGGTCCTGGTTCTGGGTGGTCCCCAGCAGAATTGAGTTAATATAGCATCAAAATCAGTTTAACCACTTTAACCCTATATACGTCAGCTATTTGAAAATGGCACAATTTTGAATATTTCAACAACTCAAGTCTTCTATGGCACAAGCCATTTTCAGATGTGAAACATCTGGTAGAGTACAAAAGTATTCAAAAATATACTTGACCAAAAGTAGTTTTCAAGTTTTCAAAATGTATACAAATCTTTAGATAAAGTGTGTGTGTAGGGATGAATTGGTTAATGCATGTGTTGTAATGATACAGATTGCCAAAGAAACTAGTAACTAAAGTTTTAAAATTGTAGTGGAGTAAAGTACAATATTTGCCTCTGAGATATAGTAAGTGCTGAAACTGGAAATACTCAAAGATACCTTAAAAAAAAAAAGTACAGTACTCGAGTAAATGTACGTAGTTACTTTACTCCACTGGTTTATGATGGCCTCCTCTAGTGTGTCTTTGCTGATAGTATAGCAAAGACACTTTGCAGATGAGTAAGGCTGGGAATGAGGCTATGCTGTTAGTGGTCCCTGTGGCGTTCCTTGTGGTTAGACTGCCATCCTGTGGAACAAAATGTCACTGCACTAATATGACAAGTGAACTAAGCATCTGTCTGTAATAATTCTGTCCTCATTTTCTCTTATCAGCTATTTATGCAAGTTTTTTTAATATTGGATAGGTGTGCAGTGTGCTCTGTTAACTGAATAATATATTCAGCTGGACATTCCTTTTTTGTGTCCTGACTGACACTCTAAATAATACCATTAATAATACATCTCTAAGCTTCTACATACTAACACTAAGGTTAATTGGCAAGGAATATCACTTCAAACACTAGCTATGTTTTGAATGGAGAATAAAAGTTGCCAGTACCTTTAAAAAGGAGATGATGTAATGTTCCAACATTCAACAAGGTCAGACATCGGAAGTAGAAGTACTTTGTTCATCAGTCGATTTTGAGGCTAAATTTAGAACCTGTGCACTATTATTGCATTGTAACTGGTAATGCATTAATGTGTCCATGGCATCGATTTAATGTTGCAGCTGTAAAGGTGGGGCAGATTTAGATCACTTTACAGTGCCTGCAGAGGTCGGGGTCCATTTGACCTCTGGTGGTCCCGGGACCCAACGTTGGACAGTAGTGGAAGAAGTAAAGTACTTGTAAGTTTATGGATATGTGTGATGAAGCCAAAAATATCAAATATGGTACAAAGCAAAAATGCAGAGTTTTAATGATTTTCTTGATGAAATGGACAGGTGATTCTGTGTTCAAAGCTGCCCTGATGTTGACTTTGACAATGAGGTGGTTGATATTCAGGGTTCCGTTGCTGCGATGGGAACGATGTACAAAAACGAGGTTTTTTTACCTTGTAAACCTGTGATGTGACAATAAAACTGATTCTGATTCTGCTCATGACTGACGAAGAGGTTAATGTTGAAACCTATTACAGAAATTGTGTCTGAAGTTCATTCAAACCATGGTCAAGCCACAGCTTCCAAGGCAAGAAAAAGGTCATTGTCACAATACCAGCGGGAGCGTTAACAACAATTTGGTACCACCCACCCATAAAACAAACATGGGCAAATTCTCCTTCTACAGCACTGCCACCCAGGATTGGAATAGTCTAACTCCATCCCTCAAAAAATGCAGTTCGCTGGGCTCATTTAAAAGAGCCTTAAAAAATCACCTTTCAGGAGGCCAAAGGAGGAGGTAGTACCATTTTCCCGTTAGACAGCAGACCATCCCCCCCTGTTCTTGTACATTTTTTTTTCCCCCCTCTTTTTTATTTTTTTTGTTGTACATAGTGTTATTTTTTTTGCTGTTTATTTTGTAATGATATTTGAACTATGAATTATTGAATTGAATTGAATACCAAGGCCCTCATTGGAAACAAGTCCGCAAGGACTTTTATGAACGGACCTGTTAGACAAAGTATTTTAAATGTAACTGTGCTGTTTTACATTTTTTTGCCTAATAAAATATTCAATCAATCAAAATTGATTGAGTAGTTTATTTAGAAGTTTGCAGAGAAAAAAAGCACATGGAAGTACAGTTTACAATACAAGGTCAACTGAAATGGATTGCCCAGGAAAGCAGCAATGGCTTGTTTCAAATGGGATCCTCACGTACTCAATGCATGGAGTACCAATCATAGCAGAGGCGGATAAAGCCGCACTCATGGCTCGTGCTGCTGCGCTAAAAGCAGTGGTGGAAAAAGTACTCGCATTGTTTACTTAAGTAAAAGTATCAATACTGCAATGTAGAAATACTCTGTTACAAGCAAAAGTCTGGAATTAAAAATGTACTTGTGTAAAAGAACAAAAAATATTGGTATCAAAATGAACTTAAAGTACCAAAAGTAGAAAGTACTAATTATGCAGAATGTCCCATTTCGCCTCTAAAATATTATCATGCCTAAAATGTATAAAAGATATTTTGAAAATAGCCAAAGTTTAAATAGGGCTGAAGTGGTTAATGTATGTTTTGTAATAATCAAAATCTACAAAGTAACTAAAGTTTTCAAATGATTGCAGTGGAATACAAATACAATATTTGTCTCTGAGATGTAGTGGAGTAAAAGTACTGAAAATTGGACATACTCAAATAAAGTTTTAAAAAAAAGGTACTGTACTTAAGTAAATGTACTTAATTATTTTCCACCACTAGCTAAAAGAGGTGCATGCTTTAGACAACAATGTTGTGAGATATTCCCTCATATCCCACCATAAAAAGGATGGATGAATTGATGGATGGATCACAGTCCACATCCAGCCACATAGGAGCTCAGATCCTGGTTCTGACAGTAACGACGCCAGGCCACCCTGAAACACAACCATAAACAAACAACCATAAACAACTAGGGTTGGGGTCCGGTGCCGGGATCGGTTCCAGAACCAGGTTTTTAATCACCGTGTCAGAGGCTGGTATGTAGACTTCATGTCTGATAAACAATTACAATGCCAGTGGTTCTGTAACTCATTGGTTCTCAAAGTGGGGTCCGGGGACCCCCAGGGGTCCTCGGAGGGGTACCAGGGGGTTGCCAGCAAAATGTGTTAATAACGCGTCACAATCATTTGAACCACCTTTTATACTTTGGCTATTCAAAAATAGCAGATCTACAAGCTCACAGTGCGGCACCGAGTGCTACGCTATGAGTTTGTAGATCTGCTATTTTTGAAAAATTGTGAAAAATGTTGCAAAACTTTGAATATGTATTTTTTAAAGCAAATCTTTGCTTCATGGGGGTCCCTGGAACAACATATTTTGAGATTGGGGTCCGCGGCCAAATAGATGTCATTTTGGGGGTCCTTGACATGAAAAAGTTTGAGAACCAATGACTGTTTAATTTCAAGGACCACCACAACTCTGAGAGTGTACAAGTGTTC
This sequence comes from Gymnoscopelus braueri, assembly GCF_963280865.1. NCBI lineage: Eukaryota > Metazoa > Chordata > Actinopteri > Myctophiformes > Myctophidae > Gymnoscopelus > Gymnoscopelus braueri. The sequence continues at coordinate 53,361,784 of NC_137606.1, forward strand.
CACTTGGAACAGAGGTTCCATTTGTACACTCAGAGTTACAGACCTGTAAGGGTCCATTTGGAACCCCCTCAAGGTTACCCAGAGGGTCCCTGGACCACACTTTGAGACCCTCTGTAGAAATGTAATGGCTGCTGTCACGTGGAAACCTGTGTCCAAAACCTTTTACTTTTCAGGAAATGGAACGAAAACGTTCAGAAATAGTGAGCAGATCTACAAGCTCTCAATGCGTTGCATCGTGTGACGTGTTGTAACCTTGTAGATCTGCTATTTTGGCTATTTTTTCTTGATGAAAATTAAAAAAAAAACGTTGTTATATGAAGATAGGAGATTTCTACCCAGCAATGGTGTTTTTTGCTACTTAAAAAGGAAATGTAAGTAATAATAATAATAATAATATTAATAAATAATGATAATAATCTCACCATGCTGCCATGCCGTTGGGATCCTGAACAACACGTTTAGCACAGCGGATCGCTACGCTGACATCACCAGTCAGCAGCTCTGTGACAAAAACACACAAAACACATCTGTACTTTATAAACATATGATTCTGTAGTTTAATAACAAATGAATCTGTCATATATACACATACATCTGTAGTTTGAAGTGGACGTTCTAGGGTGTTTTGCAGATTTTCAGGCCCACTACGCGGCCTTCAAATCCATTCCTGTGTTCGATGTAGTGTTGGATGTTGTGTATGTGCAGAGTGCAGTGTGTTTTTGGAGTGACTAAAAGTGTTTGTAGCCCATATGGTGCGGATTGGAACAAACAGTGCGCCTGTGGCCCCAGAGGCCCCCTGATGGGATCTCTGTGATCTTTTCTCTCTTCATGGTGTGAGCATGTTTCAGCTGCAATGCTCGGTTCTGTCTGCAGGGGGTGCTGCTTTCAATGAAGGCACTGTATTTAACCTTCACACCAGGGATTCAACATTTTTATGTCAAGGGCCCCGAAATCGATATTTATTTGGCTGTGGACCCCCATCTGAAAATATTGTGTGCCAGACATAGCCCAGAAGAGAGGATTTGTGTAATATTTTAGAAATTAAAATTCGCAAATACTTTAAAGATGTGTCAAACATTTTCAAAAATAACTATAAGTAAAATAATATTATAATGAGCATTAATAAGGACCAATTATATGAAGATAAATGGCTGAAGTGCTCCTTTGACATGACCCACACACACACACACACACACACACACACACACACACACACACACACACACACACACACACACACACACACACACACACACACACTGACCGTTGCACTTGACCCCACACACGTTGACCGCTCCAGGGGTGTGGTAATCCTCACACCAGAAGCGGCTGTTGATCTGGAAGATCCCATAGTCCGTGGAGCCGTCTGTGTTGTGATTGGTCGCCTGTGTGTTGTAGTCCGACTCCCACTTGGACAGACACACCCCTAAGATGAAAATACTACAACCATCAGTGTTGGCATGTGATTGAATACTTGATTGAATACTTTATTTAGAAGGTTGCAGAGAAAAAGCACATGGAAGTACAGAAACAATAGGTTGTTGTACTCACAGTTAGGCAGGCTGTAACCGCGGTAACCATCCATCCCATAGCTCTTAAGGATCCTGGCCCACTCACATCGTGCGTACACCTTGGCGCTGGACGCCCCCACCAGCTATGGGATGGTGTCAACATCATGAAATATTAGTTGACGATTATTTTTTTCTGAAAAACGTATGTTGCTAACTTTTTCATGCAAGGACGACCCCCGGAATTATATGTATATATATACCAAAAAATGCAGATGTAGGCTAAGCTCGCAGCTGTGAGCTTGTAGATCTGCTATTTTTGACTAGCCATTGCTTTGAATTTAAAAGGAAACAGATGCTCTCCCGGCTTTTAAAGGGTTAAAGATTCTGACCAAGATTATAGTGATTATCTCATATAACTGGACTATGATGTCATAATAATAGTGTCAGACAAAACAAAGCTGTCAGACCTTTAGAGACATTTTAAATCTTTTGCATGCTATTTTAAATAGGTTTGGTAAAAATGCTTTCAAAAACAAATTGTTTCAAAAAGCTTTATACCATGTATATATAGTATAATATACATGTTATATATAACATGTATATAACATGTATATATAACATGTATATATAACATGTATATATAACATGTGTATATAATATGTATATAAAACATGTATATATATAATTTATATATAACATGTATATAACATGTATATATCGTCACAATGTGACGTATAGCTCTGTTTAACACACTGCTGAACCCCCTCCGACCGACTGTACATACTTTCCCCATGTCTTTCTTAAATTGTTTTTACTTTGTTTTGACACTTGCTCTGGCAATGTAAACGTATGTGTTCTCATGCCAATAAAGCTGAATTGAATTGAATTGAATTGAATTGAGATTAAATTGACAGAACTTACCACCATCAAGACAAACAGCAACGTCTTCATTCTGGATGTTTCTGAACGTCCACAGTAAATATCTGTCTGTTTATATCGTCTACTGTACTGTACTGTACTGTGCTGTACTGTACTGTGCTCTGTACTACGCGTTACTGAAATGCTGCGTAGCCTGCGAGCTGCGTTCAGTCAGATATACTGGTTCACACACATGTGATGTACTGTATGTGACGTGTCAAGCAGCTGATCAAGTTTGCGGTCTACTTACTGGAAGCTCACCTGATCCATTGAACTTCCTCTTGCTGTCAGTGCTGCCACTGATGTTGTATTGTGCTTTATTTACTCCCACCACCACCCCAGCACCACCAATAGGCTCTGTGTTCCTTAGGGATCCGTTTCCCCCTGGGGGAGTTTGTTATAGATGTTTATTATCATTTCTGGATAATGACCTGCATTGAACTCTAACACTACCAGATCAGATTTCTAAAGAAAAAACTAAAATCAAGTTTCAAAAGACAATTGAAGAGGCATCTCGAAATCCAAAGATTGTAATTACACAAGCTGCAGACAGGTTATGGTACACACACAGCACACACACGTTCATCCAAGTAGGAGTTTTTAAACACGTGCAGGAGGAACATGGAACTTTCGCTCACATAGACACACACACACACACCCTTTTACAGTTATGATTAGGATTTTATTTATTTATTGTCTCCGCCAGGCCGAAAGGCATGGCGAGAGTATTTTTTGCCCCCTGTCCGTCCGTTAGTCAAGTGATCCAGACGGATCAGTCCGATTTTTCACATTCCAGCCTGATTGGCGAATTCCGAACATTGCTGGCCCACACTAACCTACCTGACTTGGCGGAGACCTGTGCTCCGAGGAGCACTTTTTCTAGTTTAGTTTGTTTTTACTTTAATCGAAGTAAAAGTAAAGGGAGACATTTGTAAAATTATTTTATTACTATTATTTTTAGCTTTCCAAGGAAATGGGGAATCAGAAAATAAGCTATTGTCATGTTTTATGTTATGTGTGGACCCCAGGAAGATTAGCTGTTGTTATGCACCAGCTAATGGGGATCCCAATAAACTCATAAACTCATAATGACCGATGAGCTCTATAACAGACCGCTGTCTATAATAAAAGACTCAAAACACCTGCTCATATCAACCTGCGCTGCTTGATTTTATGCTGTATCCAACATGACAGCCATGTAAGCAAACACACCATGTCATATACAACTAAACGTTGCTCTCAAGAAAGCAAGAAATAGACGATGCAGTAACCAAAGATTTATTCAATTTGATCCACTACACTTCCTTGTTTTCCGAGGCGACCGTGTCCGCCCAGCGCAACACTTATGGAATACTTTCATTGCCCTAAGCAAGGAAATACTTTTACGTTTTGTTGTTACTTTTGGGTCAATGTATTAATTTATTTATTAAGTAGCCGTGTATTAAAGGTTTCATGACGTTCAGTTTTACCACACATTAAAAGTCTTTGTCATGGTCCTTCAAACGTGTATAGAAAGTTTTAACAAAAAAATCCACTCCATTGATCCATGGCAGGTGTTTTTCTCTCACATCTCTAAAGCCTTTTCAACTGCAATGAACAAAGAAATCTTTGCCTGCGGGTGTCACTGGTGAGGGATTTTGCCTGTCAATCATCGCCTCTGCTCCGCCCCCCCCCAAAGGAAAGGATAGGGGAGGGGAGGGGCGAGGAGGAGAGTGGGCGGGATTAATCGGCTGTGACCTCACTGCCAAAGGGCCAAACTCAGATTACTTTTCAGCCTAATTATTCAGAAAACCCCAGACCACAGAAAATCCACTGAATGTTCAAAGTTCAGATTTTTTGGGTGTAATTGAGGTCATAAAACCCCCAAAAAAACATAAAAAATAAAAAAAGTGAAAATGAATGTCATAGAACCTTTAAGCTGGATAATGTACCCTAATGTGCCCTACATTAGGGGTATCGCCTCGGTGTTTAATCATAATGTCGGGGGTTATCTATCAACAACGACCGGCAAAGGGTACATTATCCCTTGCATATCTCCCTGCTCTTCTAATATGCTGAGCAGGGATGTAATGTTAGAGCCTGAACGCCAAGATCAAATACAATATTCACACTTGATATTTTATAAATAAGATGTTGTCAAGCTATCAATGGTCACAATCTATTGGTGAGTTATCTGACTGAACTATGAATGTAGCCTATGTGCAGTGGTGGAAAAAGTACTCAAATTCTTTACTTAAGTAAAAGTACCAATACTGCAATATAAAAATACTCTGTTACAAGTAAAAGTCCAGAATAAAAAATGTACTTGAGTAAAAGTACAAAAGTATTGGCATCAAAATGTACTTAAAGTATCAAAAGTAAAAGTACTAAATATTTGAAAATAGCAGATCTACAAGCTCACAACGCGTCGCGCTGCGACGCGTTGTGAGCTTGTAGATCTGCTATTTTCAAATAGCCTAGGTATAAAATAGGGCTAAAGTGGTTAATGTATGTTTCATTATATCATAATTTACATCTGAAAAGTAACTAGTAACTAAAGTTTTCAAGTAAATGTAGTGGAGTAAAAGTACAATATTTGCCTCTGAGATGTAGTGGAGTAGAAGTAAAAGTATTGGAAATTGGAAATACTCAAGTAAAGTACAAATACCTCAAAATTGTACTTAAGTACAGTACTTAAGTAAATGTACTTAGTTACTTTCCACCACTGCCTATGTGTCGGTTCACTTCACTTAACCTCACAGAGGGAATTGTTTGCTTTCAACGTCAGCCTTACTTCTGTAAAGTTGACGTTTGCACAAGTTTCACAAGTAAGAAGAGGAAGTAAAAACTGAGATTAAGGAGAAGTGCTACTGTATGTAGTCATGGGTTGGGTGTTTGGTTTGGAAGAATATAAGTACACACTGTGTGGTCATGGGTTGGGGGGGGGGTGTGAGGCCTTGTCTGTTTGGAGGTCATCTTATTGGTCAACTAGGGCACATGGTGAGATGAAAGTGAGAGAGTAAAGGGACAGTTTGTGGAGTTATTCTTTCATGACAAGTATCATTCTAATCGTTAAATTAAAATGAGATATTCCTCTAAATCCAGCGAGAAATGTAAAATAAATCTGCAGGTGACCAAAGGTCGCCGGCCAAAAGTGAGCTTTTATAAATGTCAGCGTATACAGTCTGTAGGCTACTATATAAGTGCATCACTTTTTGACTTGGACCGAGTGAGTTCTAAATATTAAAGAAAAACATAATTATAAATGGTTGAATGGTTATAATGTGCTCAGCAGGGAGACATATACATAGAATACAGAGGGAAGTACGCACATCCCAAAAAACGTGTTAGGTGCTGGGCAACAAAACGTACATTGGCGGAAAGGAAGGGATGTCTGCACACTGTAGCTCCCAGTAGAAAATGTATTAAGTTAATACACGTAATATGTGTGCAGACATATACATTCATACATATATTATATATCTCTGCTGTCCGGCAGCAACCAGCTAACTCAAAAAATGTTCCATTTTTCAGGAAATGACAAAAACAAAACAAAAAGTGGAGTTAGGAGGTTTTGTTCATCATTACTAAGAACAGCTGAATGGACCTCCAAGCTCACAATGAGGTCGGAGGTCAAAAGGGGGTGGAGCCTGGAGTCAGCAAAACCAGCTAACTCCACCCCCCTTTGCTGGACTTAGCTGGTTTAGCAGAAAGTTTGAGGATCCAATGGAGTTAGCTGGTTTTGTCAGAAGCACTTTTTAATGCTTTTCATTGGTTCAATCTTTTTTTAATCAACACACAGACGTAAAGGGTGTTCAATAGCACTGATTTATGGGGGGAAAAATGCGAAAGCGAAAAAATTGAGTTTGCTGGTTTCTGCCGGACAGCAACAAATATTCTTTCTTTCTTTTTCCTTTATTTATTCAGGGAAGCCCATTGAGAGCAAGCTCTTTTTTTCAAGGACGCCCTGATAACAACATATAAAATACATACATAACTAGAAAAAGTGCTGCTCGGAGCACAGGTCTCCGCCAGGTCAGGTAGGTTATTGTGGGGCAGCAATGTTCGGAATTAGCCAATCAGGATGGAATATGAAAAATTGGATGGAACCATCTTGATCACGTGACTATATGTGTACCGATTTGCATGATGTTTGAATTTGTAGGAGTAATATAAAAAAGAAAAGTGTTGCAAAATTGGCCTCATGGTGGCGCTATAATAGGGCAATGTTAAAAGGGTGGCATTTGTTCTTCAATGTAGTGCGAATGTGCGTGCAAAGTGTCGCAATCGGACGCTGCATTCATGATTTGTGGCATTTTGTTCAAAACGGGCCACTCCTGCAAACTTTAGATGTCAATGACTATAGAGATCAAGTGTACCGATGTGCGTGAAATTTGGATAAATTTTGAAGGCTTAATATCAAAGAATGTGTTTTACATAAGTCGGCCTCCTGGTGGCGCTATGAAAGGCAAATGTGAAAAATGCAGGTCAGTTGTTTTTCCTTGGCCTCTAGGGAGTGTGCGTGCAAAGTTTCATGCAGATCGGTGCAGTTATAGGTAAAAACATAAATCGTCCATTTATAGCGCCACCATGAGGCTGATTTGAACATTTTCAAGTGGCATTTCTTCCTCGGCCTAGTGGGAATGTGCGTGTGAAATCTCACGGAAATCGCAAGCTGCGTTCATGATTTGAGGCATTTTGTTGAAAACGGAGCAATCCTGCAAACTTTGGAAGCCAACCTTAGCCAATCAGGATGAAATATGGAAAATTGGACAGATCCGTGTTGATCACATGACTATAGAGATACTGTGTACTGATTTGCGTGATGTTTGGATAAAATCTGTAGGAGTACTGTCAAGAAGTGTGTTTTGCAAAAAGCGGCCTCCTGGTGGCGCTATAAAAGGCTAATTTGAAAAATTTGGGGCAGAGGTTCTGCTCTGTCATCCAGGGAGTGTGTGTGCACAGTTTCGTTGCGATCAAGCCAACGGTGCCGGAGATTAGCTGTACACAAAATGACAGAATGACGGACACACGGACACACGGACGGACACACACACACACACACACACACACACACACACACACACACACACACACACACACACACACACACACACGGACGGACGGACAGGGGGCAAAACATACTCTCTCGCCATGCCTTTCGGCCTGGCGGAGACAATGAGAAACAATAACAAACATTTGAATCACATTACAATGTCACAGATGCAAATAAACCTAGTGTTACATGAAACAGGTGCGGTCACTATGTAGTGTGATACATACATATCATCACATTGATAGCTCATTTTTTACATCCAATTTGTATACTATGTAATATTATCAATGAAATCTTAGTGTTCCGCCTATTATTTGAGGGCCCATATACTCACAATATACTCACAGGCCACCGTTGGGTGAGGAATAGCTGTTGCACCGAGATTGGAGTCACATTGTTTTTGTCTGAACAGCAAAAAGAAAACATATGGAAATAGATTTTTGCAACTCAGATTTGAATCACATTCCTGGATAGGAAATCAGATTAGGCCTCTCTGAAGATTAAAGAAAACTTGAAAGTGACAAAAACAATAAACATTTAGCACCTTAATATAAGACCCATAAAAGTAATGTCATGTAACTAATTACATCATATCCGTAAGCATTTAATAGATATTCATGAGTTCATCATGTTTGTGGTCAATGAAATAAAGTGGTCAACTGTACATCTTTAACATTAATGCATACAGTAATGTTACTACTGTAGTAGGCCTATACTGCTGAATAAATAAAATGAAGAATTAGTTGGATATCCATGGCCTCATCATGTCTTGATTTCAAGTGTGTAATGTTTCTATTGTGTGCGCCAGACAAACTTATATACAGTATTAACAACAAAGCACAAACAGTTCGTAAATTGTGTTTGCGTAGATTTGTTCTCTGTTGTAATAACGCTTCTTGGCAATAACTTTTATGCCGTTTGAAAGATATTTTGGCATTGGCAGAGATTTGTCAAATCTTTGCATCTTCCATACTCAGCTGTACCACAAATGCATGTTCCTTACAAATGGGCCACCCATTAACCCATTAAGACCTGAGGCCGACTCTACAAATGCCTTCTAAATCAGTAGTTTTCAAACTGTTTTTGTGCCAAGGACATGCAAAATTATATGTATTTTTCCGCAGACCCCCATCTGAAAATATTTTTGCAAGGGACCACCAGAAGAGATGATGTGTGTAAAAAAAAGAAAAAAATCTAAATTATTCAAATATTTTCAAAAAATGTTCAAAAATAGCAGATGTACAAGCGCACAAAGCGGCACGAAGTGATGCACTGTGAGCTTGTACATCTGCTATGTTTGAGACCAAATCACCACTGTTATAAAAAACAATGTTCTAATTCCTAAGAGTTTTCTGAAAAACGTATATGTTGCAATATATATAATAGCTCAAATCTAAAATGACACAGATGCTTTCTCGGTTTAAGGGAAATAAACAGGCTTTCCAATGGTATGAATGTTATTACCAGAAAGCATTGTTACAATAGAGACAGAATCTACCAAAAACAAATTTACAAACTGGTTGTGCTATGTTTATGTTTAATAGGCTTGATTATTAACACAGACTGGCACTAGACTTGTCTTACAGACTGAATATTATATATGTCACCAACAGGTGGTGTAGTTTCATTGGGTCAACACATTTATGTGAACATTTTTAATTGTTCCAAATACCTGATAAAATAATTGATAGTAAATGACAAATTAATACTTGAGGGACCTTGTTCCTCTGTAAATGTGTAAATATTATCTGTATATATATATGTATATGTACTGTACACATCTATGAAGGCGTACAGCTGTTTATTGAGAGATGAACAGATCGAGTGTTCAGAATAGTTTCACTGGTATGTATACAAATATCAGTCCAGAGATCTACAAGTGAGTTTTCATGTCAGGACTTGGTAGTCACAAGCTGTCCCTATCCACCATGCAGTGCAGCTCCTCCGTGGTTGTGCCATGTCCTGTGGTCCTGCAATGATACATCAAGGGCCATGCACAGATCTAGTGACTTCTCTGCCTTGGTCAAGAGTCCGTGTCCGAGCCATAGAGTAAGACTGAGTAAATAACGTGATGAATAATTATGATAAGTAAGTAGCAAACTATAGCTTGGCCTTTTTTTTTTTTTGATTGACATTTTTATTAGGCAAAAGAATGTAAAACAACACAGTTACATTTATAATGCTTTTGTCTAAAAGGTCCGGCCAAAAAAGTCCTTGCGGACTTGTTTCCGTTGGGGTCCTTGAGTTAATTTCATAGACATATATAGTAGCAACCAAACAGTTCAAATATCAACATGAAAATACATGCTGTACACAGCTGTAATTGTGGCACACAATTTTCTCAAAAATTCCAACCATCTTTAAATTGATGTTTACTATGTTTAAAGTAAGCTATATATATATATATATATATATATATATATATATATATATATATATATATATATATATATATATATATATATATATATATATGGGACATTCTGTAATGAGTACTTTTACTTTTGGTACTTAAAAGTACATTTTGATGCCAATACTTTTGTACTTTTACTCAAGTGGATTTTAAATTCCGGACTTTTACTTGTAACAGAGTGTTTCTACGTTGCAGTATTGATACTTTTACTTAAGTAAAAAAATGTAGTACTTTTTCCACCACTGTTTATCAAACCCAACATTTGTTGTTGTTTGCCACAACGACTGGCTTTCCATAGCAGGGTTGCCAGATCTGCTTATTATAATTTCCCTGCAAGATTTTATTTGAAAATAGCCGATCTACAAGCTCACAACGCGTCGCATCGCGACGCGTTGTGAGCTTGTAGATCTGCTATTTTCAAATAGCTGATGTAAAGTATTCATGTGGCCCATAGTCGCTTCTTTTGGGCTGGTTTTCCTAGACCTGGTTGCTTGTTTCTCTCACAGAATCTGGCAACACTGATCCATAGTGGGGTTATAGCGACACGTAGCGTTCAAAGGGAGTCAGTGCAGCCAGAGTCGTCCGAAACCGAAACAAACTTTTTGCATTGGGACACAGGCAGTGTTGCCAGGTCTGCTTAATTATAAGCGGCTTTGGGCTTATTTTTTGGTTGAGTTGCTTGAAAAGCCCACTTGTAGAGTGGGCTTGTCCCTAGTAAAGTGTATAGTTGCTTACAGTGATGTAAAGTAACTAAGTACATTTACTCAAGTACTGTACTACGTACAATTTTGAGGTATTTTTTTTTACTTTACTGGAGTATTTCCAATTTTCAATACTTGTACTTCTATATCTCAGAGGCAAATATTGTACTTTTACTCCACTACAATTATGTGAAAACTTGAGTTACTAGTTACTTTGTAGATTTTTATTATTATTACAAAACATGCATTAACCACATTCATTGGCTATTTGAAAATAGCAGATCTACAAGGTCTACCTACTATTTTCAAAAGATTTTTTATACATTTTAGACAATAATATGATAACTTCTGATTCCGCAAAATGAGTTCTTACTTTTGGTACTTTAAGTACATTTTGATGCCAATACGTGTGTACTTTTACTCAAGTAAATGTTGAAATCCGGATCCTTTTAAAGTGAAACATTTGAGTACTTGTTCCACCACTGGCCCCCATACAAGATTGTAGTTAAAATCTTCAAGACTTGTTTTGTGAAAATAGCCCCTAGGCCTAAATAGCCTAATAATAGTCACTTCTTTTGGGCTCGTTTTCATAGATCTGGTTCTCCTTACTCATTCCTCCCACAACCTGGCAACACCGACAGAAGGGAAGCAGCAGCAGCAGCAACACACAGTGCAGAACAGGGAACGGTCAGTAAAACCAACCGTTGGGGTATTTGTTTCTGTTTTTAGTCCATTTCAATGCAATATCTCTGCAAAAAGGTATGTAATTGGTCAGAGTTTCATGACAACGCGTAGAATAATCGGTCGTAAACTGACATAAAAGCACTTACAAGGTGGGTATGACTATGTGACAGTGTGCAGGGCCAACGCTCGAGCTGTCTTCTTTGTAACCACAGCTGTAACCACAGTGTAGTTTGTATTTATCAACTGCGTCACATGTATGTTTAAACATGTCCAATAGAGAGAGGTGTGTCAAAGTGTGAAAAGTCACACATTTTGGTTGATGGAATAACGAATGAATAACTTTTTGTGTTTTGATGTCAGTGAGTCCTCAGACACGGAAGTGACACTCCATTCAACCATGATGGACGCGGAGGCGGAAAGGTAATAGAACACAACATACAACTCTTTGATATCAGTGTAAAGTAACTAAGTACATTTACTTAAGTACTGTACTTAAGTACAATTTTGAGGTATTTGTACTTTATTTGAGTATTTCCAATTTCCAATACTTTTACTTCTACTCCACTACATCTCAGAGGTAAATATTGCACTTTTACTCCACTACATATACTTGAAAACTTTAGTTACTAGTTACTTTTCAGATATAAACTATGATATAATGAAACATACATTAACCACTTTAGCCCTATTTTATACCTAGGCTATTTGAAAATAGCCGATCTACTGTGAGCTTGTAGATCGGCTATTTTCAAATATTTAGTACTTTTACTTTTGGTACTTTAAGTACATTTTGATGCCAATACTTTTGTACTTTTACTCAAGTATTTTTTTAATTCCGGACTTTTACTTGTAACAGAGTATTTTTATATTGCAGTATTGGTACTTTTACTTAAGTAAAGAATTTGAGTACTTTTTCCACCACTGGATATCTCCACTGGTGTAAAGTAACTTAAGTGTGTGTACTCAAGTACTGTCCTTAAAAGTACAATTTTTAGGTATTATAAGCGACTTTGGGCTTGTTTTTGTTGGAGTTCCTTGTAGTGGGTTTGTTCCTAAAGTGTTGTTGCTTACAGTGGTGTAAAGTAACCAAGTACATTTACTTTAAGTACAATTTTGAGGTATTTTTTTTTCACTTGACTGGAGTATTTTCAATTGTCAGTACTTTTACTTGCACTCCAATACACCTCAGAGGCAAATATTGTACTTTTTCTTGAAATTATTAATTATTTGAAAACTTTAGTTACTTACTAAACACACACTTCAGCCCTATTTAAATTTCGGCCATTTGAAAATAGCAGATCTACAAGCTATTGTGAGCTTGTGGATCTGCTATTTAAAAAAAGGTTTTTATGCATTTTGAAAACTAAAGTTGCCAAATAATTGTAGTGGAGTACAAGTACAGTACTTGAGTAAATGTACTTAGTTACTTTTAGTTACTTTCCACTACTGATCAGCAGCTTGGAGATCAGATCATTGTCTGCAAGCGACGCCGTCATACATAGATTAACTTCATCTTGCACCAAATACAAATGGAACCAAATGGACCCTAAGGGTCCATTTGGTTCCATTTGTACACTGTCAGAGTTACAGACCTGTAAGGGTCCATTTGGTTCAATTTAGAACCCCCTCAAAGAACCCTGGACCCCACTTTGAGAACCACTAACCTCGTTTCTTTTTTAATTCCCACACTGGTATCGGATCGATACCCGATATCGACCGATGCGCAGGTTATGGGTATCGAAATGGGTATGGGGAAGGACAACATGGTATGGGTACATCTCTCTATTTGCCACGGTGACAGTACGTTGGGTGTGTGTCCACTTACAGGGTCGAGAGACCACCGTCCAGCTACGGGTCCATGAAGAGCGATGAAGAGCTGGTGGTAGAATTCACTGAGAACGACGAGTTGGAACTTCCTGGTATAACCAGCCAAGGCAGCCAGGCCATCACTGGGTCAGTTACACTATGATGATTATTATTAGTATGATTTAAATACAGTCACTGAGTCAGTTACACTATGATTATTATTATTATTATTATTATTATTATTATTATTATGATTTAAATACAGTCACTGAGTCAGTTACACTATGATCATTATTATGATTTAAATACAGTCACAGGGTCAGTTACACTATGATTATTATTACTGTATTATGATTTAAATACAGGTACTTCTACATCACAGGGTCAGTTACACTATGATTATTAATATTATTATGATGATTTAAATACAGGTACTTCTACATCACAGGGTCAGTTACACTGTGATTATTAATATTATTATGATGATTTAAGTACAGGTACTTCTACATCACAGGGTCAGTTAATACACTATGACTATTATATGATCTAAATACAGTACAACCCACGGCAAACATAAGTCCTAATTATTACCATACCACATTAACCCTTGTATTTTGAGCAAATGTTCAACATTTTTATGGATGGCAAAACAAGCGGATCTATGCGACACGTTGTGAGCTTGTATGTATATCTGCTATTTCTTACCGTCGTACTTTGAAGGATACAGGGTGTAAAGTGGGTAAAATACTTTCTCGTCATAGCTATAGATTGTCCTATAATGGCCCTGTCCCTAGATTGTGAATGACATTCCCAGCACATCAATCAATTGCATTTACTCATAACCTAGTTATTAATCAGTGTTTGTCCAGATAGAATTAATACTGCTCAAACGGCATAATCATCACATGTTCTTTAAAAAGATAAACGCAACACCAAGAAACTACAAGATGCTTAATACTGAATGATCACACGCTCAAACTGATTCATTTTAAATGTAAAATAAAACATTGTCTTTTTTTTGGTTGTGTCTTCCAGGGTGAAGTTGAACTGCGTTGACTATCCGGAGACCATCTTCACTCAGACTACGCAGCAGACCAAAGCTCCAGGAGCCACTGTCTTTGATACCAGGTAAAGAACGTGGTCATGGGGGGCGCTCAGTCGGGCGTCGCAGTGGTAAAGTGCCTGCCCACCACCGCAGGGATTGTGGGTTGGAATCCACCGCGGACCGCGGTGCATCCGGCTTTGTCGATCGTCTTTGTGAACACAATTGGCCCGTGTTCGGGGGAGGGTGATATTTGTCACTGCATGTACCTGTCAGCAGGGGAGTGTTGGGCGGGAGGAGTAGGACGGAAGCTCTACGTCCTCCTGGTGGGGGATCCTCACTGGCTGGTCAATAGTCAGTAGGATACGACGGCAGTGACAACTCTCAAATGTGTGGGGAGGAATAACTACTAAATTGGGGAGAAAAAGGGGTGAAAAGAAAGAGCATAGTCACGCACACACAAGCAAAAATGTCTTGTGTCACTGTGGTCAGATATGGTTAGATATAAATACTCCATTCTCACAATTTCAGTAAAAAATGTCATGTTCCACAATATTATCATCCAAAATGTAGAGATTTGTGACAATATAAAGTGCCTTAAAAATATTATTAAATATATTATTAAAAAGAAAAAATTACACTATCGCCGTTGAGTGGCTCAATTGAGTTGTTTTCATTTACCCTAGCTTCTCTATTTTGAGCACACATTCTGCAAAATAAAGTTTAATATATTTATGTGACAGTCTTGCTTGCGGATCTACAAGCACATAACGCAGCGCGTCGATTATCTGTTGCTCTCCTACTTCACTGAATGTTGGAGCGTTGTCTCAACAAGCCAGGCTGTGTCATTTTACTCCTGCTTTTGTTTTAGCACTGAGTGGAGGTGATCGGGTTGCACTCGCAGCGTGCATGTGTACTGTGTTGTTTTAACAAGTTGCATTCTTGATCAAAACTGCTGTTGCGTACTAGCAACATATTACGGGGGGGGACCAGCCTGTGGTTATGCAAAAAATAGGCAACCTCTTAGGTCGACCGCAGGGGAGGAATTTCATGAAGATAATGGCTGCTTTTGCCCCTCGTGCCCTTCAAAAAATCCTATACCCTAAGAGGCCACAGTGGCCTTGATGCCCCGTCCACACTGCCCCAGTGTGCCACCTGATTTCACCGTTTTCTCCTTTGCCTCTTTACTGTCAATATGTTTTTTAGACACCATTGTCTTGTTGAGAATTTGAATTCTGAAAAGCTGTATTTATGTCATGGCCTTTGCAGCCCCGGCATTTGGCCTTTGAGCCCTTTAAAAACACCGGCCTTGCCCCTAGAAATGATGAAATTCCAGGCCTGGTCGACCGTATAAGATAGGTCACGAATGTCGACGTAACACTGCAACCTGAGCCCATCCATGCCTGAGCCTTGCTACCTCCGGAACAAAAAAAACACACATAACCTGAGATTCACAGCAGTGCAGCGCTTCACAGCCACTGAAGAATCCAAACTGGGATAAAAACGAATGTATGTGTTTAAGTAGGGTCAACCTTTTCAAACTTTGAACAGTCTGCTTGAAGGTCAAAATTCCATTTGTCCCCAGAGCGAGTCACCACTTGTTGCTGAAATTGGGTTGGGGTCCATAAACATTGTGACGAGTTTGGACCCATTAAGACCTGAGGCCGATTCTACAAATGCCTTCTAAATCGGTAGTTCTCAAACTTTTTCGTGACCCCACAAATTGATGATGTATTTGGCCGCGGACACCCGTCTGAAAAGCTTTTGTGCCAGGGACCCCCTAGAAGAGAAGATTTGTGTAAAAGCTTTTCTAGAAATTATTCAAAGATTTTTCATTTCAAACTCATTCCAGAGTTTTCCAAAAATAGCAGATCTACAAGCTCGCAGCGCGGCACGAAGTGACGCGCTGTGAGCTTGTAGATCTGCTATTTTTGAATAGCCAAGGCTACAATCCAAATCTAAATCATACCCCCCCCCACCCCCCCCTCCAGGTACTTTGATGACTTGGAGGAAGTGGAGGAACTGGACGAGCCCGAGGAGCTGGAAGACTATCCCGTAGCGGACTCTCCGGAACCCCCACCTCCGGTGGAACCGGAGGGACCCGAGGTGGAAGAGGAGGAGTCCAGCCAGCCGGGGAGGCTGCACCCGGAGCAGTGCATGCCCTACATATTCAAGGTGAATGAAGGGGTCCCCCCCAACAACACACACACACACACGCACCGCTCCGCTCCGACGGCTGTGTTGTGTTGGAAAGTGGTCTGTGGACGAAAATCTGTTGTAGTATACTAGGGAGAGTGGTTCTCAAAGTTTTCAGGTCGTGACAAAATACTCATATTTGAACTGCGGACCCCCCACAATAATCATTATTTGGACTGGGGACCTCCCACCCTGACAAATACTTAGAATTGTAGGCGTTGAGGCATTACTTTTAGTTTGACTCAGTTCCACAGATACATTTTGTGAAAATAGCTGATCTACAAGCTCGCAACTCTTTTTCTTTTCTTATGTTATGTGACAATTTGGCCAATGCTTGACCAGTTTTTATAGTATAGTTTCTTGGTTACTTTTGATGCAGTATTGCTCTTGTTTTTCAAAAGGTCTTAAAAGTCCTTAATTTGTCCCAAAATCATGTGGGTCCCGCATGTTGAGAACCACTGTCCTAGATGGCTGCAGTGAAAGTATTGCAGAAAGCGCCTCCTGGGCACGTTGAGCTAGTTGGGCAGGTTTGCCCCCCCCCCCCAAAATAGCTTCAAGCTCACAACGTGTTGCAATGCCACATGTTGAGCTTGTAGATCGGCTGTTTTTCAACGGCTTTGTCACGTCATGAATAGGGTTGAGATCCGGAACCAGAGAAACCGGATCCAACACTAAGGAACTGGAATGGGTTCCATCACATTTGAAACCGTTTCCGGAACCAGTTTATCCACACTGTCAGAGCTGGTATGTAGACTTCATGTCTGCTACACAATTACAATACCTGTGGTTCTAAAACTTTCATTTCGAGGACCACCATGACTCTTGAGTGTAAACAACAAATAAAACCGGATCACATTTGTACACTTATTGACAGTTATTCTATTGTACACTCGTGGTCCTGAGTAGTATTTTCGTTCAAATAAAGTGAACTTTGAACCTCAGAGGTACAGACCTGTAAGGGTCCCTTTGGATGCGTTAAGGAATCAGACCGTTAACACATCCACCGCCAAGGGCTAATCTCATAATGTACTCACCAGTGCCAAGGTTTTATTGTTGTTTTTTGTTTTTTTCAGGTCGCCATAGGCCCCGTTAAAATCCTTTAGATTGCCCGATCCACTGTTTGTAAACAACGGGCACATGTCCTGGTGTCTACTCGTCGAGACCGCGTGTCAAACGGAGCCGCCATGTTTGAGTTCTGATCGTTTATGTTAACATGGGAAATGCGAGGATGAAAAACTACATGTCCTGTACAGGTTTTACAGGGCTTTTTGTGTACGACTTAGAATGAAGGCAGACGGGAAACAAAAAACGTGATCGCACTTCCGGTCGATTTCGGGTGGTGTTACACTGAAAATGGTCCCCCTGGAAAATTGAAAAAAAAAAAAATTGAAAAAAAGGAAAAAGCACCACAGCCCGTAGGCTACGGGATCGGCGCTTAACCGTTGGATTTAACGGCCCGTAGAACTACGGGCCCGGCGGTCAATGTGTTAAGAGGGAATCATTAACCCATTAAGACCCATATGAAAAAACGTATGTTACTACTGTGGTTCTCAAACTTTTTCATGTCAAGGACCCCCAAAGTTATGTGTATTTGGCCGCGGACCCCCATCTCAAAATACTTTGTTCCAGGGACCCCCAGAAGCAAAGATTTGAGTTACAAATGTTCGCTTGAAAAAAATATATATTCAAAGATTTGCACACATTTTCACGATTTTTCAAAAACAGCAGATCTACAAGCTCGTAGCTTGTATATCTGCTATTTTTGAACAGCCAAAGTGTAAAATAATGCTTTTTTAGCTCAAATAAAAAAATGACACAGATGCTTATTGACTGCCAGAGTTTTTTCAAAAAGTCTGTAGCCTCTGCCAGGGTTTTGAACGATTTTGGTACCTTTTCGCATAGCCACAGAATATTTTTCTCCAGTATGATTGATCCCAGATAATTTCTAATCACAGATGAGATTCAGGTGTGGTTTCACAAATGTCAACGAAGTCATTATGACCTTGTTGTCATGTGTTGTTTGATGTTTGAAAATAGCTCAAAACCAGTAGTTTCAAACCAAAAAACAATGTGAATTGTTTGTCCGTTTGAATTTTAACATTGAAGTGGATGGAGCAGCAAATCTTTGGAAATTGTTATCTCCTTATTCGTTTGGAATATCGAAAGAGTGTCAATACTAAATAATTAGAGAATCTTTTTAGAATTTCTTTTTTTTTTTTTTTTCCAGGACGTTTTTAAACGTCTTTGGCAGGCAATAGCTGAATGCCCAAAGACGTTTATAAACGTCTTTGGCAGTTAATCAGTTAATGGGTTAAACTGGGCTATCAGACTACAGGAGTTTTTAAATCTTAAGCGATTCAGAAATCCGGCTCCATCACACACACCATAGGATAATCTTATGAGATTATCTCTTATACGATGATCTTAACCCATTCATTCCGGGAATGCATCCGTCTCATTTTTTATTTCTTTAGCTATTCAAAAATTGCAGACATGCGCTGTGAGCTTGTATGTCTGCAATAGCTTGATCTGCTATTTTTTTAAAAATCTTGAACATTTGTGCAAATCTTTGAATATACATATTTTGGAACAAAACATTTTGATATGGGGGTCTGCGACCAAATACATATCATTTTGGGTGGTCCTTGGCATGGAAAAGTTGGAGCACTGCACCACTGATATAGCAACATACTGTTAGGATTTAGAAAACGTTTTTAGATATGTATTTGGCCGTGGACCCCCATCTCAAAATGTTTTGTTCCAGGGACCCCCCGAAGCAAAGATTTGAGTTACAAATGTAACTTTTGAGAACCACTGACATTTCTAGAATCGGCCTCAGGTCTTAATGGGTTAAGTATAAATCTGCCTTATGATGCATACCGTACAAGATAAAGAGCTCTGAGTGGTTGGAAGACTAGAAAAGTGTTAAATATAGAACATTTACCATTTTGCCTCCAGTTAATATGAACCTTTTCCAGTTCATGACTTCTCTCTCTCTCTCTGTCTCTCTCTACGTGTGTGTATGTGTGTCATTGTCTCTCGCCCTGCAGACCATGCAGACGGTGTTGGCAGATCTGACTCCTTATCAGTTTGAAGTGTTCAAGAGTCACACCTGCAGCGGCATCAAAGGCACCTCCACCAACGAGACGGCCGACGTGCTCGACGTGGTCGACTACATGATCCAAGTCAGAGGTCAGAATACACACTCATGGATTAACCCCTTCAGTCACGGGACGCATTCTGTGTAATTTTAAGATTTCTTTGGCTATTCAAAAAATAGCAGATCTACAAGCTCATAGCGCAGCACCGAGTGCCGCGCTATGAGCTTGTAGATCTGCTATTTTTTGAAAAAACGTGAACATTTGTGCAAATCTTTGAATATATATATTTTTTAAAGCAAACATTTGTAACTCTAATCTTTGCTTCTGGGGGATTCTACAAAATGTCTTCTAAATCCTAACAGTTTTTTAAAATAACTTATGTTGCTATAATGAGTGGTTCTTTTTTTTTTTTATGTCGAGGACCCCAAAAATGATATGTATTTGGCTGCGGACCCCCATCTCAAAATATGTTGTTCCAGGGATCCCCTAAAAGCAAAGATTTGAGTTAAAAATGTTCGCTTCAAAAAATTTATATATTCAAAGATTTGCACACATTTTCACGATAAAAAAATAATAATAAAAAAGCAGATATACAAGCTCATAGCGTGGCACTCGGTTCCACGCTATGAACTTGTATATATGCTATTTTTGAATAGCCAAAGACATTTTAAAATGACACAGATGCGTTCCCTTCCCGGTCTTAATGGGTAAATAAGTTCTCAGTCACCATGACTGATTTCAGCCATTTGGATTCTACAGAAGTATTTTATGGAATCATTATGGAATCATGTCATAGCCAATCTACAAGCTCTGCGATGCGTTGTGAGCTTGTAGATTGAGCTATTTTCAGTTATTAGTTATTGTAAGATGAAACTGAAAGAGTGATATAAGTGTTCAAATTAGTAATAGAATAGATTATATTGTGTTTGAATTGGTCAAACTAGCTATGGCACGCATGTTCAGGAGCATCTTCCATAAAACCCTAATGGTCTCGGGATATCTCACAAAAGCAAAGGTTAAAGCCTTAATATGCAATTCCTTCAACTGGAATGTAGAAAGTAGGTTTAGAAAAAAAATCTGAGCAAAACATCATAATTCCACACATTGTGCTAATTGTTAAGGAAACACTCAAGTTTCACAAATCACAGACTGCGGGACCTTGGCCTAACAAAGGGTTTCAGTCATGGACAGGTTTCAGACCTGGAACGCATTTGTGTCACTTTAGATTTCTTTGGCTATTCAAAAATAGCAGATATACAAGCTCATAGCGCGGCACCGAGTGCCGCACTATGAGCTTGTAGATCTGCAATATTTTTTTATTGTTTTTTTATTTTTTTCAAAAAACTGTTGTATGTCCCATTATGTTGTGTCACAAACTCACAACGTGATCTGAGCTTGTAGACAGACAGCACTTTTGGATATCGATTGATTGATTGATTGATTGATTAATGATTGATTGATCTGTTGTTGTCATTTCAGGGCATGAGGAAGCCGTGGCTAAAGCCCTGGACATTTTGGAATACATGAAGATGGACAAGCTGGCCGAGGAACTGCAAAACAAATGCATCAAATGTAAGTAAACCAGCACAGAACAGCCACTCGGCTAAATAACTAAATTACATTGTCCAACAACATTTTTGGAGTAAAAAAATAATAATAAAAAATTGAGAACACCTCCACAGCGGTGCTAATTTTGACAGCAAATTTAGATTTTGTTTGTCTTTTCTTTTGTCACCTGAAATATTTTAGTGGACTAAATATCAGAAGATTTTAGTCGACTAAATCTACAGTTGGTTTAGTGATGGCGTCGTAATACCTGATTTATACAGTACTTGGCTGCATGCCGAAAATAGCATATCTACTGCGACGCATTGTGAGCTTGTAGATCGGCTATTTTCGGGCCGCGACATGCGTGCACAACCAAACATAAGATTACCGTACTTCTCTTAGTTCTACTGGATCTCTTTTCCACTATTCCCTCCCTAACATTTTAGTCTAGTTTTTATTTGTTGATTGTCAGTACATTTTGTCATAGTTTTAGTCATCATAGCTTAGTTTTGATTTAGCTTTTGTCAGTGAAAAAAGGTAGTTGACGAACATTTTTCGTCATCGTTTTAGTCGACGAAATTAACACTGCTCCACAATGGATGTGACAGTGAATGCTTCCTCATTGTCTATCTTGTATCTTCCAACCCCCGCCAGCCCACGCCCGCACCAGACTAAGGAAGGACTTGAAGTACCGGTACTACGTCATCAACGAGGGCGTGCCCCAGGCCGGCAAGCAGGAGCTCCTGAACAACATCTACGTCGAGGCCCAGCTCTCCACTCAGGTTACTATAGCTTTTACTAGAACTACTTAAAACCCTCTTCTTCTTCTTCCATCATCACACGTCCAACTCAACTGTGTTGTGCAGCCACGCCCTCGTCTCTGGGCCCACTGGGAAGAGGCTCTCCTCTGAAGGTGGTCTTTACAGGGGACAGGTGGTGATTATGTGTTGTGAAGGTGGTCTGTATAGTAGACAGACCCCACTTCTTCATAGACGTTTTGAAGCATATTTTTAAGCCCTCTGTTTCTAGTAAAACAGGCCTGAGTTACGACAACTGCACTTGGACCGTTTTTTCCCCCCAGTCTACTCTATAGCATATCTCTGCCATAAATAGCTCGTAATAAATCTCGGAATGCCGATTTTATCCAATCAGGAGAGAGGACTGATAGAGGATACAGGATAAGCCAGTAAAATTGGAAGTGATGACACAAATGAACAGACAATTGGAACTTGAACGCATTAAAATTGAAGCTAAATGGGTTGTTTTCCCCCCGAGACTTAGACTTCAACACTTGTTTTCTGTTTATAAAAAAATCTGGCGAGACAGGAAAACCCATCTTCCATCAGAAAAGAAAGAAAATTTTGATTTTATTTTGCTGTAATCCAGGGGTCTTCAATGTTTTTCAGGCCAAGGACCCCTTAGCGGAGAGAGAGAGAGAGAGATGTAGCAGCGACCCCCACTATACTGTATATTGTGTAAAATTGTGTTGCACATTACATTTTTTTTATAGATTTCATAGATCGCTTCATATACTTATACTTGTTTGGCAGCTCTATCATCAGTGTTGCGTAAATTAATGTTGTTTAGTTTGTTTACACATCATCTTTTAATATGTTGGATTCATGTTGATGTGTATTTTCAGACATAATAACCACTTAAACTCATTTAGAACACATCTGTCTCACTTTTTCATTTGAGCTAAAAAGCATTATTTTACACTTTGGCTATTCAAAAATAGCAGATCTACAAGCTCGTAGCGCGGCACCGAGTGCCGTGCTACGAGCTTGTAGATCTGCTATTTTTGAAAAATCAAGAACATTTGTGCAAATCTTTGAATATATATATATTTTTTAAAGCGAACATTTGTAACTCAGATCTTTGCTTCTGGGGGGTCCCTGCTGGAACAACATATTTTGAGATGGGGGTCCGCGGCCAAATACATATCATTTTGGGGGTCCTTGACATGAACAAGTTTGAGAACCACTGATATGTTTCTATATCAGTGGTTCTCAAACTTTTTTCATGTCAAGGACCCCCAAAATGATATGTATTTGGCCGCGTCTTTTTCCCAAAAAAGGATTTACAAGACATTTGTAGAATCAGCCTCAGGTCTTAATGGGTTAAACCGTAGTATACTTGACCGTAGCACTCTGTACATGGTCTGCTCTTTTTTCCCCCCCTACACCAAACCTCTTTGCCGAAATTGCCGAAAATAGCCGAGCTTGTAGGTCTGCTATTTTCGGCTAAGGACCCCTTGGTCCTTGGCCTGAAACAAACTATTTTCGGCTAATGTTCCCCTCAGAATAGGGATGCTAGGGTTGAAGTTCACTCACCCCCCCCCCTGTAGTAACTCATGAGGTCCCCCTAGGGGGTCCCGGACCCCCTGTTGAAGACCCCCTGCTTTTTAATCCATGTATTAACCATAATAAACCCTGATCTCCACTGCAGGGCCACGGCGCCATCGACCCCTGGCACGAGTTCCGGCCCTACCCGTCCCAGCCCCCTCCCCCGCTGCCCCCCCCGGACACCTTCGTCACGGTCAACAACCTGTTCCGCATGAAGAACAAGACGGGCCAGCTGGTGCGCGTGGTGACCACCACCGGGCTGCCGGGGAGCGGCAAGACCACGCTGGCAGAGAAGTTCTGTCTGGACTGGTCGGAGGAGAAGGCCAACAGGGTATGTTATATGTTTCATGTCTGAGTTACTGGGTAGATATTACTTTTCTTTTTTAGATTCTTACCATTTCAGCAAAGTAATTCAGAAACTAACAGTAGCAATAATGACGGAATAATAAAAACATTTCCATACATAATTTTTAAAAAAAAAACAAGCTCTGTATCCTCCTGAATGGCGGTATTAACCCATTAAGACCCGGGAACGCATCTGTGTGTAATTTTTTTATTTCTTTGGGCTATTCAAAAATAGCAGCTTGTAGATCTGCTATTTTTGGGGAAAAAAACTTGAAAATTGGTGCAAATCTTTGAATATATATATATATATATATATATATATATATATATATATACACACACACACACACACATATACATTTTTAACTGCAATCTTTGCTTCTGGGGGGTCCCTGGAACAAAATATTTTGAGATGGGGGTCCTTGATGAAAAAAGTTTGAGAGCCACTGATATTATAGCAACATAAGTTTAAAAAAAAAAACTGTTAGGATTTAGAAGACATTTGTAGAATCCCCCAGAAGCAAAGATTTGAGTTACAAATGTTGGCTTTAAAAATATATATATTCAAAGATTTGCACACATTTTCATGATATTAACTCATTGGCCGCCATTATCGCATTAATGCGATCTAATAAATAGCGCGCCTGGCCGCCAGGATCGCATTAATGCGATCTAATAAATAGCGCGCCTGGCCGCCATTATCGCATTAATGCGATCTAATAAATAGCGCGCCTGGCCGCCAGGATCGCATTAATGCGATCTATGGTCTTTATTGATCTTTATGCTCTGATCACGCTATTCTGTTATGAATCAGGCTAAGTTTCAGGTTCCACTTACTTCAACCACCACTGCATCCGGTTTCATTGCTTGGGTTCCGTTTTCGGTTTTACATTTCCCCCCCCAGTCATTTTCGACCATAATAGGGAAACAAACGGCTTTTCACACGCTATAAAAACCGATCGGAGACCTCCCCTCCTATAATCTATGGTCTGGGTGACGAACAGTCATCCCCGTTGTGTATGACATCGTAATTTTCGCCGATCACAGAATCTGAGACATTTCACTTCCGGTTCATGTGTTTGACTGTGTGAGTGGGTGTGGGGGGGGGGCCGAGTGTGATCGAGAGGCGATCAAGCTGGTATGTGCTGCTCTCTAGTGGTGGAACGATCAAAACGATTCAACTGTCCAGCTAGACTTTCTATATGTGAATTAAATAACAAAATAACGAAACAAAAAAACACGAAAATCGCTGGCAAGGGCTGCTATGAACGAGGTTTTAACTCTGGCAGTCAATGAGTTAAAAAAAAAAAAAAAAAAAAAAAAAAGATCTACAAGCTCATAGCTTGAGCTTGTAGATCTGTTATTTTTGAATAGCCAAAGACATCTTAAAATGACACTGATGCCTTCCGGTCCTAATGGGTTAAAAGAACAAGACGGCATGGCTAAGCATGGCTGTCCATTCATTTCAATGAAATATTGGTGTTCAAGGTTGTGCTTTATTGTTACATCTTCTGTACAGGTACACAAGAGTAAAACGTATTCTTGTGTACAGGTACATATAACGTATTATTACAACAAAGAGAGGGCAAAGAGCAAAAAAAAAAGATTTGGTATTTATTATATACACTAACTGCATTTTTTTCAGTAGCTGCCACATTACTTTATGTAAACAACTTCACAGTATCTTCTATATACAGCAGTTTAGCTGTATAGCATAATGAATGGTAGCTCTGAAACAGGTATTGATGATTCAAGCCGTCACACCTGGCCTGAGTTAAACTATAATAACTGGACCCGGAGCTGGGTGTGGCTACGCACCTGCTGTGCATTGAGAAAGTTGATGAGTAACCCGGAACGCTCGCCCCAAAAACACAGTCGCCCCCCATTTTTTCCGTGGGCCGCTCGCCCCCCCCCCAGCGGTTCTTGTATTTGTTTTACTGAGGTTAAAGGGATAGTTCACCCACTTTTTTTCTATCTATTAGTCACCCCATGGAGACTTGAATTCATGGATATTTTTTAGGTTTTGTCTCTTTGTCATTCCTAAGACAATCGTCTGATGACCAGCAGCGGTTCCGGTAGGAGACACAAAGAGTCTCCTTTGTGTCTCCTACCGGAAACATTAGCCGGTAGGAGACTGTAATCAAATTATTGTCTCAGTAATGCGACAAAAACGAAACCATCTCCATTAATTCAAGGCTTCATGTGGTGTGTAATTGATAGAAAATAGGGTCAATCCCTTTAAGGTTAGGAATAAGTTTTGGGCTAGGCATAGTTTTACTGAGGTTAATTTTAGGAATAAAGTTAGTTTTAGGCATAGTTTTACTGAAGTTACGTTTCAGGAATACCTGGTAGCGACCGTTCCGAGGGGCAAACTGGATTAGACCCAGGGCGAGCCGGATTAGACCCGGGGCGAGCGTTCTTGTATTCAGTCGATGCACAAGCAGGATAAATCAGTCGCCTCCACAAACGTTCAGGGAGAGTCACTGTCTGGTCAGAAGGTAACATCTGCTCCCCGTGTAAACGTTCTTTTGTAGAGCTACAGGATCTTAGATATAGTACCACAGCATGGCAAGCAGTGTTAATTTTGACAGCAAATTTTAAATTAGGTTTCGAATAAAATATTCCTTTGTTATATTTAGTCAAATGTCTTACTATCAGTATAGTTTTAGTCGACTAAATCTACAGTTGATATAGTCTACAAAATGTTATTTTGGTGTGCCGTGATGGCATCCTAAGGCCTGATTTATACTTGGCTGTTGATGAAATTGTCCATAATTTAGTCATAATCTTAGCCTAGTTTTAATTTAGCTTTCGTCAGTGAAAAAAGGGTCGATGAACAGTTTTTCCGTCTGATGTCAAGCAGCATGTGATTCTGTATGGCTACTTGTAAAGTAAAACAAAAACTTTGTGATCTTGAAATCTTGTCTGTCCTGCAACTGAGCCTGTTCAGTGTCATTGACAAAACATGTGTCTTTCCTCTCCCCCCCCCCCCCCCCCCTCATAGGATTTCCTGTTTTTCATCCCACTGTCGTTCAAGCTACTGTGGCGGCTACGCGAGAAACCGGAGATGTCCTTTTTATATGCTCTGACGTACGACCTGAAAATGTGCAAGAACCTGGACTGCCTGATGGAGCCCGACTGTAAATTTATCATCATAATGGACGGCTTCGACATGTGGCTGCAGGACATTGACTGGAATGTACGTGTATTTGCACACACACACACACACACACACACACACACACACACACACACACACACACACACACACACACACACACACACACACACACACACACTTGCAAGCTCCCAATGTTTTTTTATGCTTTTGAAATAAATAAGGACTGGTTTTGGACATACGACAGCAATGATATACAGTATATGAATATGTGTGCAGCCGTCATAGGTGATGTAAGTCATATCTTTTGGTTAAAAAAAATTTCATTCAACAAATGTCATTCATTTCATTCATATACAGTGTTTGCTCAGTAACAGGGGTCTCCTCGGCAGGTCCAGGGCTTTAGTAAACAGTGGATTCATGTGGTTCATACTTTTTTTTATAATAATCATCTCTCTCTTCCCTGAGTCCAGGACACAGTCATGAGGAGACCCCTGTTACCGCCCCAAAAAACATGGCACTAATCGCTATCACAATATAGAGCTATTTAACACTTATTTTTTTAACAGTATCACCTTCAATTTATCCCCTGAGCAAGCAGGTAGGCTCCATTAGCTCAATGGTAAAATGGCCTTGTAGATGGGCTGTTTTTGCAGAATGTTCTCTAGGATTGGTCTGCTATATATTCCA
Organism: Gymnoscopelus braueri; assembly: GCF_963280865.1. Classification (NCBI taxonomy): domain Eukaryota; kingdom Metazoa; phylum Chordata; class Actinopteri; order Myctophiformes; family Myctophidae; genus Gymnoscopelus; species Gymnoscopelus braueri. The sequence goes on from NC_137606.1 coordinate 53,389,237, forward strand.
CAGCTTGTAGATCAGCTATTTTCAGCCCCAACGTTCGCTGCGGTCGCTAGGAACGTTGGGGTTCATATTTGTAGTTAATAATTTGGATAATAACAATCGTCTCTCTTTTTATCCCCGTGTCCAGGACAGTCGACAGGTCACCAACATCAACGCGGCGGCTCCTATGGACGCCATCGTGGTGAACCTGCTCAGAGGGACTCTGCTGCCCCACGCTCGCATCTGGATCCTGGGGAGAAGAGCCGCTCTCACAGCGCTACCACCCAAGCTCATAGACCTGGAGACGGAGATCCAGGGATTCACGTATGTGTGTGTCTTGTTGTCAACATAAACGAGCCGTGCACGCGCCACATCCCATACGAGTCCATGATTAGACCAGTGCTTCTCAAAGGGGGCTCCAGTGGGGTCCCCAGCTAAATTGATTGACCCAGTAGTTGGGAAGCAAATGGACTCTTACGGGTCTGTAATTCCGACAATGGAGAAAATGGTGTGCACTGTCGGGAGTTAAATTATCACTGACGATTTTACTATTGTGAGCTTGTAGATCGGTTATTTTCGAATAACCCGAGTACAAAATAGGGTTAAAGTGGTTAACCCATTGAGACCTGGAACGCATCTGTGTCACTTTAAGATTTATTTGGCTATTGAAAAATAGCAGATATACAAGCTCATAGCCTTGAGCCGTGCTATGAGCTTGTAGATCTGCTATTTTTGAAAAATCTTGAAAAAAGAAAATATTTTTTTTTTTCAAAAAAACTGTTAGGATTTAGAAAACATTTTAAAGAATCGCCTCAGGCCTTAATTGGTTAAACTGACTTGAACTAATTTTGCTGGGGAGCCCTCTCAAGGACCCCTAGGGGCTCCCCGGTACCCCACTTTGAGAACCGCTGGTCAATACAGTTGAGTTGAATTCAGTTGAGTTGATGTGATATTTCTCCGTGTTGAATTCTCAGTTGGATAGGCTCTATGCACAGCAGCCAAATTGGTAAGAAATTGGGCCTCTTCCTTACTTCCTTCACGGGTCTTACCAATTATAATTTAAAGTGGGGTCCAGGAGTTTTGGGGGTCCTTGAAATTAAAACGTTTGAGAACCACTGTGCTACACTAAATAGAACGGAGCCTCAATTAGTATAATTGATAAAACCTGTGAAGGAAGTAGGGAAGAAGCCCAATTTCTTTCCAATATGGATGTTGTGCATATTAATGTGTTTTTTGTCCGTGTTTAATTCAGTTGAATGAATATCATTTTTCTTTGTTTAATTCGGGTCAATCTATATGATTTTTCTCTGTTTAATTCAGTTGAATCAATGTGATTTTTCCGTGTCGAATTCTGTTGAATCGATATGATTTTTCTCTGTGTTGAATCGATGTGATCTTTTCTCCGTTCCCACACAGTATCGGCGACAGTGACAAGTACCTGTTCCAGCACTTTAAAAAAGACGTGGAGGTGCAAGGCCAGGTCCTCGACCATTACAAGCGCTGTACGTCCCTCGTGAGGTTCTGTCGGCTTCCCTTCGTCTCCTGGATGGTTTACACTCTAATGGACTCTCGCTTCAAGTACCTGCACTATGGCAAGTTCGCCCCCAAGCTGTCGGAGTTCGTCGCCAACTTCATGATCTATCAGACCAACTGCAACCTGGAATACTACCACGGGCAAGCGTCCAACCAAATAGTAAAGTAACATATTTTTTTATAACATTACTGTGGTTCTCAAACTGTTTTTATTATTTAAAGGGTCCCCAGTTTGATATGCGGACACTGATCCCCATTAGATACAATCAGTGGTGGAAAGTAACTAAGTACATTTACTTAAATACTGTACTTAAGTACAATTTTGAGGTATTTGTACTTTACTTGAGTATTTCCAATTTCCAATACTTTTACTTCTACTCCACTACATCTCGGAGGCAAATATTGTACTTTTACTCCACTACAATTATTTGAAAACTTTAGTTACTTTTCAGATATAAATTATTATTTTATGAAACATACACCGACTACTTTAGCCCTATTTTATACCAAGGCTATTTGAAAATAGCAGATCAGATGCGACGCGTTGTGAGCTTGTAGATCTGCTATTTTCAAATATTTTAGTACTTTTACTTTTGGTATTTTAAGTACATTTTGATGCCAATACTTCTGTACTTTTACTCAAGTAAGTTTTTAATTCTGGACTTTTACTTGTAACAGAGTATTTTTATATTGCAGTATTGGTACTTTTACCTAAGTAAAGAATTTGAGTACTTTTTCCACCACTGGATACAATACAATCTCTGGGAGCGCAATATACACTACAAAAATCCTAACTCTTGGGAGTGTACAAATGGGGTCCCATTTATACACGCTCAGAGTTACAGACCTGTAAGGGTCCATTTGGTCCCATTTGTACGCTCTCAAGAGTCACAGACCCTTAACTCCTCAGTGACCCCTGGGGGTCCCTGGACCCCAGTTTGAGAACCACTGTCTGCATTACAAAGCCTGGTTTGGCGACTTGTGATAATATGCAAGGGATAATCAATTGGGAACAGGTCTTAATGAGGAATGATAAACCCCCGACAGGGTTATCGCGTCGGTAGCCTCGATCTCCAGGCTTTTATTGTTTAGTTTTGCTAAAAAATAAAAGCCTGGCCCAGCGCGTCGGTGTACTCGGTATGAGGAAGTGTTTCATTTCCCAACCAACCAGAGTGCAGTGGACGTCGCTCGTAATGTTGTGTTAACGGGGCGGGGGTTGACGGACAGATCGGTGAACCAATGGGATCAGGCGCAATCTCTCGCCGGCTCTATACACCCGCCCCTCTATACACGAAATCAGGAGCGTTGGGGCAGCCTATCGTGTCGGGGTCTAATCACCCTGAAAGGGTGTGTTTCTCAATAATGACCCACTCACTCCCCATTGATTATCCCGCTTATTACACGGCTACTTAACAAAGAAATGTATAAATTGTAGGCCTGACCTCTATTAGTCGACTAATTAGTCGAGGGGTGTCTGAGTCGACTCTCTCTTTTTAATAAAATTATTCGACTGAGAGATTGGCCTAGTTTTTTATATTAATTAACTAATAGTTTGCAAAAAATAGATATACATCATGATTTATTGGGAGAAACCAATAGTATATGTTAAATCAGACACTAAGCACCCCTACAGCCCAAATGGAATGTTCCTCTATTGCATGATTTGACTGAGAGATTGGCAGTCGAATCAGTCTGATTCGACTGCCAATCTCTCTGTCAAATCATGCAAAAAATTAAAAGAAAAAAAATAATATATATATATATATATATATATATATATATATTTTTTTTTTTGGGTGTTGCATTAGTCGACTGCCAGTCCGACTATTGGCAATTAGTCGCCAATTAGATTCGACTATACAAATCCTCAGTCGGGGACAGGCCTAATAAATTGTCCCAAAAGTAACAACAAAACGAAGCCTTTCATTGCTTACTGCAATCAAAGTAGTCCATTCATTTATGCACTGCGGTCTAATCGATAGGGAAAAAAGTCATTTTGGGGGTGAACTATCCCTTTTTAAGACACGTCTCCTTTTGGTCTCAGGAATGGAGAGAGGAGGACCGTGTGTTCCTGAAGAAGATGGGCAAGTTTGCCCTGAAGCTGCACGAGAAGAACGCCTGGCTGTTCTCGGAGGAGGAGATCAGGGAAGCCGGGCTGGACGTGAAGCTGGTGACCACATACTGTGGCCTCTGCACGGTGGTCAGCGAGGAGGCACGCCAGGGACGCAAGAAGTACTGCTTCGTGCACCTCATCGTTCAGGTAAAGATGCCGTGGCGTTATGGTCCCCTTTTTTTTGTGGAAAGGACCCCCAAATGGATGTGTATTTGCACGCAGACCCCCCATCTGAGAAGGGTTTGTGCCAGGGACCCCCAGAAGAGAAGATTTGTGTAAAAAGAAAATCCAAAATGTTCTTGCTCAATCCAAACAAGTTCGAGCTTGTAGATCTGCTATTTTTGAATAGCCAACGTATAAATGGATAAAGTGGTTAAAATGATTGTGATGCTATATATTAACTACTTTTGCTGGGGACCCCCTGAAACCCCTCCAAGGACCCCTGGGGGTCCCTGGACCCCACTTTGAGAACCAATGCCGTAACCACTTGAACAGCATCCGAATGCTGGGGAAAATGCGCGTAGAAATTTGCCGATCTACAAGCTCATAACGCGTGTCGACTGTATTAACATATTATATTAAGTCAGCCAGTGCCAGCATTTTTGAGAATTTTTAATAACCTTTCAAGAGCCACAGAATATTTTTTCCCTGGACGATCGACACAGAGTGTCGCAAAAGATGGAGAAATGCGTCTGCTTCCATTGGGGGGGGGGGGGGGAAGCGTGTCACCGCGACCCTCTGTTCTTTAGTTATTGGCTGTTGAATATAGCTTGTTCTCGCCCAAAAAAATCACATTGTGATCACATTATTTCCGCGTCTGCTGTTCTCCAGAAGTCATAGGATCATTCATAGGTTGGCAAACAGCACCATCTAGCGTAAACACTTTGGCTTTGGAACAAATGGATGTGTTACACGTCAATGGCACTGAATGAGTTGTTAACATACTCTATCATACAGATTAGTCAACATGATATTCTATTTACAACTTTTTGCTATTTTCTTCGTTGACCGGGGTCCCCCAGGGCCGAAAAAACAGCCAACTGCAACCTCACAAAGTTTACCCCAGAATTTGGACGCTTGGGTTTCAAGGGGTTAAAATGAGAAGTTGGAGTTGAAGAATTGTGACATCACGAGTGGAGGAAGTTGCTAGTTGTACATAGAGCATTGAATGTTCCTGGTATGATATTGTCCTATAAATGTACATGCAATGCTCTGGAAGCCTTTTCTACCGTTCACTGTGAAACTACCTTTATGTTGATGATATAAGTTTCCTTGTGTTTTTTACACGGAGCTTCTTCCATTCATGCCATCACAAGGCCGGGTTGGATTTAGCTGTTCAAAACACTGATCTCCAAAATGTTTGCGTGGATTATAGCTCATTTTTTATAAATATAGACAGTATTACAATTGGTCAGACTAGCAGCAGAATACATGTTCAGAAGCATCTTCCATAAAGCCATACTGGTCTCCGATATTTCATAAAGGCAAAGGTTATAAAGCCTCAATTTCAAATGTCATTAACTGGTTGGCTGTATGTAGAACAGTAAGAACATTGGTTTAACCCATTAAGACCTGAAACGCATCTGTGTGTCATTTTTAGATTTCTTTGGGCTATTAAAAAAATAGCAGATATACAAGCTCGTAGCTATGAACTTGTATATCTGCTATTTTTGGCAAATCTTTTAATATATATATATATATATATATATATATATATATATATATATATATATATATATATATATATATATATATATATATATATATATATATATATATGTATTTTTTTTTTTTACTCAAATCTTTGCTTCTGGGGGGTCCCTGGAACAAAATATTTTGAGATGGGGGTCCGCGGCCAAATACATATCATTTGGGTGGTCGTTGACATGAAAAAAGTTTGAGAACCACTGATATTATAGCAACTAGTTTTTTCAAAAAACGGTTTGGATTTAGAAGACATTTGTAGAATCCCCAGAAGCAAAGATTTGAGTTAAAATGTTTGCTTTAAAAAAAAAATGTATTCAAAGATTTGCACACATTTTCAAGAAACATAGCAGATATACAAGCTCGTAGCGCGGCAGTCGGTGCCACGCTATGAGCTTGTAGATCTGCCATTTTTGAATAGCCCAAAGAAATCTAAAATGACACGGATGCTTCCCCGGTCTAAATGGGTTGAAATGATAATACCTAAACATAACTTCACATGTTGTGCTAGTTACATAGGAAAGCACTAGTGTAGGGGACTCTCTCCACTCTGTTTCACAAACCACAGATTGAGACCTAACGATTAGCTTTTTTTTTTTGGAAAAACATGTTCAGAACCCAAGATATGATGATTTGAAGATTTGCTGCTCCATTCACTCTTTGTTTAACTTCTTACTGAAAAAGGCTGTATCTCGGCTCCTAAGCACTTTTTTTTTTACAATTAATTTTGGTTGTGGCACTCGGAGCCAAAATTCCATAAATAAGCATGGCACTGGAAGAGTTGAGAGGTCCATTTGGTTCCATTTGTACACTCTCAGAGTTATAAGGGTCCTTGAAATTTCCCTTGTTTAAAGTGATCCGTTGCGGTTGTCTTTTAAAGGAGTACATGGCGGCCCTGTGGATATTCCTGACCTTCTGGCTGGAGGGGAAGAACCTGCTGGCGCACCACCTGAAGCCCCAGCCCAAGTTTCTGGCCTCCAAGGACCAGGGCAAGTCGGTGCTGCCGCTGATCGAGAGCGCCGTCACCAAGATCATCGGCCAGCCGCCGGGCCGCTTCGACATGCTGCTGCGGCACCTCTGCGGCATCTCCTACCCCAAGCACATCAGCCTGCTGACGGGGCGCTTCTGCCGCGACGGCAGCCCCATCATGAAGGGCCAGGACGACGCCTTCAAGATGATGGAGCAGAAGAGCCTGAGCCACCCGGAGAGGGGGTCGCTGTTCAGGCTGTGCATGAGCGAAATGACCGAGAAGGAATACTGAGACCGGAGGAGACGCTGTGCCGGGAGGAGCGGAGACTGTGGGCCCCATCTTGTGCGCCGCCTTACCCCCTTATGCCTAAACTTATTTGGCATTTTGTACTATTTTGAAAAACATTTTAAAAATGGTCAAAATAGTGTCTACATCGACTCGTTGGGAGCTTGTAAAATTGGCTATTTTCACTATTTTGAAATGTTTTCAAAAAGTAAAAAATGCGTAATAGGTTCAGGCATATGGGGTAAGGCGCAGCGCAAGATAGGGCCCTTGTGCCATCTGGTGTTCCGCCATAGGACTCTTTTGGTACAATAGGCTCTATGCACGGCAGCCATATTGGCATGAAACTGGGCCACTTCTTGGCTGTTACAATGATCCTATGTGATTAAAGTTACAGGGAAGTAAGGAGGCGGCCCAATTTCATACCAATATGGCTGTTGTGCATAGAGCCTATTAAAAGGGGGTGTAAAGGTGTGTTCACGTGTAAAGCCAATGCAAAGACGCAAATTGACGTGAGTTTGCACCGGGCGAGCGCAAAGACACGAAAACGTATCCTTGTCTTCGCTCAAGTTGAAATATTCGCAATCACAACAGCCAATCAGTGTGCCTTTTTTTTCTTTTAGATTTCTTTTACACACCAATAATAGGAAACAAAGTCTTATGCACACCTGCTCAGCTCAGAGACGGGTGCGTAGGCAGGGATCAGACGTATAGAATGAAATAAAATGACCCGCACACGGTGTACACTTACAGGGACAACTTTTCGGACGACAGACCACCTTCTGGCATCTGAAGACCGAAACGTCTGTTGTCTATTGATCGAAACGTTGCTTAAATAAAGTTGTCCCTATTGTGCAGGTTATTTAATTTTACACACCAATAATGAAACTGCAACTCACCGGAGACGTATACTATAGGCATATCGCTCCTCAGCTGGCATGGAGCACCTGCAGTTCGTGTCCAACCGGAGCTATCCCGTCATCGAACCTCTAACCAAACGCCTCACCAAACTCTTTTGGGCTTTGTGCCGAGTCTGGGACCCAAGTGGACCCTTACAGGTCCATTTGGTTCCATTTGTACACTCCCGGAGTTTCATTTAAAACTGGTCATTTAACGCTGGAGGAGTCCCTGTGCACGTTTTCTGTTTTGTTTTACGTGCCTGCACGTAAAACGACACATTCTTGTATGTCAGTGTCGTGCGAAAATAGCCAATCTAAGCTCACAAGGTGTCGCAATCGCAACGCATTGTGAGCTTGGCACGAGCTTGACGAGCGTCGTGCGTGAATGTGCGTGAATTTACACGCACATGGATATGCGCCTGTACTGACGTCGTAATACATGGTACCAACTGATGTGTGCTGCACTGGTTGCCTATAATGACGGGCCCAAATTGAGACGGCAGGTTGAAAGTGTTAAAAAGTTAAAGCTCTATATTGTGATATTAATCATTGCTATAGAGTATTTGTTCAGTAACGGGGGTCTCCCGTCTCAACAGAGAATACATTTTCAACAGTTTCCTATTCAACAGTTTCACGTGTTCATCTTTGAATATGTATGTGTTTTCTCACGTGGTTGGATGAAATGTGTATCCTGACCTGAAAATGTACACATTTATTTTGTTTACTTAAGTGCTGGAGAAGAGATACAGGGACACCCCTGTTACTGATTAAACACATGATTATTACATTTAAAATGTATTGTAACACAAACATATCACTTAACACTGTCTTAAGTTGGCAACAGTTCACCTGGTCACCGTTTCATGTGGGCCCACCCAAACCGTTTCATGTGGGCTCACTCAAACCAAAAACCCCAGATAATGCCTTAGAGACCTGTATGGGTTTGGTTCCATGTGTTACGATCTATTGGAGTAGCGTCACCGCCATCTGCTGGTAGAACAGTATTATTACCGGCTCCAATACCTGACCTGTCTCTGATGTACCAGGTCGGTTCTCTAATATTTGGGACCAATCGGATCTCCGAACACATTTCCCCGGTCCGTTAGGGTTGGGGTCTGTAATATTTGGACTCGTGAAAACCGTTGTGCACCGTGATTTGGTCTTCAAATGTTGCAATTTTGACTGCTGGGTAAAACTATTATATCAGATAACTTGTGATGAGCGTTCATTATTTTCATTTTTTTTATACTTTACTATATTGCCTTGTTTTGCTTTTATTATCCCAAATGAATCGATAGTGATTGACAGTTTCTTAAATTATGACAATTGTTGGTGTGTGCTGGCGTTTAGGGCTGTAACATTATCTTAAATAGAACTTTTCAGTCTGTAGATGCCTTGCTATGATTCTGATCTAATGTGAAATATCATAGCTTTATCAAACATTCCACAACACCTGTCTTGCAGCTGAGGAGGAAAAAAACCTGTTTGCCCTTTCAAAGCTAATTCCAATGCTACTGATAATGTACACTAAACTGCGCTGTGCCTTGCAGGGGCGAGATGAAGCCATTTCATTCATTTATAATGGAACCCATCACCACTACCTTAAGGGATTTTTAAACATAAGAAGAAGATATTCTATTGAACGTGTAGTATGTGATCAGGCCATTACAGTGTGTGAACATAAAGGATGACACAAATGTTGGCATAAACTGAGACAAAGGGACACTAACAGATGCGAGTCGGTGGCATTGCCTTACAATGCAGGTCTTGCTGTCTACTGTCATCCTCATCTCCCCTCTTCTCCTTAAAGTTGTTTTATGCTGTGTATAAGAAATACAATTTGGAGTTTTCTGACGTTCCTAAACTTCAAGTTTAATGTGATATCAAGTTTACAGGTGTAAAATAATTGGTTCTTTTAAGTAAAACAAAAAATGCAATTGAAAAGGCCTGTAGTCGATTGCTTGGGTTAACTGTTAGGAGATACATAATGCAATGCCACATACAATATATAGTTGCTGTTGGGCAGAAACGTCTTAGCTCCATATTCTAACTTTTTGTTTTTTCGTAAATGAACTCCCTACTTGATCATACTATAGCGTCACACAAAAGTAGTTGGCACCGCGTTTTGAGCTTGTGGATCTGCTACTTTTGCTGGAAAGTAACAGTTTTGGACATATGAGGTTTCCCCAATGGTACCAAATATTCCATTCGTACTCAAGTTATTAATTATCACTGACAATTTTACAGCGTAGATTGGTTTTCCCAGAGAAAGCAAATTGTATCAAATTGGAGTCTGTGGCCTAATTAATATAATAGTCCTGGGTCCTTTAACGGATAGAGGTGTCGGGTGGAAACCCTGTATGTCCCAAACATTACTTTTTAAAAATATATTTTTTTAAATAGTGAAAATATCCACTCTGCAAGCACGCAACGTGTCACAATGCGATGTGTTGTGTGCTTATGAAAAAGCATAACAAGTTGAAATGTGTTGGCGATGCAACGTTTCTGCCTGACGGCAAAGATTAGTTTTTGAGACACTGCAGGCCCATTGCTTCACAAAAATGAATGCGCTTGAGCAGCCATCTAAAATGAGCTGATTCTCATGGCAAGAATCTGTGATGAGATTGATCCATTGAATAGACATGCATGTTGAATTGGTTGTTGAAGACGGGTAATTTTCTGTTAGCTTTAGTCTCACATTTGCAGTCCCCAACTTTTCATCATAACACCCAGCAAGAACAGTTTGCTATAGTTTATAAACTATCAAGGTCATGTAACGATACAAAGATGTAATATTTTTATGTATTTAATTTTTATGATACTGTGGAAGATGGTGTTTGTGCCTTAGAACTCTGCTATATGGTGTTTTTCTAGTAGACAAATAAAAATAGCATTTTGTGACACTTAAAATGTTGTGATACTTGTGTGTTCATGCGCGCAGGCAGGCTATCCAGTGCACAATATGAACTATATCGGTGTATGTGTGGTTTCCATAATGTTTGTAGATTATAACTTAGTATGCTAAGTTACTAATAATAGCATATTAGTAAGACTCACCAATGCATGAACAACTGTGTTGTTGATCAGGGAATTCAAGAATTTAATTGTCAAGCATTTAATTGAAATGCGATCTATGCTCAAAGTTAAAAGTTGCAATCCAGAACAAATTTTAATGAATGGAACAGTTATCGTAACCAGTGGTGGAGTTATGTTAATACAATATTGTCTGTTGGGTGAAAACCTCATGTCCAAAACATACTTTTCAGGATTCAAAAGTAGCAGATCTGCAGGCGCTGCGGATCTGCACCAAAAGGAAGAAACCGTAACCCTTATCCAATCCACTTCATCTATAGAGTACATTTAAAACAACAGTGTTGAACCAAAGTGCTGTACACTCAGTAGCAAAATAAATACTAAAACATACAAGAGCAAAAACAATACACAATAAACAGGACAACATAGGGAACAGAACCAATAGCATGACAACACATATGACACACACATGACAACACATATGACACACAAAGCAGACCGAAGACAGATGTAAGTGAGCTTAAATAACCCGCCCGATTGGACAGCCACGTCAGTGTATGACGTACTGTATGGGTCTGCATGACGCTGTTAACAGCCACATAGAATGAGAATTGATGTGACCTCTCGAGTATGTCTGCCAGAACTAACTCGCAGGCTACGTATAATTAGATGTAATTTCCTGTGTTCTGGTGAATTTTGGGAGTTTGATACCAAATCCAGTAGAAAACCAGAAGAAATGACGATCCAGAAGAGTGTCAGGAGACATGGTCAAAAACCAGGAGACTCATCCGGGATCCAGGAGTGTTGGCAGCCCTGGCTGTAAGTCATGTTTTAAATAGTTCTATATTCAGATTACTATAAAGTGTGCAGTAACAAGGGATCTCTCCTATCTTAAGTACACATAAAATACATTTTCAGGTGGGACACCAACTTCATACAATCAAAACATAACTCATACAGGATAAACAAGTGAAATTAGAAGTGATGAAACACATAAATTAGCAGAAACATTGTAACTGGAACACAAACTGTCTCCTGATTTGAACCCACCTGAACATGTATTTATGTTACTATTCATAAGAGCTGGACAGAGCTGTTAACAAACACTCTATATACTGTAGCATGCTATTACATAGCATGATTATTATCTACAATAGCTATACTATTGGAACATAGAGCTTTAACCTTTTACAGCACCTTTAATTTTTTTTCTCACTGATGTTTTGACTTGGTTTGTTTCAATGCTGCACTCATTGTAAATTGCTCTGGACTACAGTATCACATCAGCTCATTATCAAACATTTAGTAGCTCTTTGTTGATAGGGACATTATTTGTGAATCTAATAAATGAGGGAGGGGGGGGACTAAAATTACATTACATCACAACTATCTTCATTATATTGGACTATTAAATGGCTTTGTTAAATTATTGATTCCAATTGTTTAATCAAGAGATTCTTTTCTGCCTTTGTCTACCTTGCTGTGGAAGACAATAACATCATTTTCAAATCAATATTCTGTGTCAAATTATAGATTTTTGTTTACAAGTAGCTGTTTAATGAGCAGGACCAATAAGAGAATGTATAAGAATGTCTGTCTATTCAGATCATAGTTTCACTCTCTCCACTGTTATCTCCACACTTGAGTTGTAGAATTACTAAATCTAGTCAACAACAACAACAATATTCTCTTAACGGGGTCCCTGGCCCCGAATCTGTTCAAATGGGGGGGTCCTTGACATGAAAATCATTGAGAACCACTGTATTAGATATCTGTCACCTCCTGCACACCTTAACGCATTAAAAACCGGGAAAGCATCTAAAGCATTTTAGATTTTTAGCCTTGGCTATTCAAAAATAGCAGATATACAAGCTCACAGCGCCTCACTTCGTGCCGCACTGCGAGCTTGTAGATCTGCTATTTTTTTTACATTTTTGAAAAAAAAAAGTGTTTGAAAAAGGTTGATTTTTATTAATTTTTTTCATGGAGAATTGTCTCTTCACAAGCCTCCTACCGGAGACTCCACCGGTCACCAAATGATTGTCTTAGGAATGCGACAACAAAAAAAATATCTCAGTGAATTCAAAGGCTTCACGGGGTGTTTAATTGATAGAAAATAAGTATTTTTTTTTGAATGAACAACTGCTTTAAGTCTTTCTCCTGGTCATTACAGATGTCAAAATATAACAGACTTTTGTAATGACAGCCACTCATTAATGCACTTTACAAGTTTGCCTTTGTGTAACAGATTAGGGTTAAAATTAGTATTTCTCTCATTATATGGTAGTGTATGTCTGAAAGGGTTAATGTGTAGCTCAATATCACATATATAATATTAATGTATCAGTTTGTTGATAGACATATGTATTTAAGTATCTAATGAGGGAGTATAGGGGACTAAAATGATCACCATCATTTTCACTATATTGGATTATTGCATGGCTTCATTGAATATAGATAGAATCAGAATGATCCTTATTGTGCCATCACAGGTTTACAGGTGTAAAGAAGTGGGTGATTTGTTTTTATGTATTTATTTGTACTTGTTTCCAGGTTAATCAAAGGTTCTGCCTCTGTTTACCTTGCTGTGGAAGCTAATAAAATCATTTTCTAATCAATATTTATTATTAAGTATCGATTTAATTCACAAGTAGTCATTTAATAAGCAGGATAACGTAGAACAAGACGGTCATCACTGCAATATAAACCCTTTAAGGATTAAGTAAAGTTGAATGAACAGTGACTGGCTAACTGTACATTATCCCTTATATACAGACATCCCACCTCCCCCTTAATTTTTGGATTGCCTCGGGCGGCAGGCATCTTTATATATTATTATATATTATATATTAATATTATAGAGACACAAATATATTATCACGAAAACATATTATTAACGTTCTGTTATAACAAACAAATTATCCATAATTCACTAAATAATCACCATTAAGCCTCTTCAAACTTATTTAATAAAACGTTCCGTTAAAACAAACTAATTGTCCATAATTCACTAAATAATCACCATTAAGCCTCTTCAAACTTATTAAATAAAACGTATTAATGGGGGGGGGGGGGGTACCTTGAAACAGGTGCTGGGGCTGGGGGAACTTAAAACAGTAGCTAGTTCGACCCTGCCCACAATGGGAGGGGTTGAAGGTTTAACTCCGCCCACCATCAGCTCCTCCCCGATCTGCAAGCTGCAGTCAGGGGCTTCTCAAGTTCTCAAGAGGGAGAATCAGTGGAGGGGGAGTCTAGAGAAACACAGAAAACAGTGCATGCTAAGCATACACGTAACAGTACTCTGTAGAATGTTATGTAGATTCAGATCACAGCTGGTAACACCGTGCCTCAAACATGGACTGTCCAAATGGACAGAAGATAAACTGTTTGGGCTCTTTAGAAGAGAGATGGTCTCCAAAAGCCTTTCGTCGTCGTTGTCAGGAGAGGGACAGATCCACCATGGACGCAGGCTGCTGGAAGCCATGCTGAAGCCTGAAATAAAGTTACACAGAACAGGTAAGCATGTGCTAGCATTGCTAACAAAATCCTCAGTTTCCATCCAAACATCGCGAAATCGCGGTAATCCGCTATTTCTACCCAATCATTTTGAAAGGTATCACTAGTCTGTTGGCTTGTGTCTAATGAGAATGTCAAATAAAGATGTATAAACAGTCATATTTTGTTAAAACTGTTGTGAAAAGGTATCTTAGTTAAGTCCTCCTGGTCACTGGAACTAGCCGGTTCCAGCAGGGGGCATTGGCAAACACTTGGTCTCAGAGAGCATACATAACAAAGAGAGCCTAAACCATTAAACAAAAGGATATGTAAATCCCGCTATGCATGATGGGATTGATAGCCCTGTTTACTATCTTTGAATGAGATCCATTCAACTGGTCTTTTCTCTACTGAAGAGTTTTAACTTGACTTCAGTTCTCTAAGCTGTAGTTTCAAAACTATTCACTCAATCTTATTAACCAATATATCGTTATTTTGCTATTCCCTGCTTTCATATGACATGAAAACATGAAAATGAAAAAATGCTAGATGACTGTCTCCCAGTCAAATTTGGTCACATATACTTAGTTACTTTACACCACTGCCTACCAGAGAGTTTCATAGTAGGAACTGAGTCGAGCATACAGTAGGCTACAGGCCATGTAGCAGTTGTCTGTAAATACCTAATCTCTCAAGAACAGATTCTGCTCTGCGTTTGAATCTGTCGGGGGGGGTTCGTCATATCACGTACGCACTGGCCTACAAGTGGGCGTGCCTTCAGATCAGGAAGCAGGCCGCGCTTCCTGATATTGTTCTGTCTGTTTTAAAAAAGCGTTATGTACTATTGCACTTTTGCCCAAGACAAATTTCCCCTTGTGGGACAATAAAGTATATCTCATCATCATCTCATTTACCCAATCAAATGTAGTGGGCGGGATTTACGTGTCCGTCGATCCTTCCCCACTCGAAACAAACCAAAACTAATTTAACAGTAGCGTCCGCGGAGCAGACAAAACCACGGAAAGATATTCACATTTTAACTTGCTCTTTCATCATAGAAACAAATGGGCTTATAACCAAAACGATCCATCTTCTCTGGGAGAAGTGGTGTTAGTGTTCAGTGTAGAAATATTGTTAGTGGGAATGAAAACATAGTCGCACCACCGGAAGTGATGCGCTGAAGGCAGACCAAAACCCTGGTTTCCTTGCGCACGGGTGCTACGTCAACTTCCTCCCAGAGCCAACTGAGATAGTCAAAAACAGCAGAGGGCGCTGTTTTTCCTTTTCATTTGGCGATGGGTTCCCAGATTGGTAAATACCAGGTGGGCTAGATTTCCCCACAAGATTTTATTTGAAAATAGCCGATCTACAAGCTCACAACGCGTCGCATCGCGGCGCGTTGTGAGCTTGTAGATCTGCTATTTTCAAATAGCTGATGTATATTTTAAAGTGCTCATGTGGCCCATAGTCGCTTCTTTTGGGCTGGTTTTCCTAGGCCTGGTTGCTTGTTTCTCTCACAGAATCTGGCAACACTGGCTACAGAACCACAAATTGTCAACAGACAACAACACTATAAAATCTACTGTCAGCAGTATGGCTAATACAGTGCAAATACATCATCCTATCCATAATGAACACTGAATTAAAAACAGTACTCCATCTTTAAAATATAGCCTATAAGACAATACAAAAATTAAACTAGCAAACAGTTGCAAAGTTAAGCAAAACAAATAATGTAACTAATGTAACAGAGGTCCAATTATCTATTTATAGTTATTTCTTTCTTGAATATTTAGAACTCGGTTCAGGTCAAAAAGTGATTATTTGTTTAATTGTATTGAAAATACATGGCATATAAACACATTATGCTTGTTTCCTGATTTATAATTTATTTATGAAGGGGGGGTAGAAACTGTCTGAATACTCCTATGCCCAAGTTACCCCACGGTATAGTACCCACTACCCATACATTTAAAGGGGTATTTAAATTTAAAACACTTCTGGGGTCATTTTAATGGCTACTCAAGCTTTTTTGTGCACCCCAGACAGTTTTTAAGAAGCTTGCTTCAGTATTTAATATTTATTTTATCAGATACGCCCCCCTCCTACACTGTATAAACCCATTGTAACTCCATATTAATCTAAGCTCCATGTGTCCTTGGTTCTTTGTGACTGATATTATCCTTGTAATGCGTGAGGGGGGGTGTTTTTATTTTTTCAATTACTTTTTTTCTTTTTATGTATTTCTTTCATTACATTTATAAAAAAGTTGCCTGTAGACCAATTCAAGTATAAGTGAAAGTTTGTCTGAGGATTTAATAAATATTGAACCAACGAAAAGGATTAACAAGAGCTGGTGGTGACTAAATAACTACATTGGATTCATTTGAATACAGTTTTTTTTTTTTGAAAAGTAGCAGTTTTGGAAATAAAGTTAAAGGTTTCCACCCGCCAGTGACAATATGCTGTATTAACCGGTTAAATGGTGCATTCAACAGACTCGAGGCCTACTGTCTGAAGAAAGAAGTAGGGCAAGATGCTTTTAAAATTAGAACAGTATCACTTGGTAACACAATGCATATTATTTCTAATAATTTTGTGGTTTCTTTATCTCCCCTCATTCTCCATCCCAGATGTCTTTCCTTCCGAACTACCAGTGAAGAAACATATTTGTGACCAGTGTGGGAAAACCTTCAGCCAGAGGCGTAGTCTCAAACGTCACCAGAGGATTCATACAGGAGAAAAGCCCTACCACTGTGAGCATTGTGGGGATAAGTTCAGCCGAAAAGGTACTCTCAAACAGCACCAGAGAATTCATACAGGAGAAAAGCCCTACCACTGTGAGCATTGTGGGGGAAAGTTCAGCCAAAAAGGTCATCTCAAACAGCACCAGAGGATTCATACAGGAGAAAATCCCTACCACTGTGAGCATTGTGGGGAAAAGTTCAGCCAAAAAGGTACTCTCAAACAGCACCAGAGAATTCATACAGGAGAAAAGCCCTACCACTGTGAGCATTGTGGGGAAAAGTTCAGCCAAAAAGGTACTCTCAAACGGCACCAGAGAATTCACACAGGAGAAAAGCCCTACCACTGTCAGCATTGTGGGGAAAAGTTCAGCCAAAAAGGTCATCTCAAACAGCATCAGAGAATTCACACAGGAGAAAAGCCCTACCACTGTAAGCAGTGTGAGCAGAAGTTCCGCGATGAAATTGATCTCAACCGCCACCAGAAGATTCATACAGGAGAAAAGCCCTACCACTGTGAGCATTGTGAGAAATGTTTCAGCACTGACGCAGGCCTCAGATCTCACCAGAGGATTCATTCAGAAAACTACTACTGCTGTGAACAGTGTAAGAAATGGTTCCGACGTCACAGTAACTTAAAGAGACACATTCAAGCTATTCACACTTGAATGAAGTGTTCTAAGAAGGGTTTTAACCCATATGATGCTTTTCCTAGACTTCACACTGGAGAGAAGCCATTCTATTGTGAATAGTGTGGCAACAGTTTTCAATGGAGACAAATGTTAGTCTCTCCATGTGCACTGAGCTAGACCGGTTGGCTGATATATCGGCTATTATTTGACTTTTTTGACAACATCAGTGTCAGCAATTATTCAGCCAATGAGTCGCAATTTGTATCATTTCAACATGTCATCCCTAATTTAGGCATTTCGTTACAGGCAAAAATGTTCAAAGGTTTTAAAAATTATGCTTATACTTATTGTTCATTTATTATTTTGCTCATAAGTTCTCAAATAGGAACTTTTGTTAAATCAATGTTGTTTTTTAATTGATTAGAAAATGTTCCACTTCTTGTCAAAATATGGGCCAAAACATCAGTAATCGGATGGGCCAAAACATCAGTAATGGGTGCAGGATCGGCATCGGATGCACAAATCTGTCATCACCGAGAACTTGTCTGTTTCCCCCCGGAAATAGGTGATCTACAAGCTCAACAAAGCTCATTTTAGCATTTAATTTGTTCTCTTATTTTTCTATGACCACCCACTTAAACTTTGTTATTATATTAGTGAAGAGCTTCCTGTGTTCCAGTTCCAAATTTGTGGGCTTGTTTTTTTTTTTTTTTTCATCACTTACAGTTTCACGTGTTCATCTTTGAATCTGTATGTGTTCTCTCACGTGGTTGGATGAAATGTGTATCCTGACCTGAAAATGTACACATTTATTGTGTTTACTTAAGTGCTGGAGAAGAGATACAGGGACACCCCTGTTACTGATTAAACACTCCAATGATTATTATATTTAACATTTATTGTAACAAAAAGATATCACTTAACACTGTCTTAAGTTGGCAACAGTTCACCTGGTCACCGTTTCATGTGGGCCCACCCAAACCGTTTCATGTGGGCTCACCCAAACCGTTTCATGTGGTCTCACCCAAACCGAAAACCCCAGATAATGCCTTAGAGACCTGTACGGGTTTGGTTCCATGTGTTATGATCTATTGGAGTAGCGTCACCGCCATCTGCTGGTAGAACAGTATTATTACCGGCTCCAATACCTGACCTGTCTCTGATGTACCAGGTCGGTTCTCTAATATTTGGGACCAATCGGATCTCCGAACACATTTCCCCGGTCCGTTAGGGTTGGGGTCTGTAATATTTGGACTCTTGAAAACCGTTGTGCGCCGTGATTTGGTCTTCAAATGTTGCAATTTTGACTGCTGGGCAAAACTATTATATCAGATAACTTGTGATGAGCGTTCATCATTATTTTCTTCTTTTTTTTTTTACTTTACTTTATTGCCTTATTTTGCTTTTGTTTTATCACAAATTAATTGATAATGATTGACAGTTTCTTCAATTATGACAATTGTTGGTGTGTGCTGGCGTTTAGGGCTGTAACATAATCTTAAATAGAACCTTTCAGTCAGTAGATGACTTGCTATGATTCTGATCTAATGTGAAATATGATAGCTTTATCAAACATTCCACAACACCTGTCTTGCAGCTGAGGAGGAAAAAAATATGTTTTGCCCTTTCAAAGCTAATTCCAATGCTACTGATAATGTACACTAAACTACGCTGTGCCTTGCAGGGCGAGATGAAGCCATTTCATTCATTTATAATGTAACCCATCACCACTACCTTAAGGGATTTTTAAACATAAGAAGAAGATATTGCATTGAGCGTGTAGTATGTGATCATAAAGGATGACACAAATGTTGGCATAAACTGAGACAAAGGGACACTAACAGATGTGAGTCGGTGGCATTGCCTTACAATGCAGGTCTTGCTGTCTACTGTCATCCTCATCTCCCCTCTTCTCCTTAAAGTTGTTTTATGCTGTGTATAAGAAATACAACTTGGGAGTTTTCTGACGTTCCTAAACTTCAAGTTTAATGTGATATCAAGTTTACAGGTGTAAAATAATTGGTTCTTTTAAGTAAAAAAAAAATGCAATTGAAAAGGCCTGTAGTCGATTGCTTGGGTTAACTGTTAAGAGATAAATAATGCAATGCCACATACAATATATAGTTGCTGTTGGGCAGAAACGTCTTAGCTCCATATTCTAACTTTTAGTTTTTCCGTAAATGAACTCCCTACTTGATCATACTATAGCGTCACACACAAGTAGTTGGCATCGCGTTTTGAGCTTGTGGATCTGCTACTTTTGCTGGAAAGTAACAGTTTTGGACATATGAGGTTTCCCCAATGGTACCAAATATTCCATTCCTACTCAAGTTATTAATTATCACTGACAATTTTACAGCGTAGATTGGTTTTCCCAGAGAAAGCAAATTGTATCAAATTGGAGTCTGTGGCCTAACTAATATAATAGTCCTGGGTCCTTTAACGGATAGAGGTGTCGGGTGGAAACCCTGTATGTCCCAAACCATTCCTTTTTAAAAATATATTTTTTTAAATAGTGAAAATATCCGCTCTGCAAGCACGCAACGTGTCACTATGCGATGCGTTGTGTACTTATGAAAAAGCATAACAAGTTGAAATGTGTTGGCGATGCAACGTTTCTGCCTGATGGCAAAGATTTGTTTTTGAGACACTGCAGGCCCATTGCTTCACAAAAATGAATCTGCTTGAGCAGCCATCTAAAATGAGCTGATTCTCATGGCAAGAATCTGTGATGAGATTGATCCATTGAATAGACATGCATGTTGAATTGGTTGTTGAAGACAGGTAATGCGTTTCTGTTAGCTTTAGTCTCACATTTGCAGTCCCCAACTTTTCATCATAACACCCAGCAAGAACAGTTCGCTATAGTTTATAAACTATCAAGGTCATGTAACGATACAAAGATGTAATATTTTTATGTATTTAATTTTTATGACACTGTGGAAGATGGTGTTTGTGCCTTAGAACTCTGCTATATGGTGTTTTTCTAGTAGACGAATAAAAATAGCATTTTGTGACACTTAAAATGTTGTGATACTTGTTTGTGTGTGTTCATGCGCGCAGGCAGGCTATCCAGTGCACAATATGAACTATATCGGTGTGTGTGGTTTCCATAATGTTTGTAGATTATAACTTAGTATGCTAAGTTACTAATAATAGCATATTAGTAAGACTCACCAATGCATGAACCACTGTGTTGTTGATCAGGGAATTCAAGAATGTAATTGTCAAGCATTTAATTGAAATGCGATCTATGCTCAAAGTTAAAGTTGCAATCCAGAACTAATTTTAATGAATGGAACAGTTATCGTAACCAGTGGTGGACTTATGTTAATACAATATTGTCTGTTGGGTGGAAACCTCATATGTCCAAAACTTACTTTTCAGGATTCAAAAGTAGCAGATCTGCAGGCGCTGCGGATCTGCACCAAAAGGAAGAAACCGTAACCCTTATCCAATCCACTTTATCTATAGAGTACATTTAAAACAACAGTGTTGAACCAGTGCTGTACACTCAGTAGCAAAATAAATACTAAAACATACAAGAGCAAAACAATACACAATAAACAGGACAACATAAATATAGACACAATGCCTAGTGGAAACGGCAACTCTGTCTGAATTTTCGAACGCCAAGGAGTTTTTAGACGTGATTTAATCACAGGCAGGGTTTGAGACGCTCTAACATGGGGTGGAAGCTCGGTTTGGTCGCTACGGCGGAAAATGATCTCCCCGGTCTTCAGTTTTGTTGGTGGGACCTTTTTTGTTGGTGGGATATTTCACCCAAACAATTACATTCGATTAGTCACCCCATGCAGACTTTAATTCATGGATTTTTTTTCCCCCCTAATCCAATAATTTGGTAGGAGACTCTTTGTGTCTCCTACCGAACAGCTCCGAACTCTCAAAAATCCGTACTTGGCTTACCGATAACAAACTGTCACTACACCTTGGGAAAACTGAATCCATTCTCTTTGGGACCAAACATTCCCTCAGACAGATGGATGTAAATGATTTCAAGGTCAAAGTCGATGACACAATTATCTCTAGCAAAGAAGAGATTACCTATTTGGGTTGTGTTCTTGACAAATACCTGACAGGTGAAAGCATGGCTACAAAGGTGGTCAAAAGAGTAAACCAGAGAACCAAATTTATGGGCAGAGTTTCCTCTTTTGTCAACCCTCAGGCCCTCAGGACCCTCTCTGGGGCCCTGATTCAACCACTTTTTGACTATGCTTGCACCTCCTGGTACTCCAACACCTCAGTGTCACTGAAGACTAAAGCCAGATTCCATTCCCGAAAATCTCGGCCACTCGCTCACTCCCACTCGGTCACTCCGACTCCAAACCGGATGTGCTCAGGGTCCAATTATTCAGTTGCTTCTTGGAGGAGGCGAGTGGAGGAGCCGAGGAGGCTCTCTACTTCCGCATTTAGCGAGTGTACATCAAGTGTAGGCTCGACCACTCTCCGCAGCAGACTTCCGCATCACGTGTAGACTTTTTTTTGTTTTTTCCCTTCTCCCGTGACGTATACATGGTCCTCCTCCACATGTGGCCACACAAACAATGCTTGAAACCCGAAACCATGCCCCGAAAACACCGGCTGCCCCCCCCTCGCCCCCGCCGATCACTCGTTGCCCATCTCACACACACACACACACACACACACACACACACACACACACACACACACACACACACACACACACACACACACACACACACACACAGTGTAAATTAACTGAAAAGACGCAACAAGCCACTGGCGTTATTGCTTTGTATGATATAAAGTATAATACAATTATATACATTGTAATATATTGTGCACACTTAGACTGTCTCAAAAGCTGATAGTTCATTTCTCTCCGTGCATGCCTCAATGCAGTGCATGGACTACTATAAATTACTGTGACAAAGATTATGTTTAAAATAATGTATTGTATTTATATATAGACTGAGTTCTGAATTCCCCAAAAAGAGACACTTTACGCTATTTAACTATAGCCGTACTCATTCAATTCTGAACCGATTCTTAAATTTAAAAATTCTCTATAAATGTGAAGGGTCTTCTTTCATGTCTATCAGTCATGATTTATTTCGCTATCAAACAATATCAAGCAAAATCACAAAATCGTCTGAGTTTTTTTCTTTTTTCTTCGTCCCAGAAGTGGGGAGGATATCACCCAAACTCTCAAAACCCCGGACATTTGAAGGATTTTATAAACCCCCCCCCAGACAGCCCCCCAAAAGAGGATATGTCCGGGTAAAAGAGGACGTATGGCCACCCTGCATGAATGATGTAATTCAGAGTCAGACATACTCTGTAATATACGGTGGCTGTTATACGCAGCAGTGCCGTGCGGGATGCTGCAGGGGGTGGGGGGTCTGGGGACTGTACGAGCAAAAAGAGGGATGGGTCAGGATTTAATTCATAAATGTAAGTTTGCTCATCCTGGCGCTTCGTTCACTATTTCAGGAATAAATGGCCTTGCACAACAATGTTCACTATAAAGATAACGATGTGGCCATCCACATTGATGTGGATGTCTATTCTTATTATTCTATACCTGGCTGCATATTATTCTATGCATGTATATTTTCATCCACGGCTCTGGTCCAGCTGTTTGAGACGTCATAAGTGATAGCGGAATTTTCCGTCGCTTTGAAATGACGCTAAGTGCAGTCCGATCCTTTGACGGCAACCGCTCGACCCATAGATATATATAAAGGCTAGATGACTCACCCGCGCTGCTGGCCAATGGAGTACGACGTTGCCACATGGCGGCCATCTTGAAACAGTCATTCATAACATTATGTCTATGGTGCATATACTTTAAAATAACCATAGCGTGCTCAATTTTCATCCGATTTTCAAACGGTTTGGTGTGTTGTAAACACCAAAGATGTAGTTATGATACTGCATACTTAAAATTATATAATAAAAAAAACATGATTATGATTATAAGTATGCAGTATCATAACTACATCTTTGGTGTTTACAACACACCAAACCGTTTGAAAATCGGATGAAAATTGAGCACGCTATGGTTATTTTAAAGTATATGCACCATAGACATAATGTTATGAATGACTGTTTCAAGATGGCCGCGGTTGAGCTACATTTGCGCCGCCCCCTTGAGCCATCTAGCCCATACCCGGTCGACCACCCACCAGTACCCAAGACAGACAGAGGTTACTCCAATTATATAGTAGGATCTAAGGATCTATGGCTCGACCACTCCGTCCTCGCAAATAATCCTCGGCTCCTCGCAGGGGCGGGGCTTAGGCGCGAGTGGAGGAAGAGAGGAGAGTGAGCGAGTGACTGAGCTTTGGGGAATGGAATTTGGCTATATGTGCTAGAGCCGCTGCTGTGTTTTTCCGTGCATCGCGCATGCGTGCTTACGACGGGGGAGGGAAAAAAAGTCCTAACTCTATGACAAAGTCACACACACCGCAGAGGAGTTTGGAGGAAGAGACAGAGACCGCTGTAGTGTTGCGTCGCGTCTGTACTAGGCTACTACTTTACATTTCACCATGGCCACTGCTGAAGCCAGCGATGGTAATTATGATACACAAACGGAAGAATTGGAAAACCCTCCCGCTTCCTTTAAGTA
Source organism: Gymnoscopelus braueri (assembly GCF_963280865.1). Taxonomy (NCBI): domain Eukaryota; kingdom Metazoa; phylum Chordata; class Actinopteri; order Myctophiformes; family Myctophidae; genus Gymnoscopelus; species Gymnoscopelus braueri. Next base: position 53,413,231 of record NC_137606.1, read on the forward strand.
AAAAGTCTGACAATATTTTGGCTTCCTAGTGAATTATGAGGGCACCCGACATGTTGTTGACAAAACGGCTACCGTTTGTCGATTATGCTCCACATTGATAGTTGCTCCGTCTTCTCTTTTCCCCTCTACACCTATACCTCTCGGCCAAAAATAGCCGATCTACAAGCTCACAACGCCTCGCAGCGTGAGGCGTTGTGAGCTTGTAGATCTGCTATTTTTGGCTAAAGTTCACCTCAAAAAAGGGATGGGGTAAAGCTTATTATTCACATTTCTTGTTTGTTAAAGCTCTTACCTGTTCAAACAATGTGAACATACTTTAAGATGTTTAAGAACATGTAGCCAAATAACAGTTGTCTTTGGATCCTTTTTTCTTACATGTTCAACTTTGTATTTAGATTTTATTTAGTTATAGAGCTTCACAAGAATGTTGTTGTTAACTCATCTTAAAGAAGAATCTGAAAATGACAGTTGTTGTAAGGGCATAAAACCCTTTTTGTTATTCTCATTCTCATTTGATATTATTCAAATAAAAGGGACTTATTGAGAAACATGTGTTTTTCTTTACAAATCAAGACAATAGCCTAAATTAATAATCATATAGCCCTCAAAGCTGAAAAAAGGGAAGTTTAAAAAATATATATCGTGTCGAAAATCGAATCGAATCGAATCGTGACCTTAAAATCTAAAGTCGAATCGAATCGTGGATTAGGCGTAGCGTGACACCCCTAGAATATACAGTAGGCTACAGGCCATGTAGCAGTTGTATCTGTAAATAGCAGGTGGGCTACAGAACCACAAATTGTCAACAGACAACAACACTATAAAACCTACTGTCAGCAGTATGGCTAATAATTTGCAAATACATCATCCTATAAACATAATGAACACTGAATTAAAAACAGTACTCCATCTTTAAAATATAGCCTACATAAGACAATACAACAATTAAACTAGCAAACAGTTGCAAAGTTAAGCAAAACAAATAATGTAACTAATGTAACAGAGGTCCACTTATCTATTTATAGTTATTTCTTTCTTGAATATGTAGAACTCGGTTCAGGTCAAAAAGTGATTATTTGTTTAATTATTTTAATGGCCGATGGCTGACTATTTGTATTGAAAATACATGGCATATAAACACATTTGTGCTTGTTTCCAGATTTATAATTTTTTTATGAAGGGGGGGGGGGGGGGGGGGGGTAGAAACTGTCTGAATACTCCTATGCCCAAGTTACCCCACGGTATAGTACCCAGGCCACTACCCATACATTTTAAAGGGGTATTTTCATTTAATACACTTCTGGGGTCATTTTAATGGTTACTCAAGCTTTTTTGTGCACCCCAGACAGTTTTTAAGAAGCTTGCTTCAGTATTTGATATTTATTTTATCAGATACGCCCCCCTCCTCCTACACAGTATAAACCCATTGTAACTAGAGTCCAACCGATATGGATTTTTGTGACCGATACCGATAACCGATTTTAGAGAGGTTTGGATTATATCGGTCACCGATAACCGATATGCAACCGATGTTGTGAAAAAAAAAAAAAAAACAGAAAAGGCCTATTTTCATTCCAGCTAATAAAATTAGCTGGAATGAAAATAGGCCTTTTCTGTTTTTTTTTTTTTTTACATTTACTCAAGTACTGTACTGTATTTTTTTTACTTCAATGGAGTATTTCCAATTTTCAACACTTTTACTTCTACTCCACTACATCTCAGAGGCAATTATTATACTTTTACTCCACTGCAATTATTTGAAAACTTTAGTTACGAGTTACTTTGTAGATTAAGATCTAGAATATTATAAACAAAACACACATTAACCACTTCAGCCCTATATACATTTCTGCCATTTGAAAATAGCAGATTTACAAGCTTGTAGATCTGCTATTTTCCAAAGATTTTTATACATTTGAAAACTTGTTAAACAGGACATTCTGCATAATGAGTAGTACTTTCTACTTTGTACTTTAAGTCAGAGTCCTGCAATCGTTTGACGGGTGAAAACGGGTGTAAAATATACTGACAGGCGGTTCTGAACTAAACGCGGGTAGGTAACATTTTATTGTGAAAATCAGAGAGCACTGTCTCCGCCCAAACAACGTCACTTGTGTAACTTAACACAGCACAACAGCATGGAGCACGCCAGCTTTGGGAGTGTGCTGCGTTTGTGTACCGGAAGTTGAGAGCTGGTTAAGTCCCGGGAAAGACGCACTGTGATTGGCCAGTAGTCACTTTGAGTGGCAGTTGGGGCAAACGCAGTCAGTGGGGCAAACGCAGTCCCCACCAATATTATTTACGATTCTGTGCCTATCGGTACACAACTCGGACGGCGCTTAGTCGACTAGCAGACCATCGGCCGGTCGTCGCGGGCACTCGCGCCTGGAGGTGCTCGGGCGCGACTCCTCTGCCTCAAGGTCTGCTGAGTCGGCGCGCCTCCGTCATGGTCCAAAACTATACTTTATCGGCGAAAAGAAGTAGTTGAGGATTGATAAGGTTTTCTCCCAAGCGGGAGTCGATCCCAGGCTCCCAGTGGTAATGGATTGGGAGTCTAACGATTAGCGAGGTGCACCACTGAGGCCGGTGTTGAGATTAGGTATTTGGGCTGTATTAGAATGTGACGTCCTAACTCTTCTATTGTAGAAGAAAGAAGTCCCCGCCCAAAGACCGTGCACTTACATATATCGCATGGAGCCAATAGATATCTATAATGGAGCACGCCGGTCAGTAATCTTAACTCTCAAAAACACATTGAACATCCTGTTAAACCTTCAAATTAAAACCATATGACAATGTAAACAATGACACATGCGTAGTGCGTATGTGCGCGTTGGCTAAAGCTCGCTCCTCCGTCTTCACTTGATTTCTGAACGAACCTGACCACTGAATGTAGCTCTATTGTTGAAGGCTGCTATGCTATGCTTTTCAACACATTTCAACACACCTTAATTGAGTGACTGTATGTAGGCTATTTCCATTTTACTCTGCATGTAATCACGGATAAACGGGCGGACAACAGGTCCATTATTTGACGGGCGGCCGTGGGCGGTTCTGGTTCGTATTTTGAAATAATCACGGCCACGGGTGACGGGTGGGTCTACTTTGCAGATCTGATTATTGACGGGCAGCGCGGGTTCTCAACATTGGACCCGTGCAGGACTCTGCTTTAAGTACATTTTGATACCAAAACTTTTGTTCTTTTACTTTTACAGATTTTTTTTTAATTCCGGACTTTTACTTGTAACAGAATATTTCTATATCACAGTATTGATACTTTTACTTAATACGCAAACCCGCTGTAGACAATTAGTCCATATCGGTCGGACACTAATTGTAACTCCATTTTTATCTAAGCTCCATGTGTCCTTGGTTCTTTGTGACTGATATTATCCTTGTAATGCGTGAGGGGGGCGTGTTTAATTTTTTTCAATTACTTTTTTTCTTTTTATGTATTTCTTTCATTACATTTATTTAAAAACAAGTTGCCTGTAGACCAATTCAAGTATAAGTGAAAGTTTGTCTGAGGATTTAATAAATATTGAACCAATGAAAATGATTAACAAGAGCTGGTGGTGACTAAATAACTACATTGGATTTATTTGAATACAGTTTTTTTTTTACATTTTCTGAAAAGTAGCAGTTTTGGACCTAAAGTTAAAGGTTTCCACCCGCCAGTGACAATATGCTGTATTAACCGGTTAAATGGTGCATTCAACAGACTCGAGGCCTACTGTCTGAAGAAAGAAGTAGGGCAAGATGCTTTTAAAATTAGAACAGTATCACTTGGTAACACAACGCATGTTATTTCTAATCATTTTGTGGTTTCTTTATCTCCCCTCATTCTCCATCCCAGATGTCTTTCCTTCCGAACTACCAGTGAAGAAACATATTTGTGACCAGTGTGGGAAAACCTTCAGCCAGAGGTGTAATCTCAAACAGCACCAGAGGATTCATACAGGAGAAAAGCCCTACCACTGTGAGCATTGTGGGGAAAAGTACAGCCAAAAAGGTCATCTCAAACAGCACCAGAGAATTCACGCAGGAGAAAAGCCCTACCACTGTGAGCATTGTGGGGAAAAGTTCAGCAAAAAAGGTCATCTCAAACAGCACCAGAGAATTCATACAGGAGAAAAGCCCTACCACTGTGAGCATTGTGGGGAAAAGTTCAGCCAAAAAGGTAATCTCAAACGGCACCAGAGAATTCATACAGGAGAAAAGCCCTACCACTGTGAGCATTGTGGGGGAAAGTTCAGCCTAAAAGGTCATCTCAAACGGCACCAGAGAATTCATACAGGAGAAAAGCCCTACCACTGTGAGCATTGTGGGGAAAAGTTCAGCCAAAAAGGTCATCTCAAACAGCACCAGAGGATTCATACAGGAGAAAAGCCCTACCACTGTGAGCATTGTGGGGAAAAGTTTAGCCAAAAAGGTTATCTCATATCTCACCAGAGGATTCATACAGGAGAAAAGCCCTACCATTGTGAGCATTGTGAGAAACGGTTCAGCACTGACGGAGGCCTCAGATCTCACCAGAGGATTCATTCAGAAAACTACTATTGCTGTGACCAGTGTAAGAAATGGTTCAGACATCACAGTAGCTTAAAGAGACACATTCAAGCAATCCACACTTGAATGAAGCGTTCTGAGAAGGGTTTTAACCCATATGATGCTTTTAAAGAAGTGAACCACTGGAGACGTCACACTGGAGAGAAGCAACCCTCTATTGTGAATTGTGTGGGAACAGTTTTCAATGGAGACAAATGTTAGTCTCTCCATGTGTGCTGAGCTTCTTTTTGGAATGTTCTTTTGCTCATAAGTTCTCAAATAGAGACTTTTGTTTAAACAATGTTGAAAATGTTGCACTTTGTTGTGCAAAGACTAGACAGTAATCGGTGCATCGGATGCAAAAATCTGACATCACCCAGAACTTGTGCATGTGTAATGTTCATTATACCATTGTATATTTTTTGTCTATTCACTCTGTATCTCAGGGGAGGGCTTTGGACAGTTCAGAAACCCGCCTACCAGTGACATCATCGATGAGGAATTCAAGCTAATAGAAACTGCAGGCTTTCTTTTCCTGGAAAGTCAGCATGCTACAGTGTAAGTGTAACTGCTGTCTGCTTTTAATCTTAAAATTGAAGATGCAAGATCGGCATATTTCTCAAATCTGATCAATCTTAATAAAAATAGGCCAAAAGCACTTTTTACCGTCATTAACACTCTGGTTAACCCAGCCATCCCCCCAGTTCCGGTCTTCTCTGACGATGATTGTGAACAATTCTTATCTTTCTTTCTGAACAAAGTTGACAATATTAGATCCAAGATAATACCACCTAGTACCACCATAGTTGACCACCCTCCTCTAGTCCCCTCAATGTCCCAGTTTAACATGATCTCCTTGGATGATCTTTCACCGATCGTGTCACATATGCACCCCTCATCTAGTCCTGTTGACATCATGCCTACTGCACTCTTAAAAGATGCTTTTGACTGTCTAGGCCCCTACTTTTTATCCATCATCAATAGCTCCTTATCCTCTGGTTGTGTGCCTGATCACTTTAAGCATGCCATTATCCAACCACTCCTAAAAAAACCAAGCCTCGATCCACTAGTTCACTCCAATTATAGACCCATATCCAAACTCCCGTTCATTTCTAAAGTATTAGAAAAGGTTGTCTGCAATCAACTTTTACATTTTCTAAATAACAATAAAATTTTTGACAAATTTCAGTCCGGTTTCCGCCAGAAGCACAGCACTGAAACTGCACTCCTCAGAGTCTCTAGCGACATCCTCATGAGGGCTGATGTTGGTGAGTGTTCAGTGCTGTTGCTGCTCGACTTAAGCGCAGCTTTTGATACAATCGATCACTCCATCCTTCTAAATAGGCTTCAACAGTGGGTGGGATTAAATGGGTCGGCCTTGGAATGGTTCTCCTCCTATTTGTCAGGGAGAAGTGTGGCTGTCGCTGTTGACAGTTATGCGTCCTCCTCAGCTCCCTTGACATGTGGTGTCCCCCAGGGCTCCATACTTGGTCCAGTCCTGTTCTCCCTATATATGCTACCCCTTGGTACTCTCATTAACAGCTATGAAGGTATGTCATATCACTGCTACGCTGATGATACACAGCTGTATCTCTCATTCAAGCAAAACAACCTCAGTAAACTCACAGTCATGCATGACTGTTTAACCGGCATTAATAATTGGATGGCACTAAATTTCCTACAACTTAACCCAGATAAAACTGAAATACTCATCATAGGCCCCGAGTGTAGCTCAGATGCAATTCGGCTGTCCCTTGGTCCATTGGCTACTAATGTAAAACAAACAGCAAAAAACCTGGGTGTCTTTTTCGACAACCAGATGAACTTCGAGTTCCATGTTAAAAAGGTAACTCAGTCATGTTTCTACCATCTGCGCAACATTAATAAAATAAAATCAATTATCACATCTCAAGACCTGGAAAAAATCATGCATGCATTTGTCTCTTCCCGTCTTGATTACTGCAACGGACTCTACACCACTCTGAGCCGTGCGTCACTATCACGACTTCAACTAGTACAGAACACGGCGGCCAGAATTCTCACCAACACTAATCGCAGAGCACACATAACACCAGTGTTAGCTGCACTTCACTGGCTACCAATTAGGTCCAGGATAGATTTTAAAATCTTGTTAACCACCTATAAAGCTCTACATGGGCTAGCGCCACTTTATATTGCTGACCTACTGCCCCCTAAGGACAAGGTGAGGTCCCTCAGGTCCTCTGACAAAGGCCTTTTGAAGATACCCGCGTCCAATCTAAAAACAAAGGGTGACAGGGCCTTTGCAGTAGTTGCTCCCACACTGTGGAACGCCCTTCCCCTGGCATTAAAAAATGCTGAGTCGGTTGATTGTTTTAAGAGAATGCTTAAAACACTTTTGTTTCGTAAGCACTTTGTCATTTGAAGACCTGACTCACATAGGTCAATGCTTTTGTTTTTATCCTTGCTGTTTTGTACTTTTCACTATTTTTTGTACTATAATACCCTGTTGTTATCTTGTTAATTGTATGTATTTTATGTTCCATTGTACAGCACTTTGTAACACTGTTTCGAAAGGTGCTTTATAAATAAAATTTACTTACTTACTTACTTACTAATGGAAGCCATTTACGCGAACCTATTTAAAGCCGCCACGTGCCAATCGCGTAGATCTACGTGAAGTGATTTTTTTTTTATTTTTTTTTATATATATATATTTTTTTCCAACTTCACCCAAAGACCAAGGAGATATGATTAGTCAAAGATCTAGACTCCTATCCACTTCCTTGTTAACTTAAAACTTTAAAATTCTGTATTTCGGCTCCTGAGTACTTTTTCTTTTTTCAATGAAAAACTATGAAAAACGAACTAAAAAATATGAAAATACCTCTGGCAGTTAATGGGTTGGTTAATAAAGAATGTAATATAACATTTGAAATATTGTTTGCTTGACAATAATGTCACTGGTAGGCGGGTTTCTGAACTGTCCACAAAATGTTTGACCTTATTATTATTATTATTATTATTATTATCATCAGCAGCATCAATAAGGACCAATTGATCAGGACCAAAAGATGTGTTGAAAAGGGTCGTCCTTTAGTAGTTGTGTGATAATTAATCGTTAAGTGAAATGTCATGATCGTGACAGCCCTGTGTGAGATCCAAATAAAGTTAACAATAAGAAGAAAGTTGACTAGTGTGTATTTTTTCTCAATCAAGCGCAGGTGCAGCATACTGTACATGTGCAAGAAGACAGAGAGAGAGAGAGAGATGGTCAAGTGATGCTAGAGCGACCTAAGTTTGAGCATCACTGATATAGAAACATCAGAATACTGTTGGGACTTAGAAGACTTTTAATCGGCTTCAGGTCTTAATGGGTTAATAGTGAGAGAGAGAGAGAGCATACTAATGCTTTAAGTGGCCGTTGTTGACATTCCAAGATACGTTTGGAGTGGACATGGGGGAGATTTTAGGCTGCAGGAGAAGCTATTAACCCCTGCGTCCCTGTGATTATTAATGAATGATGATCATATCACATTATTATTCTGCCTGTTAATGGTCACATAGCTGTTTCCTCATCGTTCTCATCTTTGTTATTTCAACAGATTAAGTTACAGCTGTATTCATATCTGAACATGGCTTTATATAAGCTGACCAAAGTGCACCCTAACCCTAAAACCTCACACTAACCTAATGGTCGGAATAATGGAATGTCGGAACTATGAGTGGACCAAAACTAATTTTCAGGATTCAAATTCAAAAGTAGCAAAAGTAGCAGATCTACAAGCTCAAAATGCGTCTCTTCGCACCACGTTTGGAGCTTGTAGATCTGCTATTTAAGATGCTTTTGTGTGACGCTGTAGTGTGATCAAGTAGAAAGTTCATTTACGAAAACACAAATATGGAGAGGTTTCTGTCCGACAGCAACGACTTGTATTAGGCCATGGACCACTTTCGCCAATCTACACTATAAAAGAACCCTAGTTTCCAAATGGAACCAAATCCATTTTCTCTCCAAGAACCCTCCAAGGACCGCCGCACCTGTCTGAGAACCACTGTCATGGCATTGGATCCAAGGAATGTTTATGCCGCGAGCAGTGTTGGAAAAGTTACTAAAACATAGTAATATATTACTTATTACACATTACTTATTACTCCCTGCCAAAAGTAATTAGTTACTTATTACTTTTCTTTACTTTTTTTTTCTCGCCCCCAGTAATTGCATCCTTTCTCCCCAAAAGTCTGACTTTGCATTTTTAACATTAGCAGTTTTTTTTTTCTCTTTTCTGCAGCCTACATTGTAAAATCCTCATTGTTGATTTAACTCTGAAAAGTGTTCTGTACACATGACGGGTCCATTTGGTTCCATTTGTACGCTCATTTGAATTATATTAACACTAAGACTTTTACTGTGTATGAATTCATAACTTACAGACTAAATGAAAACCATTTGACTATGAATTGAATACTAAGGACCTCAATGGAAACAAGACCGCAAGGACTTTTTTGGAAGTATTTTAAATGTATTTAATGTATTTTTTGCCTAATAAAATATTCAAATTCAAACACCTGGGCTCAAACTGACTCATCATGAGACACAATCTTTGAACAACTTCTGTTGTTTATTAAAGCTCCAAACAGTGCTAGGCCAATAAGGCTACATGTGCCAGTGCATTTCAATTCCAAAAATATAGAAAAACTAACATTTCTATATGACTGACTGGCCATCAAAACTGAAAGCATCAGGAGGACACAAAACACATTCAAACTGAAAATAATAAAGTAATCAAAAGTGTGTGCATACAGCAGCAACCAGTTAAACAACAAAACCTCTTCATAAACTGCTATATTTCTTTGTAAACAAAATGTATTCTAATAAAATACAAAAATAAAAAGGCTCCCATAGCAACACATATCAGCGTGGGTTTCTGACAGAATGTAGGAGCAAATGCATGTTAAAAAAAAATCAATCATTCTGTATTAGGGCACTGCTGGAGAGACAGTACGCACTGCATGCCTCGCATTCCGTTGTTCTCAAACACTTAAACACTGCCCATCCTGAGAGGTAGTACAGAACCTGCCCTTGTATGAAGGGCAGGGGTTGCTGCTCATCCTCAACCTGAGCTGGCAACTCAACAATGTTGACTGGCTCCTCTGTTTGGGCCAAGGAGTCAATGAGGTCAATCATTGTGCCATCAGTGTTGGGGCCCTTGACCTCAAATTGAGAGAGGGCAATAGCCTTTAGTCTCGCACGGCAGGTTTTTGCACTGGGGTGGATGACATTGTTGGATCTCAACTGTGAGTGCAAATTTTCATTTGCATCTGTTGAGATCCGCCCAGTGTGGAAGTGCGTTAGAGATGTCCTCTCTCCTGTCATCTGGGCCATCCACAGCTTATTTTGTGGCAGGAAGGACAAGGGAACTGATGGCAAGTGCTGCTCCATTTCCTCTGGAAAGAGTGCAGCTCCTGCCATTACCAGCATGGTGGTTGCCATTCTTACACCAGTCTGGGATGGCTTCCAGCCTGCAAGCGTAACAAGTGAATTTAATTAATTAATTTAGTATTGTAAGTGAAAGTCACATAACTGCTGCCATTAATTCTGCTTTTGATTTTCTGTCTCATTGGCACTAACCTTGATGCTTTCCTTTGGATTTGGAGCGAAACACTGTTCCATTCCAGGTTTCCATGAACTCCTGCAGCCTCCCCAACTTCCAGTTTGCCCCAGCGGTAGTGTTTGGTGGATATAGCGCTGCAAAAATCAAACATAGTTGGTGTGTGTGTGTGTGTGTGTGTGTGTGTGTGTGTGTGTGTGTGTGTGTGTGTGTGTGTGTGTGTGTGTGTGTGTGTGTGTGTGTGTGTGTGTGTGTGTGTGTGTGTGTGTGTTGTTTTTACTCACCATAAAGGTGCCCTCTTGAGGTCATCAGGTCAAACCAGTCAATGAACCAGGCAGTGGTCAAAAACTGGTTTGATTTGAAAACTAAGTTAACTAAGTTAAGTAGTTACTTTACATATTTAGATTATTACAAAACAAACATTAACCAATTAAGCCCTATTTCTGCTTCATCTGTTCAAAAATAGCTTGTAGATCTGCCATTTTGAAAGGATTTTGACAAATGTTGAAAGCTTGTAAAGATTTGTGAAATGGGACACAATGACTACTTCTACTTTTGGTACTTATATTTTATGGCAATACTTTTGGTATTTTTACTCAAGTAACAATGTGGATTCGGGACTTTGTTTTAACACAGTATTTCTACATTGTGGTATTGCTACTACTAGTTAAACTACTAATACATTGGAGTCCTGCTGGATGTGATTGTGGACTGCTATGATAGATACCACCACAAATTAATTTCATGATATTTATACATTTTGATTACATATTTACAAATATTTCCACAACATATACTACTTACTTGTTGCTCGTTCACCATCAGTGAAAAAAATATCACTGGAAAAAGACATGTATATATAGGCCACCAATTAGCTATCAAGAGATGGTGATAGGCTCTCAGTGACAGCTGTCAATCAGTGCCTGTCTGTCAACACCTGTTGGCAGAAGTTCTCGCGATGGCAACCCATACTGCCCAGTGAGAAACATCTCTCTCTGCTCTTTGGATATTTAAATAACATTATGTAGTGTGCACATCAAGAAACAAGACAGCAGAAAACAACGTGTACTTTACAAAGGTCTCAGTCATTCATAAATATGTTTTGTTCATAAGCTTTGTCCACCGCCTCTCGTCCACTTCAATGCATTCCACCGAACTGCCGGCTGCAGTCTGGCTCCCATGGTGCGACGAATCTGCCGGCTGGAATTGCATGATAGCGAAAATGACGTAGATGACCCTACCTTCTTTAAATATATCTTGGTGATGCCGTGCTAGAGCAAGCCCCCAGAACCCAGTGGTTTCATTGAAGCCAAATGGACATGCTGGCCATTCATGGTACTGCAGCGTAGGGGCTCCTACACGAACGAGCGAAAACGGTTTCGACCAATGGGCTCGACTCACGAGCGTGCGCACGAGCTTGCGCACGGTGCTGCGCGCTTCTGTGACGCAAAACGCGTCACTTCTGTGACCAACTGGGGCCCTAAATAGGCCGCGCCCACCAAATTTCCAACCCGGAAGAAGGGATGATTTCGGCCCATGCGCTGGGTGAGCAACTCAATGCAAGTGGATGGGAGGAGATTTCGGGTGCCCTCTCTATTCTTAACTCTATAGGAAGATTCCAAACCCGAAAATCTCGGCCACTCGCTCACTCCCACTCGGTCACTCCGACTTCAAACCGGAAGTAGTCAGGGTCCAATTATTCAGTTGCTTCTTGGAGGAGGCGAGTGGAGTCGAGGAGGCTCGAGGAGGCTCTCCACTTCCGCATTTAGCGAGTGTACATCAAGTGTACGCTCGACCACTCTCCACAGCTCCTCCGCGGCAGACTTCCGCATCACGTGTACACGTTTTGTTTTGTTTTTTGGCCACCCTGCATGAAGAGTCAGACATACTCTGTAATATACGGTGGCTGTTATAAGCAGCAGTGCCGTGTGGGACTGCTGCGGGGGGTGGGGGGTCTGGGGACTGTACGAGCAAAAAGAGGGACGGGTCAGGATTTAATTCATAAATGTAAGTTTGCTCATCCTGGCGCTTCGTTCACTATTTCAGGCAGTGGCGGAACAACTGAAAGCCGGGCCGGGAGGCACAGCACAGTGATCAGGCCCCCCCTGCGCACCCAGCGCGCGCGTGCGTGGGTGCACATCCCGCGCGAAAATATTTGCGGGTTTTCGGCGGATTCGGTCACTTTTTGGGGGGCTTTTTGTCACTTTATTTCGGTTCTAGGGTTAGGGTAGGGTTAGGTTAGGGTTATGTTGTTTAATTCTTATTTTTGCCTGATTTTACCGATTTATTATCTGACGGCACGGGCCCGCGAGGGTCGCGGACCGGGAGGCGGCCGCCTCGGACGCTCCGCCACTGATTTCAGGAATAAATGGCCTTGCACAACAATGTTCACTATAAAGATAACGATGTGGCCATCCACATTGATGAATTGTCTATTCTTATTATTCTATACCTGGCTGCATATTATTCTATGCATGTATATTTTCATCCACGGCTCTGGTCCAGCTGTTTGAGACGTCATAAGTGATCGCGGAATTTTCCGTCGCTTTGAAATGTCGCTAAGTGCAGTCCGATCCTTTGACGCAACCGCTCGACCCATAGATATATATAAAGGCTAGATGACTCACCCGCGCTGCTGGCCAATGGAGTACGACGTTGCCACATGGCGGCCATCTTGAAACAGTCATTCATAACATTATGTCTATGGTGCATATACTTTAAAATAACCATAGCGTGCTCAATTTTCATCCGATTTTCAAACGGTTTGGTGTGTTGTAAACACCAAAGATGTAGTTATGATACTGCATACTTAAAATTATATAATAAAAAAAACATGATTATGATTATAAGTATGCAGTATCATAACTACATCTTTGGTGTTTACAACACACCAAACCGTTTGAAAATCGGATGAAAATTGAGCACGCTATGGTTATTTTAAAGTATATGCACCATAGACATAATGTTATGAATGACTGTTTCAAGATGGCCGCGGTTGAGCTACGCTTGCGCCGCCCCCTTGAGCCATCTAGCCTTTATATATACTAGCCCATACCCGGTCGACCACCCACCACCATAGAGGTATAATATAACTAGAGGGCGGATTGCCCCGCCCCCAGCTATCATTTCAATGAATGTGCTCAGTGGCGTTTTGAAGCACCCGGAAACCTGCCGGAAGTAGAATTATTGGTTCGATTTTGTATCCCCATAGAGTTATGAGCATGCGCACTAGTGTCCTTTTTGCGTTCTACGGCAGCCCGTGTGTCAAGGATTGAACGCGAGATATTTATTAAATACACTCGAGATGCATATTTATATGTAAATGCATATGTATGTATAATATGTTTACATATTTATATGTATAAATATAAATATCTGTCAGTATGTTTTGCGCGTGCATGTATTTCTCCCCGCCTGCAGTTCCAGCTTTGGCCACTGGGGTGGCAGCTTCAATGTTTCTCAGCAACTCTGGGGGCTTGCCCACCACCCAAGACAGACAGAGGTTACTCCAATTATATAGTAGGATCTATGGCTCGACCACTCCGTCCTCGCAAATAATCCTCGGCTCCTCGCAGGGTCGGGGCTTAGGCGCGAGTGGAGGAAGAGAGGAGAGTGAGCGAGTGACAGAGCTTTGGGGAATGGAATTTGGCTATATGTGCTAGAGCCGCTGCTGTGTTTTTCCGTGCATCGCGCATGCGTGCTTACGACGGGGGAGGGGAAAAAAAGACGACAGGACAAAGTCCTAACTTTATGACAAAGACACACACACCGCAGAGGAGTTTGGAGGAGGAAACAGAGACCGCTGTAGTGTTGCGTTGCGTCTGTACTAGGCTACTACTTTACATTTCACCATGGCCACTGCTGAAGCCAGCGATGGTAATTATGATACACAAACGGAAGAATTGGAAAACCCTCCCGCTTCCAAAAAGTCTGACAATATTTTGGCTTCCTAGTGAATTATGAGGGCACCCGGCATGTTGTTGACAAAACGGCTACCGTTTGTCAATTATGCTCCACATTGATAGTTGCTCCGTCTTCTCTTTTTCCCCTCTACACCTATACCTCTCGGCCAAAAATAGCCGATCTACAAGCTCACAACGCCTCGCAGCGTGAGGCGTTGTGAGCTTGTAGATCTGCTATTTTTGGCTAAAGTTCACCTCAAAAAAGGGATGGGGTAAAGGTAAAAAAAAAAAACCCTGTTGAAGACCCCTGGCTTAGCTTATTATTCACATTTCTTGTTTGTTAAAGCTCTTACCTGTTCAAACAATGTGAACATACTTTAAGATGTTTAAGAACATGTAGCCAAATAACAGTTGTCTTTGGATCCTTTTTTCTTACATGTTCAACTTTGTATTTAGATTTTATTTAGTTATAGAGCTTCACAAGAATGTTGTTGTTAACTCATCTTAAAGAAGAATCTGAAAATGACAGTTGTTGTAAGGGCATAAAACCCTTTTTGTTATTCTCATTCTCATTTGATATTATTCAAATAAAAGGGACTTATTGAGAAACATGTGTTTTTCTTTACAAATCAAGACAATAGCCTAAATTAATAATCATATAGCCCTCAAAGCTGAAAAAAGGGAAGTTTTAAAAATATATATCGTGTCTAAAATCGAATCGAATCGTGACCTTAACATCTAAAGTCGAATCGAATCGTGGATTAGGCGTAGCGTGACACCCCTAGAATATACAATAGGCTACAGGCCATGTAGCAGTTGTATCTGTAAATAGCAGGTGGGCTACAGAACCACAAATTGTCAACAGACAACAACACTATAAAATCTACTGTCAGCAGTATGGCTAATAATTTGCAAATACATCATCCTATAAACATAATGAACACTGAATTAAAAACAGTACTCCATCTTTAAATATAGCCTACATAAGACAATACAACAATTAAACTAGCAAACAGTTGCAAAGTTAAGCAAAACAAATAATGTAACTAATGTAACAGAGGTCCAATTATCTATTTATAGTTATTTATTTCTTGAATATGTAGAACTCGGTTCAGGTCAAAAAGTGATTATTTGTTTAATTATTTTAATGGCCGATGGCTGACTATTTGTATTGAAAATACATGGCATATAAACACATTTGTGCTTGTTTCCAGATTTATAATTTTTTTATGAAGCGGGGGGTAGAAACTGTCTGAATACTCCTATGCCCAAGTTACCCCACGGTATAGTACCCAGGCCACTACCCATACATTTTAAAGGGGTATTTTCATTTAAAACACTTCTGGGGTCATTTTAATGGTTACTCAAGCTTTTTTGTGCACCCCAGACAGTTTTTAAGAAGGTTGCTTCAGTATTTGATATTTATTTTATCAGATACGCCCCCCTCCTCCTACACAGTATAAACCCATTGTAACTAGAGTCCAACCGATATGGATTTTTGTGACCGATACCGATAACCGATTTTAGAGAGGTTTGGATTATATCGGTCACCGATAACCGATATGCAAAAAAAATATATACTGACAGGCGGTTCTGAACTAAACGCGGGTAGGTAACATTTTATTGTGAAAATCAGAGAGCACTGTCTCCGCCCAAACACTTGTGTAACTTAACACAGCACAACAGCATGGAGCACGCCAGCTTTGGGAGTGTGCTGTGTTTGTGTACCGGAAGTTGAGAGCTGGTTAAGTCCCGGGAAAGATGCACTGTGATTGTCCAGTAGTCACTTTGAGTGGCAGTTGGGGCAAACGCAGTCAGTGGGGCAAACGCAGTCCCCACCAATATTATTTACGATTCTGTGCCTATCGGTACATAACTCGGACGGCGCTTAGTCGACTAGCAGACCATCGGCCGGTCGTCGCGGGCACTCGCGCCTGGAGGCGCTCGGGCGCGACTCCTCGGCCTCAAGGTCTGCTGAGTCGGCGCGCCTCCGTCATGGTCCAAAACTATACTTTATCGGCGAAAAAAAGTAGTTGAGGATTGAAAAAGTTTTCTCCCAAGCGGGAGTCGATCCCAGACTCCCAGTGGTAATGGATTGGGAGTCTAACGATTAGCGAGGTGCGCCACTGAGGCCGGTGTTGAGATTGGGTATTTGGGCTGTATTAGAATGTGACGTCCTAACTCTTCTATTGTAGAAGAAAGAAGTCCCCGCCCGCGCCCCCGCAGAAGGGGCGAGGCTCCCCAAAGACCGTGCACTTACATATATCGCATGGAGCCAATAGATATCTATGATGGAGCACGCCGGTCAGTAATCTTAACTCTCAAAAACACATTGAACATCCTGTTAAACCTTCAAATTAAAACCATATGACAATGTAAACAATGACACATGCGTAGTGCGTATGTGCGCGTTGGCTAAAGCTCGCTCCTCTGTCTTCACTTGATTTCTGAACGAACCTGACCACTGAATGTAGCTCTATTGTTGAAGGCTGCTATGCTATCCCTTTCAACACATTTCAACACACCTTAATTGAGTGACTGTCTGTAGGCTATTTCCATTTTACTCTGCATGTAATCACGGATAAACGGGCGGACAACAGGTCCATTATTTGACGGGCGGCCGCGGGCGGTTCTGGTTCGTATTTTGAAATAATCACGGCCACGGGTGACGGGTGGGTCTACTCTGCAGATCTGATTATTGACGGGCAGCGCGGGTTCTCAACATTGGACCCGTGCAGGACTCTGCTTTAAGTACATTTTGATACCAAAACTTTTGTTCTTTTACTTTTACAGATTTTTTTTAAATTCCGGACTTTTACTTGTAACAGATTATTTCTATATCACAGTATTGATACTTTTACTTAATACGCAAACCCGCTGTAGACAATTAGTCCATATCGGTCGGACACTAATTGTAACTCCATTTTTATCTAAGCTCCATGTGTCCTTGGTTCTTTGTGACTGATATTATCCTTGTAATGCGTGAGGGGGGTGTTTTTATTTTTTCAATTACTTTTTTTCTTTTTATGTATTTCTTTCATTAAATTTATTAAAAAAAAGTTGCCTGTAGACCAATTCAAGTATAAGTGAAAATTTGTCTGAGGATTTAATAAATATTGAACCAATGAAAATGATTAACAAGAGCTGGTGGTGACTAAATAACTACATTGGATTTATTTGAATACAGTTTTTTTTTACATTTTCTGAAAAGTAGCAGTTTTGGACCTAAAGTTAAAGGTTTCCACCCGCCAGTGACAATATGCTGTATTAACCGGTTAAATGGTGCATTCAACAGACTCGAGGCCTACTGTCTGAAGAGAGAAGTAGGGCAAGATGCTTTTAAAATTAGTTTCACAGTTTCACTTGGTAACACAACGCATGTTATTTCTAATCATTTTGTGGTTTCTTTATCTCCCCTCATTCTCCATCACAGATGCCTTTCCTTCCGAACTACCAGTGAAGAAACATATTTGTGACCAGTGTGGGAAAACCTTCAGCCAGAGGTATACTCTCAAACAGCACCAGAGGATTCATACAGGAGAAAAGCCCTACCACTGTGAGCATTGTGGGGAAAAGTTCAGCCGAAAAGGTACTCTCAAACAGCACCAGAGAATTCATACAGGAGAAAAGCCCTACCACTGTGAGCATTGTGGGGAAAAGTTCAGCCAAAAAGGTACTCTCAAAGAGCACCAGAGAATTCACACAGGAGAAAAGCCCTACCACTGTGAGCATTGTGGGGAAAAGTTCAGCCAAAAAGGTCATCTCAAAAAGCACCAGAGAATTCACACAGGAGAAAAGCCCTACCACTGTGAGCATTGTGAGAAACGGTTCAGCACTGACGGAGGCCTCAGATCTCACCAGAGGATTCATTCAGAAAACTACTACTGCTGTGACCAGTGTAAGAAATGGTTCAGACATCACAGTAACTTAAAGAGACACATTCAAGCAATCCACACTTGAATGAAGCGTTCTAAGAAGGGTTTTTAACCAAATGATGCTTTTAAAGAAGTGAACCACTAGAGACGTCACACTGGAGAGAAGCAACCCTCTATTGTGAATTGTGTGGGAACAGTTTTCAATGGAGACAAATGTTAGTCTCTCCATGTGCGCTGAACTAGACCCACTGGCTGATATATCAGCTATTATTTGACTGTTTTGACAACATCAGTGTCAGAAATTATTCAGCCAACGAGTCCCAATTTGAATCATCTTCAACCTGTCATCCCGAATTTAGGCGTTGTGTAGTAGGCAAAAATTTTCAAAGGTTTTCAAAATTATTATTATTCATTATTTATTCTTTTGCTCATATAAGTTCTCAAATAGAGACTTTTGTTAAAACAATGTTGAAAATGTTGCACTTTGTTGTGCAAAGACTTCAGTAATCGGTGCATCGGATGCAAAAATCTGACATCACCCAGAACTTGTGCATGTGTAATGCTCATTATACCATTATATAATTTTTGTCTATTCACTCTGTGTCTCAGGGGAGGGCTTTGGACAGTTCAGAAACCCGCCTACTAGTGACATCATCGATGAGGAATTCAAGCCGCAGGATTTATTTTCCTGGAAAGTTAGCATGCTACAGTATAATGGAAGCCATTGTTCTCGCGTTAATAAAGAATGTAATATAAAATTTGAAATCTTGTTTGCTAGGCGGGTTTCTGAACTGTCCACAAAATGTTTTACCTTATTATTATTATTATTATTATCATCAGCATTAGTAAGGATCAATTGTATGAAGATGTGTTGAAAAGGGTCGTCCTTTAATCACAATTAGTTTGTGTGATAATTAATCGTTAAGTGAAATGTCATGATCGTGACAGCCCTGTGTGAGATCCAAATAAAGTTAACAATAAGAAGAAAGTTGACTAGTGTGGATTTTTACTCAATCAAGCGAAGGTGCAGCATACTGTACATGTGCAAGAAGACAGAGAGAGAGAGAGATGGTCAAGTGATGCTAGAGCGACCATAGGTTTATATCAAGTGAGAGACCGTGCTCTTTCCTCAGCAAAGACCTGGAACGCATCTGTGTCATTTTTTTAATTTGCGCTAAAAAGCATTATTTTACACTTTGGCTATTCAAAAATAGCAGATATACAAGCTCATGGCGCGGCACCGAGTGCTGCGCTACGAGCTTGTAGATCTGCTATTTTTGAAACCATTTGAAAACATGCTTTGCTACTGGGGGTCCATGGAACAAAATATTTTGAGATGGGGATCAGCAGCCAAATACATTTAATTTGGGGTCCTTGACATGAAAAAGTTTGAGCACCACTGATATAGAAACATCAGAATACTGTTGGGACTTAGAAGACATTTATTCGGCTTCAGGTCTTAATGGGTTAATAGTGAGAGAGAGAGCGTACCAATGCTTTAAGTGGCCGTTTAAAAAAAAGAAGTTGACATTCCAAGATACGTTTGGACTGGAGTGGACATGAGGGAGATTTTAGGCTGCAGGAGAAGCTGTTAACCCCTGCGTCCCTGTGATATTAATGAATGATGATCATATCACATTATTATTCTGTCTGTTAATGGTCACTTTCATAGCCGTTTCCTCATTTCCTCATCGTTCTCCTCTTTGTTATTTCAACAGATCGTTACAGCTGTATTCATATCTGAACATGGCTTTATATAAGCTGACCAAAGCGCACCCTAACCCTAAAACCTCACACTAACCTAATGGTCGGAATAATGGAATGTCGGAACTATGAGTGGACCAAAACTACTGGATTCAAATTCAAAAGTAGCAAAAGTAGCAGATCTACAAGCTCAAAATGCGTCTCTTCGCACCACGTTTGGAGCTTGTAGATCTGCTATTTAAGATGCTTTTGTGTGACGCTGTAGTGTGATCAAGTAGAAAGTTAATTTACGAAAACACAAATATGGAGAGGTTTCTGTCCGACAGCAACGACTTGTATTAGGCCATGGACCACTTTCGCCAATCTACACTATAAAAGAACCCTAGTTTGCAAATGGAACCAAATCCATTTGCTCTCCAAGAACCCTCCAAGGACCGCCGCACCTGTCTGAGAACCACTGTCATGGCATTGGATCCAAGGAATGTTTATGCCGCGAGCAGTGTTGGAAAAGTTACTAAAACATAGTAATTTATTACTTATTACACATTACTTGTTTAAAAAGTAATATAGTTACTTTACTTATTACTCCCTGCCAAAAGTAATTAGTTACTTATTACTTTACTTTACTTTTTTTTTCTCGCCCCCAGTAATTGCATCCTTTCTCCCCAAAAGTCTGACTTTGCATTATCAACATTAGCAGTTGTTTTTTTTCTCTTTTCTGCAGCCTACATTGTAAAATCCTCATTGTTGATTTAACTCTGAAAAGTGTTCTGTACACATGACGGGTCCATTTGGTTCCATTTGTACACTCATTTGAATTATATTAACACTAAGACTTTTACTGTGTATGAATTCATAACTTACAGACTAAATGAAAACCATTTGACTATGAATTGAATACTAAGGACCTCAATGGAAACAAGACCGCAAGGACTTTTTTGGAAGTATTTTAAATGTATTTAATGTATTTTTTGCCTAATAAAATATTCAAATTCAAACACCTGGGCTCAAACTGACTCATCATGAGACACAATCTTTGAACAACTTCTGTAGTTTATTAAAGCTCCAAACAGTGCTAGGCCAATAAGGCTACATGTGCCAGTGCATTTCAATTCCAAAAATATAGAAAAACTAACATTTCTATATGACTGACTGGCCATCAAAACTGAAAGCATCAGGAGGACTCAGTCAGGACACAAAACACATTCAAACTGAAAATAATAAAGAAATCAAAAGTGTGTGCATACAGCAGCAACCAGTTAAACAACAAAACCTCTTCATAAACTGCTATATTTCTTTGTAAAGAAAATGTATTCTAATAAAATACAAAAATAAAAAGGCTCCCATAGCAACACATATCATCGTGGGTTTCTGACAGAATGTAGGAGCAAATCCACAGCTTATTTTGTGGCAGGATTCCTGCCACAAAATAAGCTGTGGATGGCCCAGATGTCCTGCCGCAGGAAGGACAAGGGAACTGATGGCAAGTGCTGCTCCATTTCCTCTGGAAAGAGTGCAGCACCTGCCTTTACCAGCATGGTGGTTGTTGCCATTCTTACACCAGTCTGGGATGGCTTCCAGCCTGCAAGCGTAACAAGTGAATTTAATTAATTAATTTAGTATTGTAAGTGAAAGTCACATAACTGCTGCCATTAATTCTGCTTTTGATTTTCTGTCTCATTGGCACTAACCTTGATGCTTTCCTTTGGATTTGGAGCGAAACACTGTTCCATTCCAGGTTTCCATGAACTCCTGCAGCCTCCCCAACTTCCAGTTTGCCCCAGCGGTAGTGTTTGGTGGATATAGCGCTGCAAAAATCAAACATAGTTGGTGTGTGTGTGTGTGTGTGTGTGTGTGTGTGTGTGTGTGTGTGTGTGTGTGTGTGTGTGTGTGTGTGTGTGTGTGTGTGTGTGTGTGTGTGTGTGTGTGTGTGTGTGTGTGTGTGTGTGTGTGTGTGTGTGCGTGTGTGTGTGTGTGTGTGTGTTGTTTTTACTCACCATAAAGGTGCCCTCTTGAGGTCATCAGGTCAAACCAGTCATTGACCATATCAATGAACCAGGCAGTGGTCAAAAACTGGTTTGCCAGCTGCCGACAATGCACCAGCATCCGGATGGCACTGGCAGTACTGTGCGAAAAAAAACTTTGCATGCAGGCAGCACCTAGAAGCAGAGAACACAACTGTAAGTATGGAAACTACTGCAGACACATATCCTTAAGTCTGTGTCCACCTGGTGAGTGTATGTATGTCATAGAAAGAGCAGATGTTTTCTGTGTTAAATACACTCAAGGACAGATTTACTTGGCCTTTTGCACCCAATTCTGGACACTGTCTGCACTTAAATAAACATTAAACATTTCATTGAAGATGCAGGGCAATTTGCACTGAGGTATACTGAACACTGAAGGTTATATTTACACTCAAATGCAAACAGTAAATGTGTGTTGTTTGTGCAACATACTTTCATTTTGTTAAAGCTGTTGGCTGTCGATATGGCGCTTGCTTTGAGACCTGGCACCAGCTTCTCAGAAGTGCCTGCCTGCACAGTGATCACCTTTTCAACAGCGGACAGCATTTCAAGCAGAAGTAGGTAGATTTGTTCATGAAATGACTGACACTTTGTTGAATTAATTAAGTATAGCTCTTGTTGGGTGAACCTTTATGAATGAGATAACATGTCAGAATCTCATCATAATCGAGGTCATTGATTTGCTATTTTGATATTGTTAATCTATCTGTATAACATCCTGCCGGTTAATGTACTCACCGTGTCACAAGGCAAGGAATGTTTCTTCACAACTTCATCTGGGAGGATGAAGTCCTGATTGCATAATGCGGTTTTCATGGCCTTCAACAGGTGGGGGGTGTCAGGACAGAAGAACAGATACGCTCCCTCAAAATGTGGATGCTGAACGAATGTCCTTTTCATCGCCTGTCCAACCTGGAGGCCAGCCTCCCTCCACATCGCCTGGTTCCATGAGTCCATATCAGAACACTAGATGTTGGATATAGAAGGTAAGAACATTGACATATTCTTTACAGTTTTTCATACTTTTACAGTGTCCCTAACTGGTTTGTTTGTCCATATACTGTGTGATGGGAAATTAAAGTATAAAGCCTACCACAGCAATGATTTGTATGCCCCGCTCTCCACATGTCGCAATTATGCCTTTTATGTAGGCCCAGAGGGCTTTCCCTGACACTGATGGCCCAGTGAAGTCATACGCCACCACTTGCTTGTAGTCCTTTGTGAAGGAGGCCACGATTGTCGTGAGGACCTTGGTTGCCAGGGCGTCATTTTGGGGAGGCAAGGTTATTGTTCCCAACACCGTTTTGCTCCCTTGGTCAAACTGCAGCTCCTTTTTGATGGCCATTTCATCGATCTGTAAAAAACGGGTTAGATGCATTAACAGCCTAAATTTGCATATGAAGCAAGCTATATGGGAACAACCTCTTGTCAATAAGCAACATGGGTGTGTAAGTTCAACAGTGTGTGCAGTCTACAGACTTATCAGTCTGTTCTTTGTGTCTTTTTGAAAATGTTTAATTTAAAAAAGTTTTATACTGTGTATGTAATACTTATTAATAATTCTAATTAATTGAGAAGGAAAGATTGACCGACAAGCATGGGCAGCGACTCTTATCACCCTTTTTACCACATCCTACAATCATTCAGCAGTGGCCTGCGTGTGCTGTTTATGTTTAGAAATTGTAATATTGTATTTGAACCCCCTCTCCTAATCTTCACCCTTGTTCAGACCCCAGAGATATCTCCCCGGTGATCTGGTGTTATCTCAGCTGTAAGTATTGGACACTTCAAAGAAGAACGTCAGTATAAGTCACACAGTACACAACTTTTCTGCCTTTGACCAGGAAATGTGTTGAGTAAACCTGCTTCTGTTACCACCTTGCCTTGTAGCACTGTAAGTAGTGATGTAATTATTATCTCACCTGCTTTCAAGGCTCTGAATTTGATCAGTGTTAAAGAGCATCCCAAGCATCTTATTCTGAAAGAGGAATGGTGAGAAAGCATTTTGCATTAATGAATAAGAGAAAGCATTTTGCATTAATGAAGCTTCTGAAACATTTGTAAATAAAGTATACATAATAATACCTTGATCTCTAGCTGAGCTTCAAGTTCAGCGATCCTCGTGGCTCTTTCTTGAACTCTGTCCTCCACAGGTTCTTCGCCTCGTTCTACAATCAGGAAAGTGGACAGTGGCAGTCACAACCCCAACCTCAGCATGGCTGTGATGGAAGGTGTCTGATGCATCCAAGTTTCAAAGACTATGATGGTGCTATAGGGTGCACCAAAAAATCCTAAAGGGGGCGTCAACATGTGTGACTTGGTCGCGGCGGCCATTGTTGGGGCCGGAGGGTTGGGGTCCGAGGGTACATAAACAGCTTGTAAACAGTGACCCGACCGTGTTTTTTTAAAAACTCATAGTCACAATGGTGAGGACTTGCTCAGTTTATAAGTGCCATAGCAGGTCGGGTCGAGGTAATGTGGTAGATAAAGCAGTACAATTTGTCAGCTTTCCAGCATGGAGGCAACATCACGGAGCTCAAATAGATGTAGTATGGCTTGGATCTCAGCTGTACGACGCACAGAATTAACATTCAACAACCTGCCCAAGTACAGCCGTGTTTGTTCACTTCACTTTCTCAAAAGGTATTTTTTTTTACCAAAAATATGAAACTGCTATTTTGTCTCTGCTAACTGAAAGTACCTAGGCAATGTAACTAGGATGGTCCAGAGTGTTAGTGACTTTTTTTCCCTCTCTAACGCACTGACAGGCGTGCTGCTCTGCTCATAGACCGAACATTCCACTACCGTGCGAGGTCTCCAACTTTAATAAAAAATAAACAAAGCTATTTCGCTACTCACCGAAACTTTCAACAACACAAAACTGCCTTTGTTTCGGTGAATAGTGAAATAGTTTTGTTTATTTTGTATTAAAGTTGGAGACCTCACACGGTAGTAGCAGCGCGCCTGTCAGTTAGAAGACAGGTTTTTAAAACTGGATGTTTAAAAAGTGATCCTTAATGTGTCTTTTTTTGTTGTTGATCGTGTTCATGATTACGCTTGATTAAAGTGTTCAGGATGAGATCATCATGTGTTTTTTTTTTTACCAGTTTCTTGGTTGCTGTAAATGTGATCTCTGGCAATGTCCATGGGTGTTGATTAGGGGTGGGACGATATGGGTACCTCACGATACGATATGTATCACGATATTAGGCCCACGATAACAATATATATCACGATATCTGAAAATGCCGATATATTGCGATATCACGATATATTGCATGAAATTTCACCAACGATATATCACGATATCTGAAAATATCGATATATTGCGATATCACGATATATTGCATGAAAATTCACCAACGATATATCACGATAGTCCTTGTATTCAATTCATAAACATATAAAATAGCACCAAACAGTTCAAAATCATCATTACACAAATACAGAGTAGGAAAAACAACGTATCACAAACTTACTTACTTTTTTTTTTTTTTTTATATCGATATTTTTCGGGAGGATATCGATTATTTATCGCGGGAGAAAGTATCGCGATATATCGATATATCGATATATCGTCCCACCCCTAGTGTTGATGTTGCCGTCACTCGTGCAAGGGCTCTCAGACTCTGCGTCAGCGGTGCAGATGCTCTCAGCTATGCAGGGGTTTATTTGATCATTGGCTGCTGTAGGGAGAAGACAGGTTCTTGAAACTGGGTGTTTGAAAAGTGATCCTTAATGTGTGTTTTTTTTTGTTATTGATTATGTTCATGATTACGCTTAAATGTTGAGGATGAGATCATGTTTTTTTTTTTTTTTTTACCAGTTGAGTGTTTGCTGTATGTGTGATCCATGTGTGCATTGATGCCAGTGCCACTCGTACAGGGGCTCTCACTCATTACTGTAGATCAGGGACTGCATTGGGCAAAAGACATAGCCTGGTTCCAGATGAATCTGCCTTTGCAAAATTGCATCGCACTTTGTCTGGCCACGCGAGGCTACAAAAGACACCCACTGTATTCAAACTGGGCGTTTGAAAAGTGATCCTAGTTTTGAAAAGAAAACAAGAATGGTGAACTTTTCCAATTATTGACACTGAAATAGCCTTGTATGTGTTTTTACATAGTGTCCTACCCCACAGAGCCTTGATCCTGGTGTGGGTTTCCAAAGTGTGAACCCATCTGACCCAGCTCTTTTAATGGCTTTTACCCATTTTCTGCTCCTCACCGGTCATCTGGAAATCTATAAAAATGCTTTTTGTGTGTCCTGGACTTACACTTTGGTGCTGCACAGCCAACCATTGTGACTGTCGTGAAAAGACACATTAGATAAGACAAAACAATATGGCCAGTAAAGGACATAACATTGTATCTGAAGACTATTGACTTGATCATACTTCATAATTGTCATTTATCCTTCCTCTGTCCATTCCTAACCCAAATGACCAATGTTCAGTGGTGTCATTTATCCTTCCTCTGTCCATTCCTAACCCAAATGACCAATGTTCAGTGGTAACTAAGCTACATTACTCAATACTATTCTTGAATACAATTGAGGTACCTCTGTTTGAGTATGTTTTCAATGCTTTATACTTCTTTACTACACCACATAGGAAAATATTGTACCTTGTACTCCACTAAGATTTGAAAACTAAGTTAAGTAGTTACTTTACATATTTAGATTATTACAAAACAAACATTAACCAATTAAGCCCTATTTCTGCTTCATCTGTTCAAAAATAGCTTGTAGATCTGCCATTTTGAAAGGATTTTGACAAATGTTGAAAGCTTGTAAAGATTTGTGAAATGGGACACAATGACTACTTCTACTTTTGGTACTTATATTTTATGGCAATACTTTTGGTATTTTTACTCAAGTAACAATGTGGATTCGGGACTTTGTTTTAACACAGTATTTCTACATTGTGGTATTGCTACTACTAGTTAAACTACTAATACATTGGAGTCCTGCTGGATGTGATTGTGGACTGCTATGATAGATACCACCACAAATTAATTTCATGATATTTATACATTTTGATTACATATTTACAAATATTTCCACAACATATACTACTTACTTGTTGCTCGTTCACCATCAGTGAAAAAAATATCACTGGAAAAAGACATGTATATATAGGCCACCAATTAGCTATCAAGAGATGGTGATAGGCTCTCAGTGACAGCTGTCAATCAGTGCCTGTCTGTCAACACCTGTTGGCAGAAGTTCATGGTTCTCGCGATGGCAACCCATACTGCCCAGTGAGAAACATCTCTCTCTGCTCTTTGGATATTTAAATAACATTATGTAGTGTGCACATCAAGAAACCAGACAGCAGAAAACAATGTGTTATATGTCTTCTTTTATTTTCCAGAAGCGATTACTTTACAAAGGTCTCAGTCATTCATAAATATGTTTTGTTCATAAGCTTTGTCTACCGCCTCTCGTCCACTTCAATGCATTCCACCGAACTGCCGCCTGCAGTCTGGCTCCCATGGTGCGACGAATCTGCCGGCTGGAATTGCATGATAGCGAAAATGACGTAGATGACCCTACCTTCTTTAAATATATCTTGGTGATGCCATGCTAGAGCCCAGAACCCAGTGGTTTCATTGAAGCCAAATGGACATGCTGGCCATTCATGGTACTGCAGCGTAGGGGCTCCTACACGAACGAGCGAAAACGGTTTCGACCAATGGGCTCGACTCACGAGCGTGCGCACGAGCTTGCGCACGGTGCTGCGCGCTTCTGTGACGCAAAACGCGTCACTTCTGTGACGAAATGAGGCCCTAAATAGGCCGCGCCCACCAAATTTCCAACCCGGAAGAAGGGATGATTTCGGCCCATGCGCTGGGTGAGCAACTCAATGCAAGTGGATGGGAGGAGATTTCGGGTGCCCTCTCTATTTTTATTTTTTTTATTTTAGGAAGATTCCAAACCCGAAAATCTCGGCCACTCGCTCACTCCCACTCGGTCACTCCGACTTCAAACCGGAAGTAGTCAGGGTCCAATTATTCAGTTGCTTCTTGGAGGAGGCGAGTGGAGTCGAGTGGAGGAGCCGAGGAGGCTCTCCACTTCCGCATTTAGCGAGTGTACATCAAGTGTACGCTCGACCACTCTCCACAGCTCCTCCGCGGCAGACTTCCGCATCACGTGTACACTTTTTTTTTTTTCCCTTCTCCCGTGACGTATACATGGTCCTCCTCCACATGTGGCCAAACAAACAATGCTTGAAACCCGAAACCATGCCGAAACACCGGCTGCCCCCCCCCCCCTTCGCCCCCGCCGATCACTCATTGCGCATCTCTCACACACACACACACACACACACACACACACATATATATGATATAAAGCATAATACAATTATATACATTGTAATATATTGTGCACACTTATTCTGTCTCAAAAGCTGATAGTTCATTTCTCTCCTTGCATGTGTAGCAGGGCGGTATGCATTAATATATAATATAGCCAACTACGCCAACAGTTGCACCCCAGGAAATATTCTTATTCTTATTATTATTATTATTATATGTAAACCAACCACCTGAACATATATTGCTCCTCACACAAGTTTGTTGTACAATTAATGATTAAAAGGCAGAAACAGTGTTTTAGACAAATGTACAAAAAGCTTTATTGTAATCATGAACAGTGTAATCTGTAATCTCTTCAACAATAAAAGTAACAAAGACGTTTAATAGGCTAAAAACAGTGGGGCAATGCGCTTAATAATAATAATACCTATAGGGCCAGTGCTGGGGGTTAAGGGGGAGGATGAGCAGGCCGGCTGACCCAGAGGAGGGGCTCCCCGAAATGGCACAGCAAAATAGACTAAAATTACTTCACACTACAAGCACAGCAAAAGGGGGGAGAATTACCACAACCCACTGGGCAGCCGCCACCTGCTCCCTCGCACCAAGGGGTCCCCAGCCACCGGCCTGCAAGACAGGAAATCAAGCGTTAGGCAATGCCAGGAAAATAGATTTAATTAATTGGTATCATATATATCTATTATAGAGTATATATATATATATATGTATATTATAATCGAGTGCCGTCTGTAGGCCTATATTTGCAGAAAATAAACAAAACCAAGTAAATACAAAATAAGTAAAAATAACCAAATAAGAAATAAACAACAACAAAATAGACAATAACACTAAATAAACGAAATAAACAGGGAGGCTGACTGGGAGCCTGGGAGTGGGGACCAATGTGTCAGCAAGGAGTACGTTAACCCATATAAGGGCATTAGCTCAGCCGGAAGGGAACCTCAGAGTGGAGCGTCAGGGTGAGAGTTCTTAATGCGTGGGTTATTCAAACCCCACAAAGCAGCAGCAGGTATCACGGTGCCTGAAACGACAAGCGGCCGTGTCATTCTACCAATTTATAATACTAATATTCACTAAGACAGGAGCAGAGAGACAGACAGTAACGTACCGCTATGCAGCAAAGGCGGAAGCCACGATGGCTCGCTTGCAGCGGCGGACACCGGTAGGAATAAACTGTAGTAATAATAAAGGCCATGATTATTATAGTGTCTGCCTGACATAAAATTAACTTGTTATACTGCGGAGAAGGAGGACCACCAACGTACCACTTTGTGCAGCGTGAAGCAGCACCGCACGCCCGGAGCGAAACATCAGTAGATGGGAGACACGCACCGGGACTACAAAGGGCAATAAACGGTCATGGTCAAGTTCACGACCATGTACCACGCAGCATAAAGCAAAGTGCATAAACAGCAAGATGGAGAGACATACCTGCGCTAATGCGCGATGAGAGCACAGGCGGGCCCAAGAGGCCAGCCTGGACTGATAATGGACCAGTGTGGAGAGACAGACAGCTAACTGTGTTTGGGAGGTGCGTTGCTTTAATACTGTTACCAATGAGCGCACTGATGAGTGGGCGGAGGATGGGCCGTGGGTTGAGTGGGAACCAACGCCCATCCTGCTACACATGCCTCAATGCAGTGCATGGACTGTGACAAAGATTATATTGTTAATTAATAATGTATTGTATTTATATATAGACTGAATATAGGAGAGGACCCTTTACGCTTTAACTATAGCCGTACTCATTCAATTCTCAACCGATTCTTAAAATGTTAAATTCTCTATTAGCTGTGAAGGGTCTTCTTTCATGTCTATCAGTCATGATTTATTTCGCTATCAAACAATATGAAGCAAAATCACAAAATCGTCTGAGTTTTTCTTTTTTTTCTTCGTCCCAGAAGTGGGGAGGATATCACCCAAACTCTCAAAACCCCGGACATTTGAAGGATTTTATAAAACCCCCCAGACAGCCCCCCAAAAGAGGATATGTCCGGGTAAAAGAGGACGTATGGCCACCCTGCATGAATGATGTAATTCAGAGTCAGACATACTGTAATATACGGTGGCTGTTATAAGCAGCAGTGCCGTGCGGGACTGCTGCGGGGGGTGGGGGGTCTGGGGACTGTACGAGCAAAAAGAGGGACGGGTCAGGATTTAATTCATAAATGTAAGTTTGCTCATCCTGGCGCTTCGTTCACTATTTCAGGAATAAATGGCCTTGCACAACAATGTTCACTATAAAGATAACGATGTGGCCATCCACATTGATGAATTGTCTATTCTTATATTCTGTATTATTCTATACCTGCATATTATTCTATGCATGTATATTTTCATCCACGGCTCTGGTCCAGCTGTTTGAGACGTCATAAGTGATCGCGGAATTTGCCGTCGCTTTGAAATGACGCTAAGTGTGC
This sequence comes from Gymnoscopelus braueri, assembly GCF_963280865.1. Taxonomy (NCBI): domain Eukaryota; kingdom Metazoa; phylum Chordata; class Actinopteri; order Myctophiformes; family Myctophidae; genus Gymnoscopelus; species Gymnoscopelus braueri. Next base: position 53,443,636 of record NC_137606.1, read on the forward strand.
AGTCCGATCCTTTGACGGCAACCGCTCGACCACTCCGTCCTCGCAAATAATCCTCGGCTCCTCGCAGGGGCGGGGCTTAGGTGCGAGTGGAGGAAGCGAGGAGAGTGAGCGAGTGACCGAACTTTGGGGAATGGAATTTGGCTATAGAGTTATGAGCATGCGCACTAGTGTCCTTTTTGCGTTCTACGGCACCCCGTGTGTCAAGGATTGAATGCGAGATATTTATTAAATACACTCGAGATGCATATTTATATGTAAATGCATATGTATGTATGTATAATATGTTTACATATTTATATCTATATATATAAATATCTCTCAGCATGTTTTGCGCGTGCATGTATTTCTCCCCGCCTGCAGTTCCAGCTTTGGCCACTGGGGTGGCAGCTTCAATGTTTCTCAGCAACTCTGGGGGCTTGCTCCGTCCTCGCAAATAATCCTCGGCTCCTCGCAGGGGCGGGGCTTAGGCGCTAGTGGAGGAAGAGAGGAGAGTGAGCGAGTGACAGAGCTTTGGGGAATGGAATTTGGCTATATGTGCTAGAGCCGCTGCTGTGTTTTTCCGTGCATCGCGCATGCGTGCTTACGACGGGGGAGGGGGAAAAAGACGACAGGACAAAGTCACACACACCGCTGAGGAGTTTGGAGGAGGAGACAGCTCCGCTGTAGTGTTGCGTCGCGTCTGTACTAGGCTACTACTTTACATTTCACCATGGCCACTGCTGAATCCAGCGATGGTAATTATGATACACAAACGGAAGAATTGGAAAACCCTCCCGCTTCCTTTAAGTAAAAAGTCTGACAATATTTTGGCTTCCTAGTGAATTATGAGGGCACCCGACGCGTTGTTGACAAAACGGCTACCGTTTGTCAATTATGCTCCACATTGATAGTTGCTCCGTCTTCTCTTTTTCCCCTCTACACCTATACCTCTCGGCCAAAAATAGCCGATCTACAAGCTCACAACGCCTCTGTGAGGCGTTGTGAGCTTGTAGATCGGCTATTTTTGGCTAAAGTTCACCTCAAAAAAGGGATGGGGTAAAGGTAAAAAAAAAAACCCTGTTGAAGACCCCTGGCTTAGCTTATTATTCACAATTCTTGTTTGTTAAAGCTCTTACCTGTTCAAACAATGTGAACATACTTTAAGATGTTTAAGAACATGTAGCCAAATAACAGTTGTCTTTGGATCCTTTTTTCTTACATGTTCAACTTTGTATTTAGATTTTATTTAGTTATAGAGCTTCACAAGAATGTTGTTGTTAACTCATCTTAAAGAAGAATCTGAAAATGACAGTTGTTGTAAGGGCATAAAACCCTTTTTGTTATTCTCATTCTCATTTGATATTATTCAAATAAAAGGGACTTATTGAGAAACATGTGTTTTTCTTTACAAATCAAGACAATAGCCTAAATTAATAATCATATAGCCCTCAAAGCTGAAAAAAGGGAAGTTTTAAAAATATATATCGTGTCTAAAATCGAATCGAATCGAATCGTGACCTTAACATCTAAAGTCGAATCGAATCGTGGATTAGGCGTAGCGTGACACCCCTAGAATATACAGTAGGCTACAGGCCATGTAGCAGTTGTATCTGTAAATAGCAGGTGGGCTACAGAACCACAAATTGTCAACAGACAACAACACTATAAAATCTACTGTCAGCAGTATGGCTAATAATTTGCAAATACATCATCCTATAAACATAATGAACACTGAATTAAAAACAGTACTCCATCTTTATATAGCCTACATAAGACAATACAACAATTAAACTAGCAAACAGTTGCAAAGTTAAGCAAAACAAATAATGTAACTAATGTAACAGAGGTCCAATTATCTATTTATAGTTATTTATTTCTTGAATATGTAGAACTCGGTTCAGGTCAAAAAGTGATTATTTGTTTAATTATTTTAATGGCCGATGGCTGACTATTTGTATTGAAAAGACATGGCATATAAACACATTTGTGCTTGTTTCCAGATTGATATTTTAGAGGTAGAAACTGTCTGAATACTCCTATGCCCAAGTTACCCCACGGTATAGTACCCAGGCCACTACCCATACATTTTAAAGGGGTATTTTCATTTAAAACACTTCTGGGGTCATTTTAATGGTTACTCAAGCTTTTTTGTGCACCCCAGACAGTTTTTAAGAAGCTTGCTTCAGTATTTGATATTTATTTTATCAGATACGCCCCCCTCCTCCTACAGTGTATAAACCCATTGTAACTAGAGTCCAAGATATGGATTTTTGTGACCGATACCGATAACCGATTTTAGAGAGGTTTGGATTATATCGGTCACCGATAACCGATATGCAACCGATATTGTGAAAAAAAAACAAAAAACAGAAAAGGCTTATTTTCATTCCAGCTGTAATTGTCATTCCAGCTAATAAAATTAGCTGGAATGAAAATAGGCCTTTTCTGTTTTTGTTTTTTTTTACATTTACTCAAGTACTGTACTGTATTTTTTTTACTTCAATGGAGTATTTCCAATTTTCAACACTTTTACTTCTACTCCACTACATCTCAGAGGCAATTATTATACTTTTACTCCACTGCAATTATTTGAAAACTTTAGTTACGAGTTACTTTGTAGATTAAGATCTAGAATATTATAAACAAAACACACATTAACCACTTCAGCCCTATATACATTTCTGCCATTTGAAAATAGCAGATTTACAAGCTTGTAGATCTGCTATTTTCCAAAGATTTTTATACATTTGAAAACTTGTTAAACAGGACATTCTGCATAATGAGTAGTACTTTGTACTTTGTACTTTAAGTCAGAGTCCTGCAATCGTTTGACGGGTGAAAACGGGTGTAAAATATACTGACAGGCGGTTCTGAACTAAACGCGGGTAGGTAACATTTTATTGTGAAAATCAGAGAGCACTGTCTCCGCCCAAACAACGTCACTTGTGTAACTTAACACAGCACAACAGCATGGAGCACGCCAGCTTTGGGAGTGTTCTGCGTTTGTGTACCGGAAGTTGAGAGCTGGTTAAGTCCCGGGAAAGACGCACTGTGATTGGCCAGTAGTCACTTTGAGTGGCAGTTGGGGCAAACGCAGTCAGTGGGGCAAACGCAGTCCCCACCAATATTATTTACGATTCTGTGCCTATCGGTACACAACTCGGACGGCGCTTAGTCGACTAGCAGACCATCGGCCGGTCGTCGCGGGCACTCGCGCCTGGAGGTGCTCGGGCGCGACTCCTCTGCCTCAAGGTCTGCTGAGTCGGCGCGCCTCCGTCATGGTCCAAAACTATACTTTATCGGTGAAAAGAAGTAGTTGAGGATTGATAAGGTTTTCTCCCAAGCGGGAGTCGATCCCAGACTCCCAGTGGTAATGGATTGGGAGTCTAACGATTAGCGAGGTGCGCCACTGAGGCCGGTGTGGAGATTAGCTATTTGGGCTGTATTAGAATGTGACGTCCTAACTCTTCTATTGTAGAAGAAAGAAGTCCCCGCCCACGCCCCCGCCCAAAGACCGTGCACTTACATATATCGCATGGAGCCAATAGATATCTATAATGGAGCACGCCGGTCAGTAATCTTAACTCTCAAAAACACATTGAACATCCTGTTAAACCTTCAAATTAAAACCATATGACAATGTAAACAATGACACATGCGTAGTGCGTATGTGCGCGTTGGCTAAAGCTCGCTCCTCCGTCTTCACTTGATTTCTGAACGAACCTGACCACTGAATGTAGCTCTATTGTTGAAGGCTGCTATGCCTTCCTTTTCAACACATTTCAACACACCTTAATTGAGTGACTGTCTGTAGGCTATTTCCATTTTACTCTGCATGTAATCACGGATAAACGGGCGGACAACAGGTCCATTATTTGACGGGCGGCCGCGGTTCTGGTTCGTATTTTGAAATAATCACGGCCACGGGTGACGGGTGGGTCTACTTTGCAGATCTGATTATTGACGGGCAGCGCGGGTTCTCAACATTGGACCCGTGCAGGACTCTGCTTTAAGTACATTTTGATACCAAAACTTTTGTTCTTTTACTTTTACAGATTTTTTTTAAAATTCCGGACTTTTACTTGTAACAGAATATTTCTATATCACAGTATTGATACTTTTACTTAATACGCAAACCCGCTGTAGACAATTAGTCCATATCGGTCGGACACTAATTGTAACTCCATTTTTATCTAAGCTCCATGTGTCCTTGGTTCTTTGTGACTGATATTATCCTTGTAATGCGTGAGGGGGGTGTGTTTAATTTTTTTCAATTACTTTTTTTCTTTTTATGTATTTCTTTCATTACATTTATTTAAAAAAAAGTTGCCTGTAGACCAATTCAAGTATAAGTGAAAGTTTGTCTGAGGATTTAATAAATATTGAACCAATGAAAATGATTAACAAGAGCTGGTGGTGACTAAATAACTACATTGGATTTATTTGAATACAATTTTTTTTTTACATTTTCTGAAAAGTAGCAGTTTTGGACCTAAAGTTAAAGGTTTCCACCCGCCAGTGACAATATGCTGTATTAACCGGTTAAATGGTGCATTCAACAGACTCGAGGCCTACTGTCTGAAGAGAGAAGTAGGGCAAGATGCTTTTAAAATTAGAACAGTATCACTTGGTAACACAACGCATGTTATTGTCTCCGCCGAAGGTGGAGAATATGTTTTCGCTTTGTGTGAGCAAACATTGCTAGCCAAGCTAACATTGGGCAAGCTCCACGTGACACGTGTCAATTTGTTGACACCAATGCCTCTGATTGGCTAGAGGGACGCGTGACGTAATAAAATTCTATAAATAGGTGTGTCACTTCAAAAAGCCTCTACTTTTTGAAGTGAGGTAAAACAGGATCAATCAGACTTGATTGGAACAGTACCTTCAGTAAGTCCAAGTCACCCGTCTGTGCGTGTGTGTTTCCCTCTGAGAACACCTAACATTGGTCAAGCAAAGGCGCAGAAGGCCAAAGCTAAGAAAGCATACTCATCTACAATTGTAACGTAGAAGAGGACTAGAGTTGAAATGATCCCACAACAAAGCCGAACTCTTAATACGTGTCAATATGTTGACATCAATGTCTCTGATTGGCTAGAGGGACGCATGACGAAATACAATCCTATAATAAAAAGGTGTGTCACTTCAAAAAGCCGTTTACGTTTTTGAAGCGAGGTAAGACAGGATCAATCAGTCTTGATTGGAACCGTATCTTCTAGTCCAAATCACCCGTCCGTGCGTGTGTGTGTGTCCCTTTGAGAACACCTGACATTGGTCAAGCAAAGGCGCAGAAGGCCAAAGCTAAGAAAGCATACTCATCTACAATTGTAACGTAGAAGAGGACATAATATAATAATAAATAATATAATTGCTATAGTCTGCTGGCGGAGACTTGTGCTCCGAGGAGCACATTTTCTAGTTTCTAATCATTTTGTGGTTTCTTTATCTCCCCTCATTCTCCATCCCAGATGTCTTTCCTTCCGAACTACCAGTGAAGAAACATATTTGTGACCAGTGTGGGAAAACCTTCAGCCAGAGGTGTAATCTCAAACAGCACCAGAGGATTCATACAGGAGAAAAGCCCTACCACTGTGAGCATTGTGGGGAAAAGTTCAGCCGAAAAGGTCATCTCAAACAGCACCAGAGAATTCATACAGGAGAAAAGCCCTACCACTGTGAGCATTGTGGGGAAAAGTTCAGCCAAAAAGGTCATCTCAAAGAGCACCAGAGAATTCATACAGGAGAAAAGCCCTACCACTGTGAGCATTGTGGGGGAAAGTTCAGCCTAAAAGGTCATCTCAAACGGCACCAGAGAATTCATACAGGAGAAAAGCCCTACCACTGTGAGCATTGTGGGGAAAAGTTCAGCCAAAAAGGTAATCTCATATCTCACCAGAGGCTTCATACAGGAGAAAAGCCCTACCACTGTGAGCATTGTGAGAAACGGTTCAGCAATGACGCAGGCCTCAGATCTCACCAGAGGATTCATTCAGAAAACTACTACTGCTGTGACCAGTGTAAGAAATGGTTCAGACATCACAGTAGCTTAAAGAGACACATTCAAGCAATCCACACTTGAATGAAGCGTTCTGAGAAGGGTTTTAACCCATATGATGCTTTTAAAGAAGTGAACCACTAGAGACGTCACACTGGAGAGAAGCCATTCTATTGTGAATAGTGTGGCAACAGTTTTCAATGGAGACAATGTTAGTCTCTCCATGTCCACTGAGCTAGACTTATTTGACTTTTTTGACAACATCAGTGTCAGCAATTATTCAGCCAATGAGTCCCAATTTGAATCACCTTCAACCTGTCATCCCTAATATAGGTGTTGTGTTGTAGGCAAAAATGTTCAGGTTTTCAAAATTATTATTAATAATTATTTATTCTTTTGCTCAGAAGTTCTCAAATAGAGACTTTTGTTAAAACAATGTTGAAAATGTTGCACTTTGTTGTGCAAAGACATCAGTAATCGGTGCATCGGATGCAAACATGTGACATCACCCAGAACTTGTGCATGTGTAATGCTCATTATACCATTGTATAATTTTTGTCTATTCACTCTGTGTCTCAGGGGAGGGCTTTGGACAGTTCAGAAACCCGCCTACCAGTGACATCATCGATGAGGAATTCAAGCTAATAGAAACTGCAGGCTTTCTTTTCCTGGAAAGTCAGCATCCTACAGTGTAATGGAAGCCATTGTTCTCGCGTTAATAAAGAATGTAATATAAATGTTTTCTTGACGATAATGTCACTGGTAGGCGGGTTTCTGAACTGTCCACAAAATGTTTGACCTTTATATTATTATTATCATCAGCAGCATTAGTAAGGACCAATTGTATGAAGATGTGTTGAAAAAGGTCGTCCTTTAATCACAATTAGTTGTGTGATAATTAATCGTTAAGTGAAATGTCATGATCGTGACAGCCCTGTGTGAGATCCAAATAAAGTTAACAATAAGAAGAAAGTTGACTAGTGTGGATTTTTCCTCAATCAAGTGAAGGTGCAGCATACTGTACATGTGCAAGAAGACAGAGAGAGAGAGATGGTCAAGTGATGCTAGAGCGACCATAGGTTTATATCAAGTGAGAGACCGTGCTCTTTCCTCAAGAATGTTTTTTGTTGTGTAAAGCAAGCATGCTTTAATAGTAAGTAAGTAAGTACATTTTATTTATATAGCACTTCTCACAGAGATGGCTCACAAAAAAACAACAACAAGGTATTAAAATAAGTAGAACAGTAAAAAGCCTGTACAATAATCAAGTATACAGCAAATAATGATACAACGTGGACATACAATCAAATAACATTTGTAAAAGCTAGTTCAAATAATAGCGTTTTAAGATTGTATTTAAAAATGTCAACAGAAAGTGCAGTTCTCAAGGTATGTGGAAGAGCATTCCACAGCTTGGCAGCTACAGCCCGAAAGGCTCTGTCACCTTTTGTAATTAGATTTGTGGTGGGAACTATTAACAGACCCTCTTCAGCAGACCTAAGGGCCCTCCCTGGCACATAACGTGGGACCAGGTCGGTTAAGTATTTCGGGGCCTGACCATGCAAAGCTCTGTAGGTGAGCACCAGGACCTTGAAATGGACCCTAAAGTGCACAGGAAGCCAGTGCAATAAAATGTTAAAATTAAAATCAGCAGGGCTCTTTGTATTAAAAGAATAGTACAATTGGATATCATCTGCATAAAAATGGTAGGACATGCCTTTAAAAGTACTGATAATGTGTCCTAGTGGTAGCATATAAAGTGCAAATAAGGTTGGTCCAAGGACTGAGCCCTGGGGGACACCACATGAAAGGGGAACAGAGTCTGACACATGTGGGCCCACAGTCACTGAGAACCGTTTACCTGTCAGGTAGGAGGCAAACCAGTCAAGGGCGGTCCCCGTGACCCCTATCTGATCCCTGAGCCTATCTATTAAAACATTGTGATCAATTGTATCAAAAGCAGCACTCATGTCAAGTAGCACCAGGATAGAACATTTTCCAACATCAGATGACATTAAAAGGTCATTGGTCACTTTAAGAAGAGCTGTCTCAGTGGAATGCATTTGTCTAAAACCAGATTGAAACTTATCTAAAATGTTGTGAGAATTTAAAACTGTTAAAAGTTGGTTAGCAACAATTTTCTCTAAAATCTTGGAGATAAATGGAAGCTTAGAAATAGGCCGGTAGTTGGTGTGTAGTGCAGGATCTAATCCATGCTTTTTTTAAAAGTGGCATTACAATGGCTGTTTTAAAATAGGAGGGGACATGGCCTAAAATCAGTGAGAGGTTAATAATGTTAAGTATAGAGGGGCCCATAGAGCTAAAAGCATCCTTTAAAAGAGTGGTTGGAATCACATCAACTGGGCTGGAGGACATTTTCATGGTGCTCATAAGCTTGGTTAACTGATGGAGGGAAATGGGTGCAAAGTGGTTCAGGATTGACTGGTGGTTGGGGCCTATATGAGGGGTGGGAGTAGCGGGGGTTATACCTGCCCTGATATTGACAACCTTGTTCACGAAAAAGTTAATGAAGTTATTACAATCATTGACAGAGAAAACAGGAGGGTCGGGTGTTGGTGGACTGACAATGTTATTGATAGTGTCGAAGAGGACTTTGGGGTTACGTTTACTGGATAAAATGAGTTTAGCAAAAAAGGCAGTTCTCGCAGCTTTAACCATAGAGTTAAAATCAATTAAAAGTTATTTAAGTTGTAAGCGGTGGACCTCAAGTTTAGAGGACTTCCACCGGCGCTCCATGCTTCTAAATTCGCGACGGAGGCAACGAATATCCTCATTTAGCAAGGGAGTTTTATTTAAAGTGCGAACAGTGCAAGATTTAAAAGGAGCAACAACATCTAAGATTTCTGAGCAGTGTAAGTTAAAGAGTGTACTAAAACGTCAATATCAATGTCTAAAAATTCTGCATTGACAAAGGAGGATGGTAGGCTACTAGACTGGTGTCAAAAGCAGCAGAGAACCTTTCAGCTGAGAGGCCATTTAACATGCGTGAGTGCTTCGTTCCGGCTACACAATCAGGGTTAAAAGATATGTTAAAAACTAGTGATTTATGGTCTGTGAAGAGCATGTCCTCGGCAATAATGTTGTCTACATCTAAACCAAAACTAAAAACAAGATCCAGCGTGTTGAGAGAGCGTACCAATGCTTTAAGTGGCCGTTTAAAAAAAAAGAAGTTGACATTCCAAGATATGTTTGGAGTGGACATGAGGGAGATTTCAGGCTGCAGGAGAAGCTGTTAACCCCTACGTCCCTGTGATATTAATGAATGATGATCATATCACATTATTATTCTGTCTGTTAAAAGGTCACTTTCATAGCTGTTTCCTCATTTCCTCATCGTTCTCCTCTTTGTTATTTCCACAGATTAGTTACAGCTGTATTCATATCTGAACATGGCTTTATATAAGCTGACCAAAGCGTACCCTAACCCTAAAACCTCACACTAACCTAATGGTTGTGGAGTTAGCATGTTCTCCCTGTGTCTCCTAGGGTAGTTAATACCCTCACAAAAACATGTAGTAGGATCACTTAGAATATTGGCACCGGGTGAAAAAAGGGTTACAAAATCGTGGGATAAAAAATAAAAAACTAACCTAATGGTTGGAATAATGGAATGCCGGAATTAAGGATTCAAAAGTAGCAAATCTACAAGCTCAAAATGCGACGCTTTGCACCGCGTTTCGAGCTTGTAGATCTGCTATTTGTTAGCCTGAGGCAACGAGCTCAATCGATGGTCTTGAAGGGCGGATCCAAACACAGCCGCCCGGATTCGTGCGGGGCTTCCTATTGCTTCACCAATCTATGTCCCCGCCTCCCCTCCCCTCCCCCCCGGCCTGTGCACGGAGCACGCTGACGTCACCAAATTTAGAGCGACGCCCCTCTGCACTCTGATTGGTTAGGAGCTAACAAGGTCCTAAGACCATCGTTCCTGCATGGCTCCCCCAGGCTTTTTTTCTTTTGTAAAAAAAAAAAAGCATGGGTTTCCGAGGCTAGCTATTTGTAGATAAGATGCATTTGTGTGACGCTGTAGTGTGATCAAGTAGAAAGTTAATTTACGAAAACACAAATATGGTTTCTGTCCGACAGCAACGACTTGCATTTGGCCATGGACCCCTATTTTGACACCACTTTCTCCAATCTACACTATAAAAAAAACCTAAATCTGAGAGTTTGCAAATGGAACCAAATCCATTTGGTTACAATATTACACTCTCCAAGGACCCTCCAAGGACCGCCGCACCTGTCTGAGAACCACTGTCATGGCTTTGGATCCAAGGAATTTTGATGCCGCGAGTGTCCTGCAAAGACATTTCTGTATGTCGAATCATTAGTCAAAGACATGTCTTTTTCAGCTGGGTCGTTAGTTTGAACACAGGTCTGCCGCACAGGAGACAACATTTCTATTACACTTCTTCTTTTCCCCCTGTTAATAAAGCCTAATGAAGTCAGCAGCAAAAACAAGCTATGAACAGATGCTGTTATGACCACATAGCTACCAGATGTAGTATCGCCCCCAAAAAAACCACTCCAAACATCAAAGTTAAACAGTATGACTTAAATGTATTTATTTGAAACATCAACATTCATGTAAGCCAGGGGTCGGCAACCTTTTGGCACAGGGTAGGGTGATCACTGGCACACTGGCATAAGTGTGAGAGAGTGAAAAGTGAAAGTTTAGTCAGTATTATGTCCACTCACATCTATATACAAATTACATCCTGCACATAATTCTACATTCATTCAAACTGCTAACTCTGACTGGGGAGGGAGTCTGGGAGATAGGAGGGTTATTGAGTCTGATGATCATTACACCCTTATGGAAAATAAATATTTCTAAAGAAGTCGAAGAAGAAAAAAAGGTTATGTTACAATCAAAATCTGTTGGAAATATTACATTTTGATGTGGTCATAATTAAACTTGTGTTGATATACACTGACTATCAAAAACGTTGCAGACCCCTGATGTAAGCAGTGGCAGACAGTAACAAAATGCATTTACTTGAGTACTGCAACTGAGTGCATTTTTTTTTGTACTTTACTTGAGTATTTGTATTTTTGGATACTTTCACTGAACTACATTTCAAAGAAAGACTTTTGACTCCACTACATTTATAGGAAGGGAAAAAGGTACATTATGAATTAATCACCAACGTCCAATGCCCTATTTGAAATATAGTGAAAATAGCAGATCTACAAGCTCACAATGCGCCATGTTGTGAGCTTTATCTGCTATTTTCTCTATTTGTGGTATTTGTTTGTCAACAAGGCAATGCATTGATATTAAAAAGAAAATGCACTTTGGAATTGTTCTTTCGAAGTATTTTTAAAAGCATGTACTTTTAAATAGCGTACTTAAGTTTTTTTTTTTTTAATGAGGTACTTCAGTATAAATTATCAAGTACAAATTTGACGGAGCAGCTTTCACTAGTAGAGTAATATTTGACCAGCAGTATCTATACTTTGTCTCAAGTACTGTGGTTGAGTACTTTGTCCACCACTGCATGTAAGTTAACTAGAACAGTGGTTCTCAACCTTCTCAGGCTTAGACCCCCCAAAATAATCATATATTAACTGGGGACCCCCCCCCCCCCCCCCACCCAGACAAGCACTTAATTGTAGGAGTTGAAGCGTTACATGATTTTGTTCAATCTGGGAACCCATCGTCAAAAAGGGGGGGGGGGGGGGGGAATAGATAAACACTGTGAAAATAGCTGATCTACAAGCTCATGTGAACTTGTGGATCGGCTATTTTCACAAATGTCGCCTCTTTCTTATATTATTTGACATTTTTTTATACTCTAGTTTGTTGATTACTTTTGATGCAGTAATGCTCTTTTTTAGTTTTTCTTCTTTTTTTTAGGTATTAAAAAGGTCTTAAAAGTCCTTAAATTGTCACTTCACTGTCATCTGGACCCCCCAAAAATCATTTGAGGGCCCCCTGGGGGTCCAGACCCAAAGGTTGAGCCACCAGAACTGTCTATAATATAACATCTTTCAGAGAGGAACAACAGAACCGTTTGTTGCAGTTTTTCTCTGGTTTCAGGCTTCTGGCTACACTTCTCTCATTCATACAGTCATGTTGTTTATTGGATCACATTTAGGACTTCAGCACCTTCATTTATAGCTAATATATAAAACATACACCTTCATTTATAGCTAATATACAAAACATACACCTTCATTTATAGCTAATATATAAAACATACACCTTAATTTATAGCTAATATATAAAACATACACTGCTCCATCTTACAGTCAGTAAAAAAAAAGCTAAACATAAATGGTTGAACATCATTTTTCTCAAATAATTAGCAATCTGAGCAAAACATTTCACATTGTGTCTATACGTTAGATATTGATTGATGTGTTATTGATTTGTTTTGCTCGTTGGTTTGTTTGTTCCAGGCATGCATGCGCTCGAGATCCATAAACCCTGCAAACTATTAACCACTTAAATCCCAGCATCCCTATTGTGGGGAAAGCTTTCTTAGGAAAATAGCCGATCGACAAGCTCACAGCGGTTGTGAGCTTGTCGATCGGCTATTTTCCTAAGAAATCTTTCCCCACAACAACAGAAAACAGAAAATACACTAGCATAGAGCCCAGAGGGACTCCGCTCAACCATATGGGGTTTAAGTGGTTAACCAGCACAAGTCAGGTGATCACGTGACTTCAGTCTGAGTGTGTGTGTGTGTGTGTGTGTGTGTGTGTGTGTGTGTGTGTGTGTGTGTGTGTGTGTGTGTGTGTGTGTGTGTACCAGACAATTGTTCAAGTCGCTCCAGTCCAAGTCGAGTCCCAAGTCATTTGGTCCCAAGTCCAAGTCGAGTCCCAAGTCGTTTGGTCCCAAGTCCAAGTCGAGTCCCAAGTCATTTGGTCCCAAGTCCAAGTCGAGTCCCAAGTCAATCCAACCCTCAGGTCCGAGTCCCAAGTCGAGTCCCAAGTCATTTGGTCCCAAGTCCAAGTCGAGTCCCAAGTCAATCCAACCCTCCGGTCCGAGTCAAGTCGAGTCCCAAGTCATTTGGTCCCAAGTCCAAGTCGAGTCCCAAGTCTTTCTGTTGTGGGCAAGTCAAGCCGAGTCACAAGTCAAGTCACAAGGTTGTGTCAAGTCCCTCACTACTATTGTTCCCCAGCCCACCCACAAAGCACTAAGGTTTATATCTTGAAGAGAGAAACCGTATCTTAAAGTCAAGAATTAAACCAGCATAAAGCTGTTCATTTATCCATTACAACATTACATGTCTGATCATTTAGTTAGAACTTGGGAAAGGCTAAATTACACTAAAGAAATGGCATGTTTGATACAAAATTGTTTAGTTTTTAACATTTTGGCTCAAACTGGCACTGCCTTTCTGAGTAGTTTTCAAGTGTATTGTTTTGTAAACAAAGTTAGAGCAAGTGAACAAGTGCTCATGTAAACATTAAACAAAGTCAAAGGTAACAAACAACAAACTTCAAGGACATTACTTTTGCTATAACTATAATTATTAATGAATATTGGATAAACTGTGGGTGAAATGATGCAGGAAAGGAAATACATGAATGGCATTTATCTATAGGCCTATTAGGCCTATAATCTTGACGTGTCTGTGTTTGTTTTGTAGTATTTTAATATGTCATTTTCCATCAGGCACAGTTTAGCCATCTACTACAGTTGCCAGATTCTGTGAGAGAAACAAGCAACCAGGTCTAGGAAAACCAGCCCAAAATCAGCCCAAAAGAAGCGACTATGGGCCACATGAGCACTTTAACATATACATCAGCTATTTGAAAATACTAGTAGATCTACAAGCTCACAACGCGTCGCATCGCGACGCGTTGTGAGCTTGTTGATCTGCTATTTTCAAATAAAATCTTGCGGGGAAATGATAATAAGCAGATCTGGCAACCCTGTACACGTGTTTTTATTTTGTTTTTGCAAAGGGGTCCTTGGTAAAAAAAAAAGAAGAAAAAAAAGAGGCTACAACACAGTGGAATAAAGGCATCTCTTTAAGCTTATATATATATATATAGCAGAGAGAAACTGATGGTGGAAAAAAATAAGGAAGGAATTCAAGTTTGGTGGGAGTGATTTAGTGAAGTTAAAGTTATTAAACCTGCGGACGAATGGAAAAGTGGCGTCGTGAGAAAGTGATGGATTACGCAGAGACTTTATTGCTGTTACCATGGATAAAGTATACAGTCACTTGACTTCACTACAGTACATCATGATCGGTGTGATCCTGATTCGACAGTGGTGAGTGACTTTCATGTTTACATGTACGTATATCTCGCTGGCTGATGCTACTGTTGTTGTTGATTTATTATTAGATTTAAAGTGAGTACTGAGCACAGTGAGCAGCACCACCTCTCCTTCTCCTCCTGGCTTGGCAAATTGAATAACTTTGGGGACTTCTGTTGCCATTGTTGTTTTTCCTGTTGCTGTGGCGCAGTGCCCCAGCTGTTCTGCACGCACTGATCAGGGTTGCCAGATCTGCTTATTATAATTTCGCCGAAAGATTTTATTTGAAAATAGCCGATCTACAAGCTGCTCACAACGCGTCGCATCGCGACGCGTTGTGATCTGCTATTTTCAAATAGCTGATGTATATGTTAGAGTGCTCATGTGGCCCATAGTCGCTTGACTCGCTTGTTTTGGGCTGGTTTTCCTAGACCTGGTTGCTTGTTTTTCCTCACAGAAAATCTGGCAACACTGGCACTGATGATAACTGGACGGCAGCCGTCATAGAATCAAAATAACCCCGCTGGGGGTGACGGTGGCGTTTACACAGTACACACACAGATCATTCACAGGGAAAAAAACAAAACAAGTCACCAGTCATCTTGTCTCGAGTCGAGTCGGGAGTCATTGGCTAGCAAGTCGGAGTCGAGTCTCAAGTCTCGTTGGTCTTTTACCTTCCAAGTCCGAGTCGAGTCGCAAGTCTTTACATTCAAAGTCCGAGTCGAGTCGCAAGTCGTCAAATATGCGACTCGAGTCAGACTCGAGTCGAGTCACTATGACTCGAGTCCAATTGTCTGGTGTGTACTATATGTGAGTGTCAGGCGGGCGGTTTCAGCGTCATGGCGGCTGCGTGGACGGTGAACGCCGCGATGCTGATCTGCCTCTTCACTTCCTGCCAGGCCTGCTCCTGATTGGCTGAATTCTGGATGTCAAACAGCGCGTCGTAGATCCCTGGGAAGGATTCACCGGCGTACTTATTGTGAGAGCTGGGAGCGAAGATCACGTGTCTGCAACAGAGAGGAGATACTGGAGGCACTTGCGCGTGTGTGTGTGTGTGTGTGTGTGTGTGTGTGTGTATGTGTGTGTGTGTGTGTGTATGTGTGTGTGTGTGTGTGTGTGTGTGTGTGTGTGTGTGTGTGTGTGTGTGTGTGTGTGTGTGTGTATGTGTGTATGTGTGTGTGTGTGTGTGTGTGTGTGTGTGTGTGTGTGTGTGTGTGTGTGTGTGCGTTAACTGACCTGTAGAAAGGTCTGCCAGGTAGGCCCAGGGGGTCAATGAAAGCTCTCTCCAGGTACATGAGCTGATCATTCACCACGCGCACCTGCAGGGGACTGACACACACACACACACACACACACACACACACACACACACACACACACACACACACACACACACACACACACACACACACACACACACACACACACACACACACTTGTGAATCTGTAATTACCACTTGGCGACTGAGCTGTCCATAGACAAATGAAAAGTTTTCTTGCACACATTGACACATGGACACAGACTCTTACTCTGTTGTGTCAACGTTCTTCAGACGTTCATGGAAGTCCTGGGCTGCAGACGTGAAGTTCTCCACCGCAGAAAACAGAGAATCTGGACACAATGGGAACAATTCAAGGCAAGGCAAGATAAGACTACTTTATTTGTTTAAGGTTTATTAAAAATTGTTTTAAAACAAAGGCAAAAATAAAAATTTCTCCCCAATTTAGTAGTTATGACAATTAATTCCTCCCCACACATTGGACTGCTGAGTAAACATGGCCTCTGTCAGACCCAATGTATTTCCAGGAGATAACACTCGCAGAAAGGTTGTTATTTTATTTTGATGGTAACTGTTGTATAATCGCAATATTACATGAGAGGGTGGCTTTACTGTGATCACTGAAGTGCCAATAATCATGCTAAAGCACACCCTCGTGTGGAATATTGATTAATTCGAACCCACAACACATCAATCAATCAATCAATGAATCAATCAAGCTTACCAAACGTCACATGATACGTGTTCATCTCTGCAGGATGCTTCTCCGCCAGCCGGGCGATGCTCTGGACATACTTTGTCAGCGAGCCAGCGTATTGGCCGGCGTCCAGGGGGAGGAGCCGGGAGTCGGCCAATAGAAAGACGAGCCCTCCCCTCACCTGAGCCACGGCTCGAAGCTTCCTGAAGGTGGGGTCATAGAAGTTGTGTACGATCTCGAAGGTCTCGTACACGCTGTGGTACACCGGGTAGCTGCTGTATCGCTCTGTTTTCTGACCAGACAACACAACACGCACAGAAACAGTGAGATTTAGACATTTCCGTTCAATTTTTGTGTGCTTTTTAGCGGTAGAAAACTCTTTGAGTCTCCTACCGGTCATCAAATTATTGGCCTAGGAATGCGACAAAAAATCTCCATGAATTCAAGGCTTCATGGAGTGTGTAATTGATGGAAAATAAGTTATTTTTTGGGTGAACTACTCTTTTAACGAGTGGAAGCACTTCTGTGGCCTAAACATTTGGCACTGATGTGGTTTACACTGTATTATACAGTGGGTGTGATTTAAACATTAAAGTGAGGGTCTCTCACCTTGTTCTTGGTGTACCTGGCCCTGCCGGCAGCGATGCCCAGGCGGATGAAGTACGCCTCAAAGTCACTGCCTGAGCCCAGCTTACTGATCCTACAGAATGGAGAGAGAGAGAGAGAGAGAGAGAGAGAGAGAGAGAGAGAGAGAGAGAGGAGAGAGAGAGAGAGAGAGAGAGAGAGAGAGAGAGAGAGAGAGAGAGAGAGAGAATGGATTGAAGTTCTCAATCGCCATGACTGATTTCAGTCATTTGGATTCCATAGAATCCAGCATGTTTTTCTCTTGGCTAATACTCAGTTGGGTGCCTGTGTCGTGCGCTGTTGTGAGCTTGTAGATCTGATATTTTTGGTGCATGACACCGGTGCACAGGTTAAACTAGGAACAGAGCAGGGGGTGGGGCTCCTTTCACGCTGTTTCCCAAATAACAGATTGGGACGTGGCCTGACAAAACTTTTCTATTTTGCTTTAATCCCAGAGGGAGAGAAAGTATACCCACACCAAATGAAAACAAAATGCTGACCGGGATTACTGAACAAAGAAAAGTAAGTGTAAACCCCAACAAGAGCGATAACTATAACGATAAGTATATAAATATATCGTTTCTGTCGGGTGGAAACCTCATATGTCCAAAACTGTTACTTTTCTGGATTCATTTGCAAAAATCTAAACGCGCCACTTCGCGCCACGTTTTGAGCCACTTTTCGAGCCGCTTTTCGAGCTTGTAGATCTGCTACTTTTGATGCTTTTGTGTGACGCTGTAGTATGATCAAGTAGGACGTTAATTTACGAAAAAACACAAAACGTTAAAATATGGAGATAAGAGGTTTCTGCCGGACAGCGACGACATAGTTTTGGATCCAACTCAAGTGGAAGGCAGAGTCTGTACCACAACTGTAACGACAGTGACAGTGGTGATCCATAGAACAACTGTAACGACAGTGACAGTGGTGATCCATAGATCAACTGTAAAGACAGTGACAGTGGTGATCCATAGATCAACTGTAACGACAGTGACAGTGGTGATCCATAGATCAACTGTAACGACAGTGACAGTGGTGATCCATAGATCAACTGTAACGACAGTGACAGTGGTGATCCATAGATCAACTGTAACGACAGTGACAGTGGTGATCCATAGATCAACTGTAACGACAGTGACAGTGGTGATCCATAGATCAACTGTAACGACAGTGACAGTGGTGATCCATAGATCAACTGTAAAGACAGTGACAGTGGTGATCCATAGATCAACTGTAACGACAGTGACAGTGGTGATCCATAGATCAACTGTAAAGACAGTGACAGTGGTGATCCATAGATCAACTGTAAAGACAGTGACAGTGGTGATCCATAGCGTTGGGGTCACTCACAGCGTTGGGAGTGATTTGATGAGCGGTAGAAGCACTGACAGCCAATCAAAACCCATCCCACTTTACAGGGTGTGTCACGTTCAACATGCTTACAGAGCGTTATGGTTCATCAGTGTGGATGCTCACATCACTATCTTTATAGTTGTCTTTATTGGTGGCTCTTCAATCTGGACTCCAGGCACAACTTAGTTTTAATTGTGTGTGTGTGTGTGTGTGTGTGTGTGTGTGTGTGTGTGTGTGTGTGTGTGTGTGTGTGTGTGTGCGTGTGCGTGTGCGTGTGCGTGTGTGTGTGTGTGTGTGTGTGTGTGTGACCTGGGGGCATCACGATCACCGGTCCAGTTGTCCCGTTTATGCCAACTGTCATACAGAGAGACACCTTCCTCCCCCTCCTCTGGACTGGAGATCTGAGAGAGAGAGAGAGAGAGAGAGAGAGAGAGAGAGAGAGAGAGAGAGAGAGAGAGAGAGAGAGAGAGAGAGAGAGAGAGAGAGAGAGAGAGAGAGAGAGAGAGAGAGAGAGAGAGAGAGAGAGAGAGAGAGAGAGAGAGAGAGAGAGAAGCATATTTTAGTGACGGCAAAAGTGGACAGAAAGAGTAAAAGAGTAAAAAAAATACGTTAATTAAACATCACAAGAGGAACGTGTTTTAACCACATGAACCCCAGCTTCCATATTCCGGGGGGGGGGAGCTTGTAGATCTGCTGTTTTTGACGAAAAGATTTGGTGTAGACATTAGACAGGAAAAAGTGAGTCCAGTTCACTAAGTCTACTCTACGTCTGTTCTGCTCTCTGTGCATGTTTTGATTGATTGGAAAAAAAAGGTTCACAAAAAAAAATCCTGGGGACTTGTTTCCATTGTGGTGCTATGTATTCAATTCATCAACAGACCATAGAATATTAACACAATAATGCCTGTCGTAAACAAATTGAAATAGCCATACAATTATGTACACAGTCAAACATCCCAGAGTGTCCATTTTGGTTACATTTGTAGCCAGAGTTAAATGAACACTCAGGAGTTTACAATGTATTATTACTGCATTCACCTGTTTGGTGAGGTCATAGACCAGGGTGTGTAGAGATGGAGTGCAATCTACCCTCAGCGTGTACATGCCTGTAACACACACACACGCGCACATGCGCACCATGAATCATTCAGAATTTGTTCAGCTCGATTTAGAATGCTTACAACAACTACAACACGTGTACAGATGCTCTCACCCTCTATGGCAGAGTCTGCGTTGATGTAGGCCACAGCACGCTCCTGTAGCATCTTGGCATTGTCCTGTTGAGGAGAGAGAGAGAGAGAGAGAGAGAGAGAGAGAGAGAGAGAGAGAGAGAGAGAGAGAGAGAGAGAGAGAGAGAGAGAAGCTCAGATTAGTTTTGCCAGGGCCGAATTAAAACGTTTTGGTGCCGAGGGCTTCCATCCGGTTGGTGGTATCCGAAAAGGTCAAAGTAACAACAGGGTTTTGTTTGTATGTGCCTGTGGGTTAACCTCACTCCGTCAAATGCAAGAAGCTTGCGACACACATTTTGTTTCACAGCGTACTTGCATCTGAGACTCCGGGCGCAGAATCGATGACAGACGGAGTTTCATTTTTTCAAGCTACTAGGCAGGTGATTGGATGATCCCGCCCCTAGCAGCCGCTGATTGGTTCGGATGCGCAGCAGTTCGGGCAGCTTTACTCTGTGAGCAATCCCAGACCCTCCTTCCTGAAACCAAATGCAAATGAGATTTCCGGAGGGAGGGGGGGTTTACCAGGCTACCTGTGGGTGCCTGACAGAGAGGATAATATATATATAGATGAATTGGCTTCCCATGGAATCGAGGGTCACTCTGTCTAGAACAGTGGTTTCTCAAAGTGGGGTCCGAGGACATTACATCACACAATCATTTTAACCACTTGACCTACATTTTATACTTTGGCTATTCAATCGTGAAGATTTGTGCAAATCTTTGAATTTTATATATTTGTAAAGCAACTAGTTTTTAACTCAAATCTTTGCTTCTGGAGGTCTCTGGAACAAAATATTTTTAAAATGGGGGTCCGCAGCCAAATATTTTTTTTGGGGGGTCCTTGACATGAAAAGGCTTGAGAACACTGACTCAAGTATAGCAAATGTGTGCCTGTATACAGCATAGAGGTATAATATAACTAGAGGGCGGATTGCCCCGCCCCCAGCTATCATTTCAATGAATGTGCTCAGTGGCGTTTTGAAGCACCCGGAAACCTGCCGGAAGTAGAATTATTGGTTTGATTTTGTACCTCCATAGAGTTATGAGCATGCGCACTAGTGTCCTTTTTGCGTTCTACGGCAGCCCGTGTGTCAAGGATTGAACGCGATATATTTATTAAATACACTCGAGATGCCTATGTATAACTAAATGCATATGTATGTATGTATAATATGTTTACATATTTATATCTATATATATAAATATCTCTCAGCATGTTTTGCGCGTGCATGTATTTCTCCCCGCCTGCAGTTCCAGCTTTGGCCACTGGGGTGGCAGCTTCAATGTTTCTCAGCAACTCTGGGGGCTTGGTATACAGTAAATCAAGACTCTACTAGGAAAGGGATATTTCACTTACTGTGCACTGGAGCCCCCCAGTGGAATAGCCTGGACACAACAATCACATTTCATTCAGAGCTTTGAAACATTTAACAAAATCCCTGGCTGTTGGAAAAAAAAGTTCCAGCTTGATTTAATAGGTAGTATATTTAAGGACTTATCATTTTAGTGTGGGTTGTTTTGCTGTATTTTATTTGTGCTGCCTATTGTTATGAACATTGGTTTTATTTATTTGAATTGAGTGTTGTTATCATGTTCTTATGTGGAGGACCACAGTGGAAATAAGACTTATGTGTGAACACACACACACACACACACACACACACACACACACACACACACACACACACACACACACACACACACACACACACACACACGCACGCACGCGCGCGCGCGGCCTATTGTTATGAAAATTACCTATTGTTATGAAAATTGCCTATTGTTATGAAAATGTCCTATTGTTATGAAAATAGCTTTTATTTATTTGACTTGAGTGTTGTTATCATGTTCTTATGTGGAGGACCACAGTGGAAATAAGTATTTTTCTAAGTGAACACACACACACACACACACACACACAAAAAATCACTAACTAGCGTACAACATGTCAAGGACCCCCAAAATGATATGTATTTGGCTGCGGACCCCCATCTGAAAATGTTTTGTGCCAGGTACCCTGAATCACACTGTCTTAAACTCATCCACTTTGTTTATTGTCCGGCTCTGCACCAAGACGGGGGATGTGTGTTAAATTGATCTCAAACGGTATGTAAATTAAAACGCTATGTAAATTATGTAACAGTATATGTAAATGAGTACCTCAGCCCATTCTGTCGACCCAAGCAGGCCAAACTCCTCCGCATCCCAGCTGGCAAAGACTATCGTCCTCCTGGGCCTCCAACCTACACAAACACACACATAAAATACTCATTTAACGAGAGACAGCGGGATCCCAAAATGGCGGCGGAGGCGCGGCGGCCAACGCCGTTTTGGGATTTCGCCCCTCCTGCATTTAACTCGTTAACACAGAGCAGGATTTTACTGTGTATAGTGTATGTTAAAGTGCCTCATTCCAAAAATGTGAAATATCCTCATAACCTATGGTACAAACAAACATAGTTTATTATTTGATGTCTTTTTCTTTTGTTTTTTTGTTAAGTGTTAAATCAAACGTTGAATAAAAAAAAAGCCATATATTCCCATAGTAATCACTGAGTGTTTGTTCAGTATCAGGGTTAGCTCCCTGTCTCTCCAGCTCTTTAGTAAACAGAAAATACACATTCAGATCGGGATACAGATTTCATCCAATCAAGAGAGAGATCTCGAACAGGATACAGGGGCAACAAGTTAAACTGGAAGTGATGAAACAAATAAATAAGCAAACTAGAAAACGTGCTCCTCGGAGCACAAGTCTCCGCCAGCAGACCCGTGCTATTTTAATCAAAGGAAATCACTGTTCTCAGACGGACACACACGCACGGTCGGGTAATTTGTTCTGGAAAGTACTGTTCCTGATTGATCCTGTCTTACCTATTTATATTACATATTGTGATGTCACGTGAAGCTTGACCAATGTTGGGTGTTCTCAAACGGACACATACAGAGACGGACGGAGAGGAAAAGATACTCTCCATTAATCCTGTCAATATTACATATTGTCACGTGTCACTTGACCAATGGGAACGATGTACAAAAACGATGTACAAAAACGAATTTCACCCACTTTTTTACCTTGTAAACCTGTGATGTGACAATAAAACTGATTCTGATTCTGATTCTGTTAGCTTCGCTGATGGAAGCTCACTTCAAAAAATTTAAATGACGTGAAACTTGACCAATGTTAGGTGTTCTCAGACGGACACACACACGCACGGACGGACGGACGGGTAATTTGTACTGGAAAGTACTGTTCCTGATTGATCCTGTCTTACCTATTTATATTACATTATTCTGATGTCACGTGAAGCTTGACCAATGTTGGGTGTTCTCAGACGGACACATACAGAAGACGGACGGAGAGGAAAAGATACTCTCCATTAGTCCTGTCAATATTACATATTGTCACGTGTCACTTGACCAATGTTAGCTTGTTAGCTTGGCTGATGGAAGTGACACACCTATTTATAGGTCTCTATTTCGTCATACGTCTCGCTAGCCAATCAGAGCACACACTTTCAACATATTGTCACGTGTCACGTGGAGCTTGACCAATGTTAGCTTGGCGGACACACGGATGGACGGGAACGAAAACATAGTCTCCTGGCGGAGACAATAAATGAGAATACTATACAATTCAAGCTGCAAAATGGGCAGTCTCTCGTTCCTGATTGGATGCAATTGCCCCCCCCCACACACACACACACACACACACACATACACACCTGTACTCAGCAGTTTCCCGGCGCTCCTCACAGTCTCATGGACCACAGCAGCTCCAGACATGGGGTCGATGGCTCCAAACACCCAGGCATCCCGGTGACCTCCCAGGATCACATAGCGGTCTGCACACGCACACACACACACGCACACGCACACACACACCATACAACCCAGTGAGGAACACATCTTCGTTCATATCGTTGCTGTCAGGCTTTTTGTGGCGGGTAAATCAACGTCCTACTTGATCATACTACAGCGTCACACACCAGCATCAAGCAGGCAGCAGATCTACAAGCGACGCGTTTCAAGCTTGTAAATCTATTGCCATTTTTCAATTTCAAATCCTGAAAAGTAACCTCTTATCTCCATATTTTAACTGTTTGTGTTCCCCCCCCCCCCCCCGTAAATTAATGCCGCTACTCGATCACTCAGCGTCACACAAAAGCATCAAAAGTAGCTTCAAATCTACACGCTCGAAACACGGCATGAACCGTTATGCCAGTTGACTCCTCCCTGTAGGGTTGGGATCAAGAACCGCAGCAATCGGAGGAACCGGATCCGACATTGAGGAACCGGAAACCGGTTCCATCACATTTGGAACCGTTTCCAGAACTGGTTTTATCCAGTGGTGGAAAAAGTACTCAAATGTTTTACTTAAGTAAAAGTATCAATACTGCACTGTAGAAGTACCCTGTTACAAGTAAAAGTCCGGAATTCTAAATTTACTTGAGTAAAAGTACAGAAGTATTGGCATCCAAATGTACTTAAAGTACCAAAAGTAAAAGTACAAAAATGTTTGAAAATAGCCGATCTACAAGCTCACAACGCGTCGCAAAGCGACGCGTTGTGAGCTTGTAGATCTGCTATTTTCAAATAGCCTATGTATAAAATAGGGCTAAAGTGGTTAATGTATGTTTCGTAATATCATAATTTATATCTGAAAAGTAACTAGTAACTAAAGTTTTCAAATAATTGTAGTGGACCTAAAAGTACAATATTTGCCTCTGAAATGTAGTGGAGTAGAAGTAAAAGTATTGGAAATTGGAAATACTCAAGTAAAGTACAAATACCTCAAAATTGTACTCAAGTAACAGTTCTTAAGTAAATGTACTTAGTTACTTTCCACCACTGGTTTTATCACACTGTCAGAGCTGGTATGTGGACTCTATACGTCTGCTATTACAATTACAATACCATGGGGGTTCTAAAACATTTTAATTTCAAGGACCACCATAACTCTGAGAGTGTACAAATTGGTTCCATCTGTACACTCTCAGAGTTACAGACCTTAAAGACGGGGTGCCGTGATTTTCAGTGATCCCCCCCCCCCAAAACATAATCATCAGGTATTATGGTTATACTAGGAGGAAGATTTTTTTCAAAAAAGTGTACAGAAATTGTTAAAATTATATTTTTATGTGGACACGCCTCCAGTTCATTAAGTATACCTGGTTCTCACCTTAGCACCTCCTCCACCACCTTAGCACCACCCACCTGTCCTAGTCCCTCCTCCTCCTCATGCCCACACCTGTTGTGTTATGATAATGAGGGGGAGGGTATGTTTTTACTATGTCACTAAAGCGCTGTTTTTCTATTGGCACGTTTGACCCTCAAGGTTTCAGCCTCCAGGTAGAAACTCAAAATAGTCAGAGAAGACATAAAACACCATAAAAACACCACCAGGGGGCTTAATGAAGTTCTATCAACCTCATAGACACATGAAAAACAGAAAAAGTGCAAAACCATGGCACCACCTCTTTAAGGGTCTATTTGGAACCCACTCAAGTTACCCAGAGGGTCGCTGTACGAACAAACAGGGAGCCAGTGGACGGGGGCAAGAATCGGGTAAGGGCTGTCACCATTATGACATTTTACCTGCCGAGTAATTGTCACTGAATTAATTGCGATTAACGATTTAATTGTGTCTCTGTGATTGAACATTGGAGTACAAAAAAATTACATTTCTGTTTGGCTTTTAGGATTTGAAGTTGCACAGGGCATATACAAATAACCTAAATATACAAAGAAATGACTGACATATTTATGATAACATGGGCAAATTGTGTTCGTATAGACCTCGACAAAGCACATCTAAATGTCTTTTAATATTTTTTTTAACATAAAACATAAA
Source organism: Gymnoscopelus braueri (assembly GCF_963280865.1). Classification (NCBI taxonomy): domain Eukaryota; kingdom Metazoa; phylum Chordata; class Actinopteri; order Myctophiformes; family Myctophidae; genus Gymnoscopelus; species Gymnoscopelus braueri. Next base: position 53,468,880 of record NC_137606.1, read on the forward strand.
AGGTGGGGAAAAAAATAAGCAATGATAAAATGCTGGGGGGGTTATTGCTGAATGCTCTAAAAAAAAGATAACGGGCGGGAAAAAGTCATATTACGGTAATTCAAGTTGGACCCTAAAGTTGTAATGTTATTACCTGGTTCCAGTGCGCCTCTGATCCGACCAATGACGTTATAGATCCTGGTCACCTGGTTGTTGGTGTGGATGTTCATACGCACCTTCCTGTGATGGACACAAGCACCAAGGAGACGCAGGAATGTCTATGTAATCTGATGTCCGTCCGTCACTTCCCATTAATCTGTGTGTGTGTGTGTGTGTGTGTGTGTGTGTGTGTGTGTGTGTGTGTGTGTGTGTGTGTGTGTGTGTGTGTGTGTGTGTGTGTGTGTGTGTGTGTGTGTGTGTGTGTGTGTGTGTGTGTGTGGGGGGGGGGGGGGGTCCATCAAAAGCAAAAGGAGTTAACATAGCATCACATCACAGTCATTTTAACCACTTTATCCATTTATGTGTTGGCTATTCAAAAATAGCAGATCTACAAATCTTCTGTTCTTGGGGTCCCTGGCACAAAACATTTTCAGATGGGGTCCGCGGCCAAATACATATCAATTTGGTGGTCCGAAATGTTTTGAGAACCACTGTTCTAACAGGCACTGCCCAGAAATGACGTACTAAAATGACCCTCTCCAGCAATGGGACGGGACATTTCGGAATGCGAGCTCAACATATAATGATTCCCTGTTGGCTGTAAACAGTGCGGCGTAAACGAGAGCCATGGCTGTCATCAAAGGAGTCACTTTTTGTTGTTTAGGGACACAGAGGGACATCATTGTAGGTCCGTGTGCTGTGCACACACAGGCCCTAAATAAAGTACACACAGTGTGTACAAGGGTGTCTATTGTCACTACGATGGGCTCCTTGCCAGTGGTTAATTAAAACTACGGGAGAGAGAGAGAGAGAGAGAGAGAGAGAGAGAGAGAGAGAGAGAGAGAGAGAGAGAGAGAGAGAGAGAGAGAGAGAGAGAGAGAGAGTCCCTGAGTTCAAGTTACTGTGTAGACTAGTGTTCATCGTCCAGGCTATTCATGTCAACAAAATGTTTCCCTCAATACAACAGTCACAACAGGACTCCTAAAATAATGCTATACTATGGTATTATGAAAACATGGCATCTGTCTACCTAACATGCTATCTAAATTACATTTTAGCCTTTGCATAATCCTGCAAGGTCGTCAAGGCGAGGGCAAGTGCTACAGGCTTTTTAGACAAGTATACGTACAACCCATACAGTAAACAGATCCCGTCATGCCCCAGAGAAGTGTACAAACTTTACATAGTTAATATCACAAGGTACAACACACACCTGAGGTCATACGCGCCGATGCTGTGGGTGCTCCTATTATTACAAAACTGATTATGATGATGATAATGATGACGATGACGAATACTGAATAATTGATATTGGTATGACAGTTATGATGATGTTCATTGATTAAAGTGAATGAAAGAGAGAAAATTCGTATTTTTTTTTCCTCTGTATGACATGTCCTCTATTAAAGAAAAGTGGCGCGCTTTCTTCATTATTTGAATATATGGTTGCTGTCTTTGAAGACTGATAACTGTGACTAAGCTACCACTTGGGGAAGGCTATCATGATTAAATATAATCTAGGGATATAGACCTATTCAAAAATACAAAACTAGAATTAGCAAATGTTGCACTTGAGTGACCCCGATTAGTGAAAATGCTGTTCACATCGTATGACAACGTGAGGTGTTGTGAGATTGTAGACATGCCATTTGCTGAATGTTCGCCCCAGAATAGGCATGCTAGGGTTCATGTGGTTAAATAAGTGAATGAAAGAAAGAGATTGAATAATGTTTTTTTTCCCTCTGTATGACATGTTCTATTCAAAAAAAGTTAGAGAATTGTTTCATTCTTTGGAACTATGGTTGGTGTCATTGAAGGCTGATAACTGGGACTAAGCTACTACTTGGGAAGGGCTATCATGTTGAAATATTATCTAGATATATAGACCTTTTCAAAATACCAAACTAGAGTTTGCCACCTTGAGTGTCCCTGATTAGTGAAAATTCGGGCCTGGGCCCATGGACTAATTATACAGTATAATCCATTTGTAACTCTGAAAGTGTACAAATGGAACCACATGGACCCGTCTCAGAGTTAAATGACCACTGAGTACCAGTACCGATGTCCTTATGCTGAGATCTACACCGTAAAATAAAGGAGAAAGGAAGTAGAGTTGATTAGAATACTAGAGTAGTACTGTAGTCTGTAGAATACTTGATCGTCATTACACAGCGTTGCAATGGAATGAATGTAGGTCAAAGTAGACTGGGATCAACTCGTTTTCTTATTTTCTGATCCGGTCTGGAGAGAACCAGTGGATACGGATATGGTCTGTATTCCATCAATCATTCCCTCAGAAGTCGGGGGCATCATAGCGATAAGGCCTACCCATAAAACCTTTGAAATCATATGAATGTGACAAGTTTCTTCATGTAATTCTTGGTATACTTTGCTTTGTATAACACATATTTTATTCTAAACGGTTGAGTCTTTTTGGTAATAATGATTTAAAAACATGTAAAAATAATCATTTAAATTTTTTTTTTTTTTAATATTCAAAAATAAATAAATAATAATAATAATAATAATAATAATAATAAAAAAACGTATAAGAAGTAGTGAAAGTAGCAGATCTACAAGACCTTTCACTAGTTTGGGTCACGGGGAGATATCTCTTTTGGGTCTCGAACTAAAATGTTCGGGAACATGTTTAGCATTTATGTGGGGGAACAATAACATTGAAGCACCAAACTGGATATGGATATTAATAAGGGAATTCTAGAGTAGGCGTGAGCTAGACCAGGTAAATTCTGAATGAAAACTAGGATTTCCACTGTGTGGAAAGCCTAGTGACACAAGATTAGGACAAGGAGTGATCGCTGTTAAAGAAGTGGGATTTAACGCATGCACTGTATGCAAATACAACATTGTTTTCCCCAGGATTGCAAGGGAAACCTCAGCCTGCGTTACAGGGTTAGGGTCCATTTGGTTCCCAACGATAAATCATTTTGCTGGGGACCCCCTGGAGCCACCTCAAGGACCACTGGGGGTCCCCCGAGACCCCACGTTGAGAACCAGTGTTGTAGAGTGACTTACTGGGCCTTGAAGTCCTCTGAGAAGCCTGGACCAATCCTGTAGGAGATGTTCAGAGCACCTTTCCATCCGTTGGGTGGGATCGGTCCCCCCATGTTCCTATTGGACGGAAAGCGATAGAGACCGATGAGAGTATGTTTTTGCCCTTGTCTTTCCGCCCGTCCGTCATTCTGTGAACAGCTGATTGAAAACCGGCGAAAGTGAAAACTTTTCGGGTTATTTGGGTTTTCTAGGGGAGGCGAGATCTTAGTTGGGTAGGCGACCGCCTGTCCTGCCTCTACAGTGGGTACGCCACTGATAGAGTGTTTGTTCAATAACAGGAGTGTCCATGTCTCTCCAGATCTTTATTAAACAGGAATTGCATTTTCAGGTCGGGATACACATTTTGTCCAATCAGGATAGAGAACTCACACAGGATACAGATTAACGTGTGAAATTGGAAGTGATGACACAAAGAAATGAGCAGACACAATTGGAACTGGAACACAAAAATGTAAGCTGATAAATGGGTATTGTCTCCTGATTGGCAGAAATGTTGTCAGTTACCTGACATTTTATTTCATGTTTGTTTACTAAAGAGCTGGAGAGACATGGAGACTCCTGTTTCTGAAAAACTCCTGTTTCAACCTACAGTACATCATTGTTCTAATGTGAGTATTGAGAGTACAATTCTTGGGTTTGGCTCCTCATAAAATAAATTGATAAATAATAAAATGACATTATTCTAATGTAGGCTAAATGTTAAATGGTACATACAGTATGTCCCTCCACAGCTAAATAGAATATGGTATTTCATTTGTTTACTTCAGCAGATGAATGGCGTCATGGTAGCCAATGGGATGCACCGGAATCTTGGGAAGGCCCACCCCCTCCTCGAGGCTGGATCTGAAGGTGTACTCTAGAAGAGAAGAGAGCATGTTACACACACACTCATAGACACGCGCGCACACACACACACACACACACACACACACACACACACACACACACACACACACACACACACACACACACACACACACACACACACACGCCTTTAGCAGTGGTGTAAAGTAACTAAGTACATTTACTCAAGTACTGTACACATTTGAGGTATTTTTACTTTACTGGAGTACTTCCGATTGTCAATACTTTTACTTTTACTCCACTACATCTCTACTACAAATATTGTACTTTACCTTAATAATTTTAAAACTTTAATTAGGCCTGTAGTTACTTTGTAGATTTGGATTATTATTACACAGCATACATTAACCACTTATATATACATTTCGGCCATTTGAAAATCTACAAGCTCACAATGCGTTGCGATGCTGCTATTTTCTATTTGCTTTTTAAAACATTTAAAAACGTGTGACATGTGACATTCTGCATAATGAGTACTTTCTACTTTAGGTACTTTAAGTACATTTTGATACCAATACTTTTGTACTTTTTTACTTGTACTTTTTAATTCCGGACTTTTACTTGTAACAGAGTATTTTCTACATTGCAGTATTGATACTTTTACTTAAGTTTAAAAACATGTGAGTACTTTTTCCACCACTGACCTTTGGCAGGGTAGCCAGGTGTCAGAGGGTCTCCGGCTCCGTTCAGGTTGAGAACGTTTCCTCGCTGGGCCCCGCCCCCTGGCAGGTTCCAACCATCCGGGTACGGCTGCACACACACACACGCGCACGCACGCACGCACGCACGCACACACGCACACACACGCACACACAGAGAGAGGTAAACGCTAACGTGTACACACAGAAAACACAGCAGCCAGTCGTACAATGACATCACATGGGTAAGTCATGCGTATCATTCGTGTGTGTGTGTGTGTGCGTGCGTGTGATTGTACCTGCACACCAGTAGCGCAGTAATCTGCAGGGTCTGAGAACATGATGATTCCCTTAGCTCCAGCTAACATAGCATTCTTTACCTGAGAGAGAGAGAGAGAGAGAGAGAGAGAGAGAGAGAGAGAGAGAGAGAGAGAGAGAGAGAGAGAGAGAGAGAGAGAGAGAGAGAGAGAGAGAGAGAGAGTGAGGGGCGGGAGTAGAGGGGTGAGAGATGTAGTGGAGTAGAAGTATAATATATACTATATACATATGTATGTGCAGGTGTGTGTGTGTGTGTGTGTGTGTGTGTGTGTGTGTGTGTGTGTGTGTGTGTGTGTGTGTGTGTGCGTGCGTGCGTGCGTGCGTGCGTGCGTGCGTGCGTGCGTGCGTGTGTGTAGTGTAGTCTCTCCTACCTTGTTACCTCTGAATATCCTCCCGTATCTGACGATGACAATCTTCCCGGTGACATTGATGCCCATGTCCCTCTGCAGCAGGAAGAAGTCCTCCGTACGGCCATAGTTGACATAAACCAAATCCCCCTGGTGGAGACGGGACGGGGCAAGAGACTAAACAGTGAGGACGTGTCCATTTGGAGGTAGTCCAGTCCAACATTTTAAACAGGTTACACAAAATCATAACTTGCTTTCCTCCATTCAATGTGATATCAGTCCAACTCCAAAAACATTTTCACAATGTTTCACAAACTATTTATTTTATTTTATTTAAAAGATAATAAAAAAAAAATGCTGATCTATAAGCTCACGACAAGTCTCGATGTGCACGTTGCAAACTTGTAGATCTGTATTGCTATATTTGTCATACAAGATGACAAATACAAGAGCCTAAGAGAATAAAATGTCTGAAAAACGAAGTTTGTGCATGCGTGCTTACAAGTCCTCACAACCCCACTGTGATCTCCCCCTCCCCAACGGGGGCACAGACAGACCCCCTGAGACTCAACTGCATTACATGATCTCTTTGAAATGATGTATTTAGATAAGAGGCTTCTGTGCTGCCATCATTATCAGTGTTCAAATGAAAAAAAAAAGGTAGGACATGCCCATCCCCACAGTTCTCTAAACACGGTACTGAACCCAAAAATAATAACGTGAAGAAGAAGGGAATGTTCACACGCGAAAATGTGTTTAACCAAAAATAGCGAGCAATGTTTGGCCTGTGTAGCTGGACCTGAAGAGAATGGGACATTTCCCCCTTTTTCTTCACAGTGTTCCAATGTCAACATCTCTTGGTATTGAAGCTTGTTGTGAAGAGATAGTGTGTGTGTGTGTGTGTGTGCAGTGGTGGAAAGTAACTAAGTACATTTACTTAAGTACTGTACTTGAGTATATTTTTTAGGTATTTGTACTTTACTTGAGTATTTCCAATTTCCAATACTTTTACTTCTACTCCACTACATCTCAATGGCAAATATTGTACTTTTACTCCACTACAATTATTTGAAAACTTTAGTTACTAGTTACTTTTGAGATATAAATTATGATATTATATAAAACATACATTAACCACTTTAGCCTTATTTTATACCTAGGCTATTTGAAAATAGCCGATCTACAAGCTCACAACGCGTCGCATCGCGACGCGTTGTGAGCTTGTAGATCTGCTATTTTCAAATATTTTAGTACTTTTACTTTTGGTACTTTAAGTACATTTTGATGCCAATACTTTTGTACTTTTACTCAAGTAAATTTTTAATTCTGGACTTTTACTTGTAACAGAGTATTTTTATATTGCAGTATTGGTACTTTTACTTAAGTAAAGAATTTGAGTACTTTTTCCACCACTGTGTGTGTGTTTGTGTACCTCTGGCTGTCCCTGGGCGGAGAAGGCGCTGTATGGAGGGACGATGTCGTCAGACACATGCTCGTATCCTTCAGGGACCGGCTCCGCCAACGACGTGTTAAACACCTGACATGAGAGGAGAGAGGACATGAAGTAGCAGCCTCTTGTGACATTCCTTTGGAAATCCTGGTGTATACGCCCCGCAAGGAAAGCCAACATCTTACCCACTATAGCTTAAAGGAATAGTTCACACAAAAAATGCATTACTTTCTATCAATTACACACCCCATGAAGCTTTGAATTCATGTTCAAGTTTTTTTTGTTTTTGACGCATTCCTGAGCCAATAATTTGATGACCGGGTGTATTTCCGGTAGGAGACTCAAAGAGACTCCTTTGAGTCTCCTACCGGATACATTAGCATCTTTCCGCCGGTAATCAAATTATTGGCTTAGGAATGCGACAAAAACAAAAAAAATCTCCATGAATTCAAAGCTTCGTGGGCTGTGTAATTGATAGAAAATAAGTAATTTTTTGGGTGAACTACCCCTTTAACTCATTAAGACCTGAGATACGATTCTACAAATGTCTTCTAAATCCTAACAGTTTTCTGAAACACTTATGTTACTATAACTGCAGTGTTTCTCAAACTTTTTCATGTCAAGGACCCCAAAATTATATGTATTTGGCTGTGGACCCCCATCTCAAACTATGTTGTTCCAGGGACCCCCAGAAGCAAAGATTTGAGATAAAAATGTAAAAAAATAGCAGATCTACAAGTTCATAGCGTGGCACTCGGTGCCACGCTATGAGCTTGTATATCTGCTATTTGCCAGACCCAGGGGGTCGGGCCTACATGAGGCTTTGTCGGTCCCCATCTCCAAACGTTTTCGTCCATACATGGGCATAAAAGAGGTCTGTCTTTTGTCCTCTTTTTGATTGGCCAAGCTTAGCGTGACGTAGTGCTCTGATCTTTCAACCACTAGGGGTCTGGCAGTACCAGGGCTCCTGGTTCCCTTGTTTTGAATGGCCAAAGTGTAAAATAATGGTTAAAGTGCAATACACACAGATGCGTTCTTAATGGGTTAAAGGGAAATTCCCCCTTGGCCGTTGAGATATCAGGATTTTGGTCATCAGGCAGAGGCTCTGAGCCATTACTGCTACACTCACCATCTCAGCTAATTCTCTTGTTTTTGCTATTAGACTTAATGAGCACTTGAGACCACCTTATTCTGGGATATTTGGCAGAAATCGCAACTCTACAAGCTGACAAAGCATCGCAACAAGACGCGCTGTGAGCTTGTAGATCGGGCATGTTTAGCGATGAGATTTGGTAAATGGAGTTAGGAGGTTTTGTTCATCGTTGATAAGAACAGCTGAATGGACCTCCAAGCTCTCAATGAGGTTGGAGGTCAAAAGGGGGTGGAGCCTGGAGTCAGCTAAACCAGCTAACTCCGGTGGAGTTAGCTGGTTTAGCAGAAAGTTTGAGGATCCAATGGAGTTAGCTGGTTTTGTCAGAAGCGCTTTTTAATGCTTTTCATTGGTTCAATATTTGTTTAACCAACACACAGACGTAAAGGGTGTTCAAGAGCACTGATTTATGAAAAAAAAATGCAAAAGCGTCAAAATGGAGTTAACTGGTTGCTGCTGGACAGCAACGATTATGATAAAATGAAATATATGGTCTCTGTCGGGTGGAAACCTCATACGTCCAAAACTGTTGCTTTTGAGGATTCAAATAAAAAAAATAACAAGCTCTAAACGTGTCGCTTTGCGACGTGTTTCGAGCTTGTGGATCTGCTCCATGCTTTTGTGTGACGCTGTAGTATGATCAAGTAGGGCGTTCATTTACCAAAAAAACACACAAAGTTACAATATGGAGATAAGTGGTTTCTGCCCGACAACAACGATATACAGTATTTGTACATATCCGACAAAAGGATCAAATACAAAAAAAGCTTCAAGAGTTTATTTCCATTGCGGTCTTTTGTGACGTTCAACTTCTCTAGCAGAGTCTCAAACTCCATACAGAGATGCCCACGCACTGATACTGACACCACATCATATTGGACTGATAGCAGACACAAAGATTCTTGTACAAGATTATTAAAAAAAGGAAAATACTGTGACATGCCAGAATATAAAGCAGATTGATAGCATCAGGGGGAGCAGGTATAAGGGGTTGCAATAGGTAGATCATAAATTCATGCAAAAGCTAATTAAATAGGCACATTGTAAATGCATGGCAAAAAAAATGATGGAATTGGGTCGATCATAAATGCATGGGAAAAGAATAGGTCGATTGTATAATGCATGAATTTAAATGTGTTTCTAAATGCAGCCAGGCTGCTGTGACGACCTGCAATGGCAACAATCATAAATCCTCCACCGTCTACTGCTACTGTAATATTATCTCAAACACACACACGCGCACGCATGCACACAGCCACACACACACACACACACACACACACACACACACACACACACACACACACACACACACACACACACACACACACACACACACACACACACACACACACACACACACACTGGTGACTATCTCCCTGGAAGGCTGTAAAGGGACCTTGGACTTGAACTGTCTGGTGGTTTTCTGAGTGAAGCTAAACACTGCGGCAGATGGAGAAAAATGCTTTGAGACCTCTGGAGGAAGTTTCAGTATTTTTCACTGTCTGTGTTTACAACATGGAGGTGATAAGTTGTTGTCTTTCCAGCCTATGCAGTAACGCAACTGTATGTAGACTATAGTGCTCTCTCTGGAATACAAATAACTCCACTTGACTGTTCATCTTACCCTGGCATCTCAGATTTAAGTTTAACTGTACATTTTGGCTTTTGCTATATTGGCAAGCAACCAAAGTCCCTGTTGACGTCCCTTTTTGTCTGAAACTTTGAAAACACCTTCTAAATTCTTCTTACATTTTGGATTATTTTCAGTTTTTCTACTAGCTCACAACTTGTAGATATACAATTTTAGCTATTTGTCGAATTGTCGTACAATGAAGTATATAGGGCTTTTAAGAGGTTTAAAGTGGCTCTGAATGTTGTAATCCTGGCAGACGGTGAAGGGTTTACAGTACTGTCCTGAGACCATAATGGATGGTAACAAAAGAAAAATAATTATACTTTATGTCCTCAGTAGCTGCAGGATCTTTTGCCAGACAGTCATTTCATAATGTGTAAGGTGTGTTCGTAGGTATCTGTTCATTGGACTTCCATCCACATTGCACGATACGATACGATACGATAATACTTTATTGTCAGTTTGCACTGAAATTTGTCTTGCGACCCAACAGCCATGTATGCAACATATAACAGTACACACATTTGACATGACACAAGAAAACAACAAAATACATACATAAAGACATGCAAAGACAAGAGCAATGTCGGATGCACGTGGATGAATATGTGCACACCCCTGCATCGTGCATGTGTATCATTTTGTGCATTGTGTTTGTTCCTTGGTTTATATCTTACAATTTTACAATTTAGGCATTTAGCAGACACTAGAGGAACTTATAAGTGATACATCAAGGTAAGCATGAACCCTAGTCAACAAATGACAGGGTACAGATCTAAACGAGAAACTAGAGCACAGGTCTCTGCCAGGCCGGGTTGACCTAGCCAGTGCCCGCAAACTTAGCCACTTGGAATGGGATCTGAGAAATCAAACTTATACATCTTGATCACATGACCCCAGAGATAATGTGTACCGATTTCTGCGAGTTCTGGATAAAAGTCTGTACATTTTTGTTTTTATCTGGCACAAATAGAAAATGTAATCTGGCACAAATGGCCGGGCCTAAATGTTGCGTCATGATCCACGGAACCCAAGGGAAAAGGATGTTGATTGTATGACCCACGGTTCAAGAGTTATAGGTAGGGTTGTAGTCGAGACCACCTAAAGCGAGTCCGAGTCAAGACCGTGTCCGGAAGGCCAGGGAGGGGGTCGAGTCAGATTTTTTTTTAAATTATCAATATTTGATAGCTGTCCATAAGCACCAGACAGCTCTCTTATAATGTTAATGTGAATGGGCTCCTCACAATATGGGTTTAATAAAATGATTTCATTGCATTGTAGTGAGGTGGGGGTAGAGTCCCGAGTCCCTTAGTCCGAGACCGAGTCAAGACCGAGTAAAATCATGGGCGAGACCGAGACGAGACCGAGACCGGTCTCGAGTACTACAACCCTATAGTTATAGGCCTGTTGGCTTGTTACGCCACTGGTCGTGTTGGTGTTGTGATGATATCTACCTCATTACCCAGTGGGTCTACCAGGGAGATGTAGTTGGGACGGGACTTGTTGGGGTAGGACAGCAGCACGTCGTAGGGAACCATCTCCACCGAGTCCAGTCCAAACTGGAGCCACTCCTCCTTGATTTGCTCGGCATAGAGCCAGTTCTGTTTGGTACCGGCCAGGTGAGGCAGCCGGGTGAATTTCCTGTGGAGGGAGAAGGAGGGGAGAGGGGGGGGGGGGGATTCATTCATCAGCTTCACTCAGCTGATGACTGCTCAGATGGTTAACCCATTGAGACCTGGAACGCATCTGTGTCACTTTTTGATTTGAGCTAAAAAGCATTATTTTACACTTTGGCTATTCAAAAATAGCAGATATACAAGGTCATAGCGCGGCACAGAGTGCCGTGCTACGAGCTTGTAGATCTGCTATTTTTGAAAAATCTTGAAAATGTGTGCACATTTTTATATATATATATTCTTTTAAAGCGAAAAATGTTTACTCAAATCTTTGCTTCTGGGGGTCCCTGGAACAAAACATTTTGAGATGGTGGTCGACGGCCAAATACATATCATTTTGGGGGTCCTTGACATGAAAAGGTTTGAGAACCACTGATATAGAAACATACGTTTTTCAGAAAATACTGTTAGGATTTAGAAGACATTAGTAAGAATCGGCCTCAGGTCTTAGTGTCTTGATCATGGGACACTTCGACACGTAGACATGATCGGGCTGGGAGGCTGGGTAGGTGATCTACAAGCTCACAACGAGGCGTTGCGAGCTTGTAGTTTCACAATATGTATCTGTGGAACCGAATCATACTAAATGTAATGCCTACAATCCCAAGTGCTTGTCAGCGTGGGGGGGTCCCCAGTTCAAATATGATTATTTTGGGGGGTCGCGGCACTGAAAGGTTTGGGAACCGCTTGGGAAGGTACGGCCATCCCTGAAGCAACAGGGTTATTAGTGCAAAAGCAAAGGTTTGCACTTCTCTCGTGTTGGAAACACGTACTGGCCTGTTTTCGGTGAAACCTTCAGTGTCCAATGCATTCATTAGTAGCTCAGAGAAGCAGGCCTTTATTCCACTTATAAGTGGTCCTTAATTAAAATGAGTCATAAATATGACTCATCTAAGCCTCGGCGTTATACAAAGGGCCTCTTTGACACATCGTGCCAGAGTCCTTTGTATAAACAAGAATTACACGGCGGGTTATGCTTAAGCGGTGGATTTAAAACGGCTCGTTATTCCATTGTCACGTACGGCACAGGTGTCAACTTACTCGTTCCTCGTAATAGGCAGAGACGTACCTGAGATGTTCTTTGATCATGTGTGGTTGCATCTCATCCAGGAACTGTCGCAGGTAGCGGGCGGAGGCGCCATCCTCGCTGTCAGTGTGTGAACGCGTTGGTCTGGAAAACCAGCCTACATCACACAGTACAGGAAGCCAGTGGTGACCAATGAGGGGTTAAATCAAACAGACAGAGAAACGTATCGCCATATGGTTTTAACCACTTAAAGTGGCCCTATGTGACTTGTTTTTTAATGAATAAAATGACATTTTGTCCAATCTGTCCAAGAGTATGTACAATATAACTTATATAATTGGGGTGGTTGTATTTTGTCTCCCTGCTCTTCTATTGAGACATTTAGATCGTGTCAAAGGTCATGTCTCACCTAGACACAGGATCTGACATGAATTTTGACCTGATGGTCAAAATTCTACTTATCCCCTGAGCAAGCAGGCCGGCTCTATTAGCTCAATGGTCAAAATGTCAGCGCTTGCGCAAGAAAACCGGGTTCAAATCCGGGGGTGGAAGAGGAAAGTTACATAGTGCAGCATTAAGTCCTATTTAAAAACAAATTCTCAAAAACAGCCGATCAACAAGCTCACAATGGGTCGCAACGGACGCTTGTAGATCTGCTATTTTCAAACAATGTCTAACGTTTTGGAAGGTTTGGGCCTATAATGATGACGAAAATAGGGACACCAGGTTGACAGTGATTAAGATGCTATTTTGCAAAGTACATTATTTTATTCTGTCTTGCATAGAGTTGGTGCAAAATAACAGAATTATAAACATACTATCGTTGCTGTTGGGTAGATCTTCATAAATGAATGCCCTATTTTATACTTTGCCTATAACAGTGTATTTGGAAAAAGTGATATACTTTCCCCTATAATGACATGCCCAAAATTGTTTAAGTGTGTCTGTGGATTTTATAAATATTGAACCAAGGAAAAGTATTAACAAAAGCTTGTGACTACATAATAACTACATTGGATACATTGGAACACATGATCTTTTTCCATTTCCTGAAAATTAACAGTTTTGGACGTACAAGGTTTCTACCCAACAGTGACCATATCGTTGCTGTCGGCCAGAAATATCTTATCTCCATATTTTAACTTTTTGTGTTTTTTTCGTAAAAAAGCCCCACTTGATAATACTACAGCGTCACACAAAAGCATCAAAAGTAGCAGATCCACAAGCTCGTTTTGAGCTTGACTTTTGTTATTTTTGAATTTGAATGCTGAAAAATAACAGTTTCGGACATAATGAGGTTTCCACCCGACGCTATATTAATGTGCTTCTCTGTTCTGTTCAATGTTACAGTAGGAGATGTCAATTCGTAGAGAGTACAGTATGTATGAAGTCTAAGTTACCAGCATACAGAAATTGAACTAGTGACATACAGTACATACCACAGCTGAACACATTTACAGTACGTGAACCCTAACAAACATACCATGACATGTGACGCCATCACTGGGACTAATGGATTGTTCACACCTATCACTGGTTTTTATTTCTGTTCCATGTCAATGTTACATAATCGTCTCTGTCAGGTGGAAACCTCATATTGTCCAAAACTGCTACTTTTCAGGATTAAAATAAAAAAATCACACCCAGTGTGAAGTGAGCGGTGTTATTTAGAAACAACAGTGGTCATCACAGTACTTTAAAAAAAAATTTTTTTGAAGTGCGTGGTGCTATTTATAGGTTATTATTTCATCATGCGTCTCGCTAGCCAATCAAAGCAAAGGGTCTGAATAGAGTCAGCCAATCACAGTACAGGGAAAGACGAATTCCCAACCCCACTTATAGGAGCGGCTACACCGCTCAAAAATAGCGAAAGTAGCAGATCTACAAGCTCAAAACGCGTCGCTTCGCGACACGTTTCGAGCCGTGTTTCGAGCTTGTAGATCTGCTACTTTTGCTACTTTAGTGTGACGCTGTAGAATGATCAAGTAGGACGCTAATTTACCCCAAAGCACAAAAGTTTGAGTATGGAGATAAGAGGTTTCTGCCCGAGAACAACAATATGACTTTCTGCTACTCTGGTAGTGACATGATGCAGCCTTATTGTTCAGACTATATATCTATTAAAGATGGGGTGCCATGATATTTTTCAACCCTAAAACCTGATCATAAGGTATTATTAGTATGTAAGGATTTTTTTCAAAAAAATAAAAAGTGTATAGTAAGTGTTAAAATGTTGTTTTTATGTGGACACGCCTCCAGTTCATTAAGTATACCTGGTTCTCACCTTAGCACCTCCTCCACCACCTTAGCACCACCCACCTGTCCTAGTCCCTCCTCCTCCTCATGCCCACACCTGTTGTGTTATGATAATGAGGGGGAGGGTATGGCTTTGTGATGTCACTAAAGCGCTGTTTCTCTATTGGCACGTTTGACCCTCAAGGTTTCAGCCTCCAGGAAGAAACTCCAAATAGTCAGAGAAGACATAAAACACCATAAAAACACCACCGGGGGGCTTAATGAAGTTCTATCAACCTCATAGACACATGAAAAACAGAAAAAGTGCAAAAATATGGCACCAGCTCTCAAGGAAACAGCAGGAAATGTTTAAATGAAATTGAACATTTTCAGGTTGCTTAGTGGTTCTCAAACTTTTTCATGTCAAGGACCCCCCCCCACCTTTTTTTTCATACCATGGGCCCCCATAAGAGAACAGTTGTGTTAAAAATGTAAAATAAATATTCAAAATGTGTCCAAATTTTTCACGTAAAAAAAAATATAATAATCAAAAATAGCAGATTACTAGCTTACAGCACGTTACATTGTGACGTGTTGTGAGCTTGTAGCTATCTTCAAATAGCCAAAGTATGAAATAGGTTTAAAGTGGTTAAACTTATTTCAACGCTATATTGACTCATTTTGCCGGGGACCCCCTGGAACCCCTTCAAGGACCCCTGGAGGTCCCCGGACCCCACTTTGAGAACCACATGAATAGATGATTGGTAGAATGCATGAGCTTGGTGAGATGATTCCATGTCCGACCGCAGATAATTATTCTCTGAGGAGCACTTTGTCCTTATAGGGAGTGTAATGTACCTACAGTATATGCCCTCAGTCCCATGTCCCATGAGCTCTATGTCTCCTAAATCCTATGTCCCCTGAGCTATGTCTCCTAAGTCCTATGTCCTCTCATTCCTCTGTCCCCTCAGCCCTATATATCCCCTAATTCCTATGTCCCCCTCAGGTCTATGTCCTCCAGGGGTCAATACTATGCCCCCCTCCTTTTTTTCCCTCTGCGCCAATCTCTTCACCGAAAAAAAACACAGTATGTTGTGAGCCGAATGTTCGCCTTTTATCACATGCCCAGTCGTGTCAAATGTCAAATGTCATGACCCCTGCGTCTTGGTTAGGATGGATGGTGAATAAAGCATGCTGATCACCTGCACTGAAACATCAGACAGTTTAAAACATTTGCTATACATGATCCAACATTTTAACGTCATCTGCTGAGTTACAACACTCAAAAATGAGAATAATACAGTATACAGTTGCCTGCCATTCAGAGAACTTTGTACCACATAAGCAAGCGTTATTTCTACCCAGTCCCAAGTTGACTCTGTAGTGTCATAGCAGCTTACCTATGATGAACCCCACCAGGAAAAGCCCGGCCGTCACCACAATCCACCAGATCCACTGGATTAACCTGCTCTCCTTTGGCATTTTTAAAGCCCTGCTACATAGCCCTGTGCGTTCACACTGGAGCTGTCACGGGCTGAGTCTGCAGTGCACACTTGCAGAGATAGGGAGGAATTTGTGTAAGTAGTGCAGTGAGTGTGTGGGGGCAGAGACAGAGAGACAGAGAGAGAGGGGGAGGGGAAGGGATAAGGGTGGAATAGAAATAGGAAGGAGAAAAGGGAGTGAGAGAATAGTTTGGAGAGGGAGACAAAAGCAGGAGCAGGTCATTAGTGGCCTGTTTCCAGACAGTCCAAAGCGTGTGTGGCCGCACCTTGGCCACTGAAGTGCTGACTCTGTGTTTTTTTCAGGAACAATAACATGACTTTTTTTAATCACGTGAACCGTAGTGACTGTACACTCTCTGCCATGGCTATTGTAATCTTCTACTCTTATTAGCCTCATGTTATTGATTTTTTCCTAAACCATGCACCATGTCTGTCATCTCATTACATCTGCTGCTATTTTTACAGGGTGGCTTGAAAAGCCATGCTGGCCATTCATAGGTAGTGCAGCTTAAAACGTCTGGGACCACTGTACATGAACGAGCTGTGCACCTCTGTTTTTTTAATTCTAATTTTTTTATCCCACGATTTTGTAACCCAGTGCCAATTGTCTATGTAATCCTGGGCACTACCTTCCCTCTGCCAACCTAGAGAGGCCAGGGCCGAGCTCATGCCTCCTTCAATGCATGAGAGCCAACTGACCTTCTTGTCACCTGACAGGGGAGAGTTTCCCGGGTTGGACGTAGCGCGTGGAAGGAACACGTTATTCCAACCAGTTCCTTTCCCCTCCATCAGGCGCCCCGGCTGACCAGGGGGAGGCAGTATAGTGACCAGGATTACTGCATGTTTTTGTGAGGGTACATACCCTAGGAGACACGGGGAGAACATGCAAACTCCACACAGAAAGGCCCTTTTGCCAACCCCACCTAGGGTATGGGCACTGATGACGAGGAGGAGAGAACACGCCCCCAGCGCCCACACCTCTGTGACGCAAAACGCGTCACCTCTGTGACGCAAAACGCGTCACCTCTGTCACAGTGGCCCCAAATCACATTTTCCAACCCGAAAGAAGGGGTGATTTCGCCTCATGCGCTGGGTGAGCAATTCAATGCAAGTGGATGGGGAAGCGTATTTCCGGTGCCCTCTCTATTATTTTTAACTCTATGGGCACAGCACAGTAGTGGTGGGAAAAAAACGTTCATTTCAGTGAACAAACGATAATGTTCACGTTCACGGCAATGATCCGTTCAAATGATTTGTTCACGTTCAACGTTCGGTAGCGCTTCCGGTCCCGGCGGAGAGCATGGGCTACTATATGCATGCATGCAATTGTCACTGTGTGCATCTGATTCCACTGGCATGCCTGCACAGTCTGCACAGAATGGCATGAACAAAATTGTGAACGTAACAGTTTCAGGAAGTGAACGGGTTCGTTGGCGTGTACGGCAAATAACTAGTTCTAGTCCAACCCATCACTACAGCACAGCGGTGTCACTCAGGCGCGCATGCGAGAGAGAGAGAGAGAGAGAGAAAGAGATGTCAGATTTCACACACACACACACACACACGCACGCGCACACACGCACGCGCACACACACACACACACACACACACACACACACACACACACACACACACACACACACACACACACACACACACACACACACACACACACACACACACACACACACACACACACACACACACACACACACATAGACACAGACACAGACACAGACACACGGCAGAGCACAGCGGTGTCAGATTTCACTTACCGGCGAGCGAGAGAGACGGAGACACGGCACAGCACAGCGGTGTCAGATTTCACTTCTTTATATTGGTACTGGTAGCCACCCTGTAAATGACATGTTAATATCAGTCTTGTTTTTTCACTGTCTCATCACACTGCCATTTTACTGGCCATAGCAAAGGGGTAGAGACTAGAGACGTCACCTCACCTGGGATACAGGAGGTCCCCAGCTTGCCTCTCGGCCCAAGCTGTGTGTCAAAGAGTCCCTGGAGTAGCAGTAAGTAAGCCTTGCCGAGCCATGTGGTCCATAGGGCAGGAGCTTATCTCCTGTTTCTGTAGCGTGAGGCAGCTTCATCCCCCAGCCATGATGCACAAGTTCACCCCCTGGACATGACGCCTAGTATATGTCGCAGGGTGTCGGCTATTTTTGCAGAAGAGATTTGGTATAGAGGCAAAAAAAGATAGATAGATAGATAGATACCTTCATTGAATTTAAGTCGCCCAGAGGCAGCACATAGTCCATGGGCCAGACCAGAAGTCAGGGACACAAAAGGTGGCAAAATCTCTTTGGCACCATTTTGTTTGTAGGGTCCATATAAGTACTTTGAAACATGATAGCCTTTTCAAATGAGTAGCTTTAATACTTTTTTAGGATAATTTTTTTTTGCCATTATCTCCCCACATTATCTGCACAGTAGTCCTGTACCTGGCCTATAGACCCGTTCGCAATTTGGTGGTAGGAGAATTTCTCACTTGAACAATGGGTACCTAGACATGAAAAAACACAGAGGTGCTCGTCCACCATAGTGCCACGAATGGCGCAATGGCCAAATCAAATATGGCTGCCATCGGCTATGATGAAAATCCAACTTCTTTGTTTCTGAGTGTATATACACATGCAATACCTCCATTTTGACTAATTGTGGGGTGGGGAATTCATTTTTGATATTGTTATGACCACTTTGGGTGATGTTGACTTTGAAAGGTCCTTGGCCATAACTTGGCCATTGTTCGGACTAAAAACAGGTGCAATAAGACTAATTCAACTAATTCTGACATTTATAATTCCTTTCTGATATTGTTTTGACCATTAAGGAGCATCTTGTCATTGAAATATCAAAGTCAATGTAATTTTTCAATAACTCAGTTACTCAATAATTGTGTTCTTCACAATCACTTTCATTGTATTTTTTTCAATAATGATTTGTTTTATTTATAACAAAAGACATACGAGACATGGTCAGGTAGGTTATTATGGCCTCCTGGTAGCGCTATAACAGGCCAATGTGAAAAGGAGGGCATTTCTTCCTTGGCAAAGTAGGAATCTACGCGGAAAATTTAATGGAAATCGCATGCTGCGTTCAGGATTTGAGGCATTTTGTTCAAAACGAACCAATCCTGCAAACTTTGGCAGGTGTGTGTTTATGACGAGGAGCACCCACGGGATCGGTGTCTACGACATCATGTGTGTGTGTTGTGCCTTGGGATATTTAGCTATGCACACTTCTCTGGGGCATGACATGATCTGTTTACTGGGTTGTACGTACTATGTCTAAAAAGAACAGGAGCACAAAAAAAATGTGGAGGAGAGGATAAAAAGTTAATACACAGATTATTATATAAAGCGCGAGAACTGAACCCGATCACTCCCTGATGAAGACCATGACACTTGTGTGACGGCATAACGTCCACCTACCACACAGATGGACTTTTGGTCAAATTGACCTTTTTTTCCTGTGTTATCATTGGCCACTGTCTCCCCTCGGGGCTCCACACGTCCTAACACCTTCTT
The DNA here is from genome assembly GCF_963280865.1 of Gymnoscopelus braueri. Classification (NCBI taxonomy): domain Eukaryota; kingdom Metazoa; phylum Chordata; class Actinopteri; order Myctophiformes; family Myctophidae; genus Gymnoscopelus; species Gymnoscopelus braueri. The sequence goes on from NC_137606.1 coordinate 53,488,478, forward strand.
CCACGCCGCGGGGATACCATAGTCTTTTAAATATTATTTAAATCCCACTCACACCTCACAGGTATACTACGCTTCATTTGGCTTAAGAGACAGAAACCAAAAAAACAAAAAATACAAACATATACCACACACTGTAGGCCTACACTCACTTCTACTGTACAGTATGTCACAGGAGCAATCCATATGAATTCAACAGTTAAAGCATTATTCCTTTTCACATTGGCAAAGTAATCACCGAAAATCATTATTCAATATACCAACAGTCACACAAACGTTCTACATCCAGTCCAGTGCTTTTCTATTCCGTACATACAACATACCATCATGTCAACAAAATGTTTCCCTCAATACAACAGTCACAACAGGACTCCTAAAATAATGCTATACTATGGTATTATGAAAACATGGCATCTGTCTGCCTAACATGCTATCTAAATTACATTTTAGCCTTTGCATAATCCTGCAAGGTCGTCAAGGCTAGGGCAAGTGCTACGGGCTTTTTAGACAAGTATACAGTGGTGGAAAGTAACTAAGTACGTTTACTTAAGTACTGTACTTAAGTACAATTTTGAGGTATTTGTACTTTACTTGAGTATTTCCAATTTCCAATACTTTTACTTCTACTCCACTACATCTCAGAGGCAAATATTGTACTTTTAGGTCCACTACAATTATTTGAAAACTTTAGTTACTAGTTACTTTTCAGATATAAACTATGATATAATGAAACATACATTAACCACTTTAGCCCTATTTTATACATAGGCTATTTGAAAATAGCAGATCTACAAGCTCACAACGCGTCGCAGCGCGACGCGTTGTGAGCTTGTAGATCGGCTATTTTCAAACATTTTGTACTTTTACTTTTGGTACTTTAAGTACATTTTGATGCCAATACTTTTGTACTTTTACTCAAGTAAATTTTTAATTTTGGATTTTTACTTGTAACAGAGTATTTTTATATTGCAGTATTGGTACTTTTACTTAAGTAAAGAATTTGAGTACTTTTTCCACCACTGCCTGCAAGGTCGTCAAGGCTAGGGCAAGTGCTACGGGCTTTTTAGACAAGTATACGTACAACCCATACAGTAAACAGATCCCGTCATGCCCCAGAGAAGTGTACATAGTTAATATCACAAGGTACAACACGCACCTGAGGTCATACGCGCCGATGCTGTGGGTGCTCCTTGTCATAAACACACACCTGAGGTGGCGCTCAGGGGTGCACTGGGCGCTTCGCGTGACACCACGGCGTTCCGCCAGTTTTCTGAACCAACATATGTTGCTTGTGTAAAGTAACTAAGTACATTTACTCAAGTACTGTACTTAAATACACTTTTGAGGATTTTTTACTTTACTGGAGTATTTCCAATTTGCAGTACTTTTACTTCTACTCTACATCTCAGGGGAAAATGTTGTACTTTTACTCTACTACAAGTTTTTGAAAACTTGAGTTACTAGTTACTTTGTAGATTTTGATTATTATTACAAAACTGATTATGATGATGATAATGATGATGATGACGAATACTGAATAATTGATATTGGTATGACAGTTATGATGATGTTCATTGATTAAAGTGAATGAAAGAGAGAAAATTAGTTTTTTTTTCCCCCTCTGTATGACATGTCCTCTATTAAAGAAAAGTGGCGCGCTTTCTTGATTATTTGAATATATGGTTGCTGTCTTTGAAGACATAACATAACTGTGACTAAGCTACCACTTGGGGAAGGCTATCATGATTAAATATAATCTAGGGATATAGACCTATTCAAAAATACAAAACTAGAATTAGCAAATGTTGCACTTGAGTGACCCCGATTAGTGAAAATGCTGTTCACATCGTATCACAACGTGAGGTGTTGTGAGATTGTAGACATGCCATTTGCTGAATGTTCGCCCCAGAATAGGCATGCTAGGGTTCATGTGGTTAAATAAGTGAATGAAAGAGATTGAATAATGTTTTTTCCCCTCTGTATGACATGTTCTATTCAAAAAAAGTTTGAGAATTGTTTCATTCTTTGGAACTATGGTTGGTGTCATTGAAGGCTGATAACTGGGACTAAGCTACTTCTTGGGAAGGGCTATCATGTTGAAATATTATCTAGATATATAGACCTTTTCAAAATACCAAACTAGAGTTTGCCACCTTGAGTGTCCCTGATTAGTGAAAATTCTGGCCTGGGCCCATGGACTAACAGCAGTTAAGAGTTACAGAGCTACACTAATAGAGTAAGGAAAGTACTGTCATATTATACAGCAATACAAAGGCAAGAAAACGAATCCACTATATAAAGAAAAAGTATGACTCCATAAGATGCCAAGCCTGGTCAGAAGTTACGAGTAACAGCAGAAAAATAAAAATAAAATAAAAAGAAGGTAAGAATTAAGAAAGAAAGCATTAACTGCGGAGCTACAGTACTACTAGACACGCAAGGAGCGAAGAACAAGAGAGGGCCTCGAATAGAGCCCTGGAAACCCCGGTCAATTAGGGTTTACATTTTACAGTGTTAAGTGGCAGGTACGGTGGGGGGAGACCATTATAGCTGAGTAGGACGAGAGGCCGTCTGGTAATCAGAGGGTCTCCGGTTCGGTTCACCTCACACCCTGTCCATGTCTACGTGTCCCTGAGCAAGACACTTGACACCTAACTGCTCCCGAGAACCATCTGAGCAGCCATCAGCTGAGTCAAGCTGAAAATGAATTACCCCCTGTGGGACAAACAAGGGCCTCTCCTCCTTCTACGGCTTGCAGGGGACGTGTCCAGCATAGACTGTATTATTAGTATTATTATCTCTCTGCGGAGACGCAGGGATCAACAGGTTCATCTACCAACCCCTATGCTCGTCTCTATCAGGTGGAAACCTCATATGTCCAAAACTGTAACTTTTCTGCATTCAAATTCAAAAGTAGCAAAAGTAGCAGATCTACAAGCTCAAAACACGTCGCGAAGTGTCGATCTGCTACTTTTAGTAGTCTAGAAGTAGCTACTATAGGGCGTTAATTTAGGAAAAAACAACATTTTAAAATATGGAGATAAGAGGTTCTGCCCGAGAGCAACACAATTCTCTTTGAACGCTCAATTATGTAAAGCACTAATAAGCTTCTCTTTGCGTTTGATGATAAAACGTAATGATTAAGTTAGGATCTAATTAATATGTAGACATTAAAGGTGAATTTGGCAAGCCTGGTTTGTGGATTTGAGAATTGCGAGAAGAGATATCGATGTTAAATGGATGATTAATTATGACCAGACAATTTCCTTTTGCCGTTAAACTGCGGTTAAATATCGTATAGAAGTCATGATCTCAGTAGGGGTTTGAGGACTTCTAGTGCCAGGTATAAATGCCCTGTAGTCAGTATAATCATTGCTTAATTTCAAGTCACTGGACAAAGTTCATTTTGGTGGTAAATGCTTTTGGGAAACTGTAACATGAACATTAAAATGATGAATTAACCACAATTAAACACATTGTGAGATCCGCTATTTTCGACAAAGAGATTTGGTGTAGAGGGAATAAAAAAGGAGCAGACCAAGTATAGAGCCCTGGGGGAACTTCAAAAATGACTTCAACATTATACAATATGCCTATGCAAATTGATCGCCCTGGAATAAGGAATTGGGTTCTTAAAGGAGTAGTTCACCAAAATTACTTATTTCTATCAATTACACACCCCTATCAATTACACACCGCCTTGAATATATGGAGATGTTCTCGTCGCATTCCTAAGCCAATAATTTGATGACTGTGTGAATGTAATGCACATTGTTAAAGGCACTATATAAATACACCATTTACTAAAGGTTCACATACTTTTGCCACGCACAGCTATGGAATATTGAATCATTTTCCTCAATAAATGACCACGTGTAACATTTTCATCTCATTTATTTAATTGGGTTCTGCTACTATCTACTTTTCGGCCATGTTTATGCAGAAATACAGTTCACAAACCTTCATGCACCACTGTATTTATTTTCTTTGGAAACTAGCTGAACTATGAAATCAACCAAGCAACAAATCAGAAAAACCATCAGTGTTCATTTATCCATCTGTAACTCTCAGAGTTAAATTAACACTGACGATTCAACCAGAACTGCCTTCAATTCTATGCAAGTAAGACAAAAAGCATGTGCGCTTCCTCTGGATGCCTTTTTGTTTGGGCAGTGGGTGCTCAGCTATAAATATTATTATAACTAGGTTCAAATAGTGAAGACAGATTTAAAAGGATCTCTGACCTCAGCCTCTGAGGAAGGCTGGCCGAAACACGTCAAGTGTTCTTAATAAATAATGTTTATCTGAGGATTCTGAGCCAGTCTCGCATCCTTCATTTTGGAGTGCCGCTTTTTCCACTTCGGTGGTATTTGAACTTGTCCTAATAATGCCCTTGTTTTCTCCAGCTTTCCCCTTTGGCCTAAAGTTAATTTAGGGCGCTTTATTGCTATTAATAGTCCACGTATTTTCCCACACTCTCTAGTCTATAACACACAGGCGCTGGCTGTGCTTGACCCCTCTTGGCTCAGAGGACAGCTGCACGGGTGGGGACAGAGGATGGGGGTCTTTCTTTCATGCGGTGGGCTGGAGCGTGAAGCACCAAACAGGCAGGGCCCATGCAGGGGGGATCCCTCCTGGCCCTGTGCTGGAATGTGTGGATTCATGGGGGCAGAGAGCCAACCAGTGGTGGGCGGTAACTAAGTACATTTACTTGAGTACTGTACTTAAGTGGATATTTCACTTTCAAACATGTTTGGGGTCATTTTAACGTCTAATCAGGCTTTTGTGAGCACTCACTATTTAGATACTCCATTTTAGCCATGTTAGACTCATTGAAAACACACATCTGTGTTTTTTCAATTACCTTTGTCATTTATTTGTTAGATTTTTTGAGGGAAAATGAAAACCTGAAAAAAAAGGTCAAATTAAATTAAAATTAAATTAAAAAGTAATTGAAAAAAAAAACACTGGCCCCTCACGCATTAGAAGGACAATATCAGTCATCAGAACCAAGGACGTGTGTTTTTTTCAATTAATCTAACATGTTTAAAATGGAGTTTGAAGTTACACCACAAGCTTGTACACACCTATTTTTGAAAATATTAGAAAAACATTTTGAATAACGTTAAAACATGTTTATAACACAAATCCTCTCTTCTGGGGATCCCTGGCACAGAAACCTTTTCAGTTGGGGGTTTGCGGCCAAATACATATCAATTTGGTGGTCCTTGACATGAAACAGTTAGAGAACTACTGGAGCACACCACTGCAACTCACCCACAGGCCACAGTTCTCCTCCTTGACCTGACCACACGTCTGGGGGAGACTCTGGGAAGAAGCCACTTCAGATGAAACTGACAGCGTGTCTGTGCGGGTGATGAACGGTGATGACAAGGGTTGTGTTTGTTTACGTTGGAACAGACTCCTTTTGAACTGGACAGCCGTGGCTCATGCTGGTTGAGAGTGTTTAGCTTACCATACTCCTCCCTCCTACCACTTACCACCCTGTCCAACCTCCAAATGGCTGTTCTAGAGATGCTTCAGGATTTAATATAAATCCTGAAAAGTAACAGTTTTAATGATATCACTCCCCATTAAAGGATACAGAGTGTATCGGATTTGCGCCAATAAAGTTGACAGACAGACAGACAGACAGACAGACAGACAGACAGACAGACAGACAGACAGACAGACAGACAGACAGATAGATACATAGTTGCCCCGTCCACACTGCCCCAGTGTGCCAGCTGATTTCACAGTTTTCCCCTTTATTTCTTTACTGTAAATATATTTTTTAGACACCAGTTGACATTCTGAATTCTGAAACAATTAAAAGCTGCATTTATTTATTCATTTTGCTGATAGTTATACTGTGTATTTAAAATGGCTGCTGTGCATATTAGAGCCTATTCATCTCTCCTCATGGGAGTGTGTAATGACACAGCTGACGCCAGACATATACTGTGTGTGACAACTGCTTCAGTGACACAAGTGATATGGACTCATATTCCAGAAGCCATACCAACGATAACGATGAAAGCTCAGTTGGGTGTGTTAGCAATTGTCGTTAGAATACTTTGTTGGAGCAACTGTGGGGTTTGTGATAGATATTTCCGTACGTCGGAAGTATGTAGGCATATTAATTACTTTTTGAAAGCATTGCAGAACCTAGTACTGTTTATGAAGTAGTCTAGAGCCTATAGTGGTTCTCAAAAGAGGGTCCTTGGGGGGGTTCCAGGGGCCGGTCCCCAGCCAAATGGTTGATAGTTAGGAACCACATGAACCCTTATGGGTCTGTCACTCTCTGAGAGTGTACAAATGGAACCAAATGGACCCTTAGGAGTCCATTTGGTTCCATTTGTACACCATACACTTAAATGAACACTGATAGTGTAGATTTGGGTTCCATAGACTTATGGGGGTCCCTGGCATATCTTTTCAATAGGGCTAATCAATTTGGGGATTTGAGAAGCAAAATAAAAGAGTCTGGCATATAGACTGGCTGAGATGCAGGCTATTTGTTCTTTGAGACGCTAGATGGCGCTGACAGCCTTCATCATGACAATAACGGTTCTGAATTGGGTCTACTAATGTTGGACAACAATGTCTATTGTGTTTAGGGTGACCAGATCCAAACTGTTCATTTGAGGGACAGTACCGCTTGTGCAACTTAAGTTGCTATTAAATGCCTTGATGTCACATTCGACCATAGGCCTAATATTGCTTATCATTTTGTTATTAACCTGCTGTAGCATATGGGATATATCTCATGTTATTTTAACATACTTGAAACACACATCTTGCAGGAAAAGAGACAATGAGAGAGATTTACAACGGAAAGCTATGAGAAATCTATTAGGAGGATAGCATTTACCGTTGCTTCTAAAACAAGCTTGTAAATAACTGTGTGTTCGTCTAACTGGATTCTGTAGTAGACTACTGCTATTTCGCTTTTGTTTAGATCAACGATGCTGCAGCGGTTCCTTTGAACATTGTCTCTCGACAAAATAAAGCATCCGTGACCGTTTTGTTCAATAAAAGCATAGCCTACCCCAGTGGTTCTCAACCTTTACAGGCCGCGAACCCCCAAAATAATCATATTTGAACTGGGGACCCCCCAAAATAATAATTTGAACTGGGTACCGCCCCAAAATAATCATATTTGAACTGGGGACCCCCCAAAATAATAATTTGAACTGGGGACCGCCCCAAAATAATCATATTTGAACTGGGGACCCCCCAAAATGTGACGCACGCGGGGACCCCCCCCTGTCTGTGACGCACGCGGAACCTTGCCCCCT
>NC_137606.1:53498275-53518275 GCF_963280865.1 Gymnoscopelus braueri
AAGTTGTTCTGATTCAAAACATTTAATTAAACTTCGACTCAGTGACAGTGGTCTAAAGTAACTAAGTACATGTACTCAAGTACTGTACTTAAGGAGAATTGTGAGTTATGTGTTTTACTTTACTGGAGTATATCCAATTTTCAGTACTTTTGCTTGCTACTCCACTACATCAAGGAGGCAAATATTGTACTTTTACTCCACTACAATTATTTGAAAACTTTAGTTATAGTTACTTTGTAGATTGTGATTATTATTACAAAACATACACTAACCACTCTGAGCCCTATATATATTTCTACAAGCTCACAATGCGTCACAATGCGATGCATTGTAAGCTTGTAAATCTGCTATTTTCTATACATTTTATACATTTGGAAACTTGTGAAATGGGACATTCTGCATAATGAGTACTTTACTTTTTTGGTACCATAAATACATTTTGATACCAATACTTTTGTACTTTTACTCAAGTGAATTTTGAATTCCGGACTTTTACTAAACAGAGTATTTCTACATTGCAGTATTGATATTTTTAGGTAAGTAAAACATTTGTGTACTTTTTCCACACAGAAAAATGTCTCAGAAAGTATAATACTTTTCCCCACACATGTTATGTAGTTGTAAGTACGATTCTGCTTATATATTTATTCATTTATTATAAATGTTACGATATGACATGCAGTTTAGTGTAGATCTGTATAATTCCTGTTGCTGATGTGAAATGCTGCTGTGCAGAGCTGAAGACAACAGTTGTGATATTTAATCATTCGATATCACACCTGATTTCAACATAAACAATAATAGGCTTGCAGTAACATAGTGGTTTTCAATAATGTTGGGTCCAAGGACCACCTAAGGGTCCTAAGGGGGGTTTGCAGGGGGTCCCCCCAAATAAGTGAATCTTTCACCATTATTACTATGTTATTACAACTAGAGAATGTAAAAGAGGCTATTTTGATCAAAGGTTGACTGTTATCTCTACAGCTTACAGTGCATAGACATTAAAGGAATTCTGGACCAAAATGCCACACTGTATTGGACCAAAATGTGGTAGAAATGTTCTGAGATAAACTATAGTATCAAATGGCTATCTGTGGTCTAATCATTTCAAGTTGGGAGTCCTTATACTTAAAGGTGTTCTGAAAGAGTGTTTGTTCAGAAACAGGACTCTCTCTCCCCATCACTCCAGCTCTTTAGTAAACAGAAGATACATTTTCAGGTGGGTCGCCAGTTTCATCCAATCAGGGGAGAGAACCCATTTACCTGCTTCAGTTTCATTGTGTTCCAGTTCCAAATGTGTCTGCAATTTATTTTTGTTTTATTTCATCACTTCCAATTTCACTTGTTTGTCCTATATGAGTTATCTCTCCTGATTCGATGAAATTGGTGTGATGCTCTGAAAATGTATTTTCTGTGTATTAAAGAGCTGGAGAGACATGGAGACTCCTGTGACTGAACAAACACACATAGCAATGAGTACTATAAGAACATATAGCTTTTTAACACTTATTTTAACAAAAACAAAAATAATTTACTGCAACTTCAAAAATATTGAAAACTACTGCAGTAACCTATATGGCATTCCTTCTTCTGTTGACATGTTTGTTCTCTACATGTGCATGTGTGGATGTTTGTGCATGTCTGAGTATGTGTGTGTGTGTGTGTGTGTGTGTGCGTGCGCGTGTGTGCATGTGTGTGTGTGCGTGCGTGTGTGTGTGTGTGTGTGACCCCTCCAAGTGTCCCCAGACCCTATCTTGAGAACCACTGACATAGGAGGTCACAGAGCCACGTTGACCACTAGAAGTATGGATGTTACTCTGCCTTATGCATACAGAGCATTCTGTCAATGTCGGAGAATCTATTTGGTCCTTATTTCCTTAGGCTGCACTAGCGCTCCTGTTTTCGTGTATAGAGGGGCGGGTGTATATAGAGGCGCGGAGAGATTGCGCCTGATCCCATTGGTTCACCGATCTCTCCGTCAACCCCCTCCCCGTTAACACAACATTACGAGCGACGCCCACTGCACTCTGGTTGGTTGGGGAAATGAAACACTTCCTATACCGGGTACACCGACGCACTCCTCCAGGCTTTTATTTTTTAGCAAAACTAAACAATAAAAGCCTGGAGATCGAGGCTATTATTTCCTTGAGTCACATCTAGATCTAACCTGACACCGTCAAATGGAAGAAGCTTGCGACACACATTTGTTTCACAGCCTACTTCCCATCTGAGACTCCGGTCGCAGAATCGATGACAGACAGTTTTTCTTTTTTTCAAGCTACTAGGCAGGTGATTGGATGATCCCGCCCCTAGCAGCCGCTGATTGGTTCGAACACGCAGTGTTCGGGCAGCCTTACTCCCTACGCAATCCCAGACCTCCCTGAAATCAAATGCAAATGAGATTTCCGGAGGGAGGGGGTTTACCAGGCTAATCTAGATCCACATCCCAGAGAGTGTACAAATGTTACCAATTTACTAACTCTGAATGCGTGTGTGTGTGTGTGTGTGTGTGTGTGTGTGTGTGTGTGTGTGTGTGTGTGTGTGTGTGTGTGTGTGTGTGTGTGTGTGTGTGTGTGTGTGTGTGTGTGTGATTTGTGTGTAGATGCTGTGGCTGGGGGCCAACACCTGGATGTTCATGAGAACTTTCCTGATGTACTCCACTGGAAAGCAATACTACTACCTCCACAAGATGCTGGGAGTAAGTCCTCACAAATATGTATAAACACTATCAATACAATACTACTACTGTACCTCCACAAGATGAAGCCACAAAATATAATTTACTTATTTTTCTTCTCATGTTGTGTAAGTCGTGGCCAGTCATATGGAGGGTTTCAGAAGGTAACCGGAACGCTCGCCTCAAAACACACTTGCCCCCATTTCTTTCCGCAGACCGCTCGCCCCCAGCGGTTCTTGTATTCGTTTTACTGTGGTTAAGTTTAGGAATAGGTTTAGGATTAGGCATAGTTTTACTGAGGTTACGTTTAGTAATAGGTTTAGGTTTAGGCATAGTTTTACTGAGGTTACGTTTAGGAATAAGGTTAGGTTTAGGCATAGTTTTACTGAGGTTACGTTTAGGAATAAGGTTAGGTTTAGGCATAGTTTTACTGAGGTTACGTTTAGGAATAAGGTTAGGTTTAGGCATAGTTTTACTGAGGTTACGTTTAGGAATAAGGTTAGGTTTAGGCATAGTTTTGCTGAGGTTAAGTTTAGGAATAAGGTTAGGTTTAGGCATAGTTTTACTGAGGTTAAGTTTAGGAATAAGGTTAGGTTTAGGCATAGTTTTACTGAGGTTAAGATTAGGAATAAGGTTAGGTTTAGGCATAGTTTTACTGAGGTCAAGATTAGGAATAAGGTTAGGTTTAGCCATAGTTTTACTGAGGTTACGTTTAGGAATAAGGTTAGGTATAGCCATAGTTTTACTGAGGTTAAGATTAGGAATAAGGTTAGGTTTAGCCATAGTTTTACTGAGGTTACGTTTAGGAATAAGGTTAGGTTTAGCCATAGTTTTACTGAGGTTACGTTTAGGAATAAGGTTAGGTATAGCCATAGTTTTACTGAGGTTACGTTTAGGAAAACCTGGTGGCGACCGTTCCGAGGTTGGCGGATTTGAGGCGGGGCGAGCGTGTTTTGCAGCGAGCATTCTTGTATTGTTTCAGAATGGGCGCCAAGAGACATTCTCTGTAATATTCCTTGTTTTGTCAGAACATCTTTGCTTTCTCCTCCATATTGAGGCGGAACACAGCAACAATTGATGAAGACCACAATGTATCCTATATGATTAGATGAAAATAGCATCCCAACCTGAAAATGTATTTTGTGTTTAATAAAGCGCTGGAGAGACGGGGAGAGCCCGGTAACTATAGCAATGATTGCTATCAGAATGTCGCGTTTTGAGCTTGTAGATCTGCTACTTTTGCTATTTTTTTATTTGAATCCTGAAAAGTAATAGTTTTGGACCTTTGATTTCCACACGACAGAGACAATATAACACGTAACACACAAAAACACAAAAAAATATATAACTTTGAGTGGATAAATCTCTCCATTACTCGCTATTATTTGCGAGGATGGGAAAACATGTCTGTTTAGTTTCACACCGTTAATCCCAGTCAGATGATAGTCTGGTATGTAATTGTCTATTAAATCATTTCAGCTAGGGAGTGTCCACTTAATGCTACATGGTATAATATATCGTTTTGTGCATGGGATCATAATAGTTTTGGAATCCTATTATAATATGAATTTAGACTGTCTGGGGCCAGGGCTTATTAAAAAACATCCTCATGTTGGGACATAGGACACTCATAGCCTTGAAAGTGTATACGAATAAGAAAGGAAATGCAGTCCAGCTGTGTCTGTCTGTATTAAACCAGCGGTTATCAAAGTTGGGTATGGGGACCCCCAGGGGTCCTTGAGGGTGTTCCAGGGGGTCCCCAGCAAAAGGAGGAAAAGCTATAATTCGGCTATTTGTGAACATTTTTTAGAACATCTTATATTATATATAAATATGTTGAACAATGGGAACATTTCAAATGCAAATCTTCAAAATGGGGGTCTGCGACCAAATACACATCAATTTGGGGTCCTTATATGAAACTTTTTTTGAGAACCACTGCGATAAACAGTTTGCAACTGTTGATACTTGCAAACCTATGACAAACCTATGACATCCGAAAACTTCCAGAGCCTTGTATCCTCAGATTAGATAGAAGTAGGGCTGGGAGCGATATGGACACAATTAAATATAACTTTTTTTTTTGACCAAATACTTAAAATATTGTTATGACAATAGTATTGTGAGGATGGAGAGAGGAAACACATCATGCTTTTTGGCTGAGGTTAATACCAGTTGCAGGCTGAAGATAGATAAATAGATAGATAGATATTTTCTTATTTCTGTGTCCTGCACACAAAGTGCCCAACCCTCATGGGTTTATAAGACACCATTTTACGCTTATAACATGTTTTACAACATATTCACGTAATACATTCAATTACATCTCAGAATTATACAGAGTGTTCTGTCTTCTCTCCCAAGCTTGACAGATAAAATCTGCCACAACAAAAGCTCCTTTAACAAAACATATCTCACATTTTTCATAATCATCTAACTCAAGGAAATTTCCACAAATAGAAGACATCTTACTAACAAATACCTCTCTTATATCATCATATTTTGAGCAATAAAACAAAAAGTGTACCTCATTTTCAATTTCCCCAAGTTCACAAAACAGACAATATCTCTCTTCCTCTGGAGTGGCATTAAACCTGCCAGTCTCCAGAGCTAATGGTAATGTTCCTGACCGTATTTGTGCACAGAGAGATCGTTGTCTTTTGCTTAAATTATACTTCACATACGGTTCTACAGTGTAGGCTACCTGTCCTTTATGAGACAATAAGTTCGCAACTTGGGTTTATACCATATCACTACACCATTGTTCTTTGTATCTGGGAAACATTGTACTTCTAATTTTGTGAATGTCACATAGTAACTTATTTTGAAAAAACAAAAACAAATCATTAGAATAAAATAAAGTGACCAGATCTAAAATCCCACTGGTCAGACATCTTCACAAGCCTATTCCATAGCCGAACAATTTCACATTTGTGTCTGATGCTTGGAGGTTCCCATCCCATATCCCCGTTAATTGCCAACACTGGAGTTAATTTATGGACTCCCAAAAAGGATCTAATAGCTCTATGATGCACAGTGTTACAACTTGTATGTTCCCGGAAACCCCAAACACCAGAAGCATAGTCAGACACCGGACATACCCCTGATTCGTAGAGTTGTGTATACAGTAGGTGTTGAATCCTAAATTACCACAGTGTTTAACTTTGTTCATGACAGAGCCCAGTGCCCTGCCTGCTGACTGAGCTAGGACACCGACAGCATCATTAAATGTCATGTGCTCATCCAATGACAATCCAAGATACTTATACTGGTCAGCATATGACAACCTTACATGTCTTTACTGAACCTGGAGCCAGTGAATCTTTTTGACTTGAGGGAGGGTTATTTATATCATGTACAGGAGGGCCATCTGTTACATGCATGTTATTAATGAGTCCTGAGTTATGACTATAAAATCTGAGACAGCCACTGGCCGTGTGTGTGTGTGTGTGTGTGTGTGTGTGTGTGTGTGTGTGTGTGTGTGTGTGTGTGTGTGTGTGTGTGTGTGTGTGTGTGTGCGAGAGAGAGAGAGAGAGAGAGAGAGAGAGAGAGAGAGAGAGAGAGAGAGAGAGAGAGAGAGAGAGAGCGAGAGAGAGAGAGAGAGAGAGAGAGAGAGAGAGAGAGCATTCTGTGTCTGGACAGTCGGTCCTCAAAGTGGGGTCCCCCAGGGGTCCTTGAGGAGGTTCTAGGGCGTCCACCCTATCCTTTTTTTAATGTATGCAATGCGACACGTTGTGAGCTTATAGATCAGCTACTTTCCAATTGTTTCGTTACATTTACGACAACTCTCTAACGGGGGTCCCTGACCCAAAACCCTTTTCAGATGGGGGTCTGCAGCCAAATACATATAAATGTAGGCGTCCTTAACATGACATTAATGTTTGACAACCCAGTGCTCTCAGTCCAGTTCAGTCAGTCTGTATTTGCGGATGTTGGACATCGTCTCTGTCGGGTGGAAACCTCATTATGTCCAAAACTGTTACTTACTTCTCAGGATTCAAATCCAAAAGTATCAAAAATAGCAGATCTACAAGCTCAAAGCGCGCCGCGAAGCGACACGTTTGTGGATCTGCTATACTTTTGACCCCTGGGTAGGGCTCTGGTTGACAACAGAGCCTATACTGCAGCATGCTTACTGAAACATGCATGCACACGCACACGCACACACATGCACACACACACACACACACACTCGCGCGCACGCACACTCACACTCGCTGCAGAGTCAGTCTGTTGAGTTCACATTCTGGAATGTGATGCTCACTTGCCCATGTGAGGGGTTGGCGTAATTGTTGTCACAAGTGAATGTTTATGTGTGCGCGTGCGTGCCTCTATGTATGTGTGTGTGTGTGTGTGTGTGTGTGTGTGTGTGTGTGTGTGCGTGCGCGTGTGTGTGTGTGTGTGTGTGTGTGTGCGTGTGCCAGTGAACCAATCCCTTGTTGTTTGTGTGACGAAGCAGGTTGATGCTACTCATTTTCTCATCGGCCTCTTTATAAAGCTACATATCTCCATTAACCCATTAAAACCGGGAACGCATCTGCGTAACCACTTTAACCATTAAAAAATAGCAGATCTACAAGCTCATATCGCGGCACCGAGTGCCGCGATATGAGCTTGTATATCTGCTATTTTTTGAAAAATCGTGAAAATCTTTGCAAATCTTTAAATATATATATTTTTATGAATAATATATTGTCCTTGACATGAAAAAGTTTGAGAATCACTGATTATGGCATTTTCTTTTTAAATAAAAACTGTTAAGATTTAGAAGACATTTGTAGAATCCCCAGAAGCAAAGAAAGTATATATATTCAAAACACATTTTCACGATTTTTCTAAAACAATTGCAGATCTACAAGCTCGTGTGAGCTTGCAGATCTGCTGATATCCCGAGTATAAGATAATGGTTAAAGTGGTTATAACATCTAACATGACAGATGCTTTTCCCAGTCTTAATGGGTTAAGGGATACGGAGTGTATCAGATTTACACTGAATGACTCTGAATTGAATTCCTCAAGTCTGGCATGAGGTGTTGGTTCCTCTGTGTTTTGGGCCGTGGGACGCTATGGAGCCATGAGGTGTTGGTTCCTCTGTGTTTTTTTGGGCCGTGGGACGCTATGGAGCCATGAGGTGTTGGTTCCTCTGTGTTTTGGGGCGTGGGACGCTATGGATCCATGAGGTGTTGGTTCCTCTGTGTTTTGGGCCGTGGGACGCTATGGAGCCATGAGGTGTTGGTTCCTCTGTGTTTTGGGCCGTGGGACGCTATGGAGCCATGAGGTGTTGGTTCCTCTGTGTTTTTTTGGGCCGTGGGACGCTATGGAGCCATGAGGTGTTGGTTCCTCTGTGTTTTGGGGCGTGGGACGCTATGGATCCATGAGGTGTTGGTTCCTCTGTGTTTTGGGCCGTGGGACGCTATGGAGCCATGAGGTGTTGGTTCCTCTGTGTTTTGGGCCGTGGGACGCTATGGATCCATGAGGTGTTGGTACCTCTGTGTTTTGGGGCGTGGGACGCTATGGAGCCACGTTGACCTCTAGAACGACTGCTTCTCAAACTAAATGAACGTGTATTTGGCAGCAGACCCCCATCTGGAAAATGTGTTATGCCAAGGACCCCCAGACAAGATGTGTGGTGTTAAAAAAAAGAAATATTCACAAAAGTTTTCAAGGTTTTTGGGTTAAAGTGGTTAAACTGATGTCAATATATATTAACTAATTTAGCTGAGGACCCCCCTGGAACCCACTCAAGGACCCCTGGGTGTCCAAGGACCCCACTTTGAGAACCCCTCCATTAGAGCACGGACTACCATAGCTCTTGAGAGTGTACAAATGGACCCTTATGGGTCCATTTGGTGTCCATTTGTACACTCTCAGAGTTACAACCCCATAAGGGTCCATTTGGTTCCTAACTATCAATCATTTAGCTGGGGACCCCCTGGAACCCCCTAAAGGATCCCTGGGGGTCCCCTGACCACACTTCCAGAACCACCAACAGTGGTTCTCAAACTTTTTCATATCAAGGACCCCCAAAGTAATTCAATTAGTAGTATTATATTTGTCCCGCAGACCCTCATCTGAAATTTGATTTTGTGCATAATATATTTTTGTAGTCATTTTGGTAACACTTTACTTAAAGGTCGGGTCTATAATGCATTATACTCGCTTTTATAATGCATTTTAATGCACTCATAAGGCTTCATAACACTGTTCATAATAATGCATAACAACTTATAACAAGGTCTATGAAGTATCATTATGTGCTGGTCATAATGCTTTATATGCTCAGTGGAACAGCACATTATAAGTACCATAACGTAGTGTTATAGTGTCTTTGTTATAAGTTGTTATAACGAGTGTTATGAAGCCTTATAAGTGGATTACAAACACAATTATAAGGCATTATAGACCCGAACTTTAAGTAAAGTAAAGTAAAGTGTTTTTCAAGATTGTCCCAAAATGTTTAGAATTTATTTTAGAAAATAGCAGACCTACAAGCTCACAACGCATCGCACTGCAATGCGTTGTGAGCTTGTACGTCTGCTATTTTCGAATCAGCCGACGTGTACAATAGGGTTACATATTGAAATAGTTTTTTATGCTATATATTAAATATTTTTGCTGGAGACCCCATGTACCCCCTCCAAGGGTCTCCGGAGTATCTATTTTGTTCCATGTCTGACTCAGAGAGTTTACATAGTAACCAATGTATCCATGTGTTACTTATTTTCCCTGAGTCACGATTAACTCTGAGAGTGTGCAAATGTTACCACGGTATGCATCGGTTCCTTATTTCCTTGAGTCACGTCTATTACATTCATACACTGAGAGTGTATGAATGTAATAATCGTCACCTTCTTAAAATGTAAAAGTCGATCTTTGAGGAAAATAATATTTTTGTCTAAATCAGCTCTTCATGACACTGACCACCTCTGGTAAAATCGCCTAAATCCTAATTGAAAAGGATCATGCGGTTCCCGCCCTCTTTAGTATAATGGCCTATCTCAAGAGTGTGGCTTGGGCCAAAATAGGCAATTTTTTTAGGCAAAAAAATGGCCTAAGTCTGGAGTAAGTCAGTTACTATACAAATAATTTGGCCTAAGTCAAAATAGAAATTGGCTTAAGTCATTTATCCTCTTATGTTACATAACCGACAGACAGTGTTATTTTTTACGTCAATAGCCATATATTGTTACAAACCTTGTGGGTGAAATGATTAAGAAATACCATATATTTTGTTTTGGTTAAGTTTTTTCTGTTTTCTGAAAAGCTTTAGAAAATGACTTATGCCATTATTTTAAGAAGGTGACGCAATGTATCCATGGTTCATTATCTCCTTGAGTCACGTCTTTCTCTGATAGTGTGCAAATGTTACCAAGGTGTCCATAGGTTCCTTATTTCCTTGAGTCACGTCTTACTCCGAGAGTGTACAAATGTAACCGATTTAGCGTACCCATTTCTTCCTTATTTCTCTGAGTCATGTCTAACTCTTAACAGTGTAGACGGGTCCATTTGGTTACATTTGTTTTGTACACTGTTAGAGTTCAATTAACCTTGAAGATTTTACTAGGTAGGAATAGTGGAAAGTTGAAGGTATTTTGGTTGCACTTGGAGCTGATAGCATCATGGCAGATGGTGCCCAAGCCAGACAGTGTGTGTGTGTGTGTGTGTGTGTGTGTGTGTGTGTGTGTGTGTGTGTGTGTGTGTGTGTGTGTTTGTGTGTGTGTGTGTGTGTGTGTGTGTGTGTGTGTGTGTGTGTGTGTGTGTGTGTGTGTGTGTGTGTGTGTGTGTGTGTGTGTGTGTGTGTGTGTGTGTGTGTGTGTGTGTGTGTGTGTGTGTGTGTGTGTGTGTGTGTGTTAGTTATTCATCCCCTCCCCTCTGGGAGACATGGGAGAGCGAGAGGCAAGTGTGGGCACGCCACGGGCTTCCACTGAATGCCTGGGCAGAGGCCTTAAGGATTGTGTGTGTGTGTGTGTGTGTGTGTGTGTGTGTGTGTGTGTGTGTGTGTGTGTGTGTGTGTGTGTGTGTGTGTGTGTGTGTGTATGTGTGTGTGTGTGTGTGTGTGTGTGTGTGTGTGTGTGTGTGTATACACACGTGTGTGTGTGTGTGTGTGTGTGTGTGTGTGTGTGTGTGTGTGTGTGTGTGTACACGTGTGTGTGTGTGTGTGTGTGTGTGTGTGTGTGTGTGTGTGTGTGTGTGTGTGTGTGTGTGTGTGTGTACACACGTGTGTGTGCTTTCAGTGTTCCTGTGCTGCTGATGGGGATTTGGAACGCAACAAAGAAGATCCTATCTCAGTCACCTGCATGATTGTGTGTGTGTGTGTGTGTGTGTGTGTGTGTGTGTGTGTGTGTGTGTGTGTGTGTGTGTGTGTGTGTGTGTGTGTGTGTGTGTGTGTGTGTGTGTGTGTGTGTGTGTGTGTGTGTGTGTGTGCAGCATGTGAGCACTTTATGTACCTATAGTGTTAACGTGTGCTCATACCGGACACAACACAATTTCTATTTTCAGAGGTGACATGAATCATGCAAGTTGAAAGATTGATTGAATACTTTATTAGTCAGAAATGCAAACAGCACGAAGTACAGTAAGGCGTTAAAGCTAAAAGGATAACACAAAAAAAACCCTGGGGACTTGTTTCCATTTTGTATTCAATGTATCAACATAGTAAAAGTCGCAAAAGAAATGTCAAATTTCTGTGCTTTTACTTCTACTCCACTACTTCTCAGAGGCAAATAATTATTGTACTTTTTACTTCACTACAATTACTTGAAAACTAGTTACTAGTTGCTTTGTACAATTGGATTATTCTTACAAAACATGCATTAACCACTTTAGCCCTATTTAAACTTTGGCTATTAGAAAATAGCGCATCTACAAGCTCACAACGCGTCGCGATGCGACGGGTTGTAAGCTTGTAGATTAGCTATTTTCAAAAGATTTGAATATTTCTTTTAAGGGATTGTAGGCAAGTTCAGAGATAAAAAAAAGAAAAAAACTGTTGTCAAACACCGCACCTCCACTCCCCCCCCCCTCCTCATCAGCAGTTCGTTTCCCCGACCACCAGGGGGTGACGCAGGGGGGATTTCTAAACGGAAAGGAAAATAGGTTGCTTTATTCGGATACAATGCGTGTCACTGCCCGCCCGGTCCGCCCCTGCCGGTTCTCTGAATTTTTATTTTTAAATATGCTCTGTCATGATAAATTGACCACATATAGGAAGTTAAACAACTAAATTCGATCCAAACGATATCTTAAAAGTAAATTCCGTGCCTCAAAAAATAAGTTTGAGAGCGTTTTAAAACCGAAAGTAAGAAGTAAAAACAGCGCAGCAGAAAACAATGGCGGCTCGTTCCATTTTTGGCGGCTGCACTCGGTTCCATTCGGTTTCACTCGAACAGTTCACACGGACACGGACGCGCACGGACGCGCACATGCGTGCGTTCATTTACATCCCGGACAAACATTAATTGTAGGGACAATATGGATTTCAGAAAGAGGACTGTGTTTCAATGCAGGAAAACACCCCAGCATCATTATATAGTGGCTGATAGAGGGGAAAAAAAGCAAAATATATATATATAAATATTTTTTTAATTTAGGCTTAATGTTGCCTAGAATCCCTTTAATATAATGATACCTTGTGAAACGGGACATTCTACATAATGAGTACTTTCACTTTTGGTTCTTAAAAGTATATTTTGATGAATGATACCATTACTTTTCTACTTTTACTGGAGTCAATTTAGAATTCTGGACTTTTACTTGTAACTGAGGGTTTCTACATTGCAGTATTGAAAAAATACTTTTTTCCCGCCACTGCGTGTCAGAGTGTATTAGAAAGTAATTGTGTGTGTGTTTATACGTGTGTGTCTTTTCAGCTGGGGTTGTGTATTAGCCGGGCGTCTGCTTCGGTGCTGAACCTCAACTGCAGCCTGGTGTTGCTGCCCATGTGCCGCTCCCTGCTCACCTACCTCAGAGGAACGCACACGGTAGGGTACATTAAAAGATCACATGGAGTCAAGTTCTCAGTCGCCACGACTGATTTCAGTCATTTGGATTCCATAGAAGTCTGCATGCCTCCTATCGAAGCTTGCCATGCGCCGAAAATAGGCTTTCTACAGGCTTACAACACGTCGCAGCTTGTAGTAATTATTTTATATTTTAAGTGGTCAAACTATAGCAACAGAAAATTCTAATGATCTCAGGTATTTCATAAAAGCAAAGGTTAACCTTCTATTCTGGCGTCTGGTATTTTGTTGTAACATGCAAAAAATGAGTACCGGTATCCTTTTTTTTGTCAGGGCTGGTATGGCCGACTTTAGCATCAATCTGCAATTTCTTCAACTGGTTGGGTACCAAAGCACAATTCTACATGTTGTGCTAGTTGTTTATCAAACACAGTGCTAGTGTGTGTGTGTGTGTGTGTGTGTGTGTGTGTGTGTGTGTGGGGGGGGCTTCTTTCACGCATAGCGTATTATGACTTGGCCTAACAACATTTTTTATCATGGGGGTGGGGGTGAAGCCATGTCAGTTCAGAGGTAGCCTGGAATCAATTCCTTTTCCGTTTCCCCCCCATGATTCCCCTCGGTTATGATTTGTTTAGTTTGGTATATCGTTTCGTTTCGTCTTGGTATATCCTTTTATTCTAACTCGTAGCGTGACTAGCGAGTCTAAACGAATTGATTAGCATTATGTGGGGGAACCACCCAGCTCAGTGGCGTGCTGCAGCCACGCCCTCGTGTCTGGTCCCACTTGGAAAAGGCCGGCCTCTGAAGGTGGTCTATGCCAGCGGTTCTCAACCCTATCCAATATCCAGGTCCCGTTACACCCCCATGGGGATGAAATGGTCACTCATGTGTTAGCGAAGAGCACCATCTAGTGGAAACACACCGAAAAAACGTCAAAAGACGTCATTGGCGGTCTGGGCTTTCAATTTACAAACATCAAAAGACATCGTTGGCAGGGAATGAGTTAATGGTTCCACTGTAAAATACAGAGGAGCTTTATGGACTGTGCTCAAGTGATCTGTGGTTTATGAATCTGTGCCAGCTTATAATCTTTTTAAATTATTATTATTATTATTGTTTTTTTTTATTAATAGTGGATAATTTTTCAGTTGGTGTTGGTGGTCATGGCCGCCAGTTCCCACCTGATGTCGTGTGGGAGTTCCGACTGCTCCAAACCGTACTGAATAACTGCTAGTTTGCACATCGTCTTCAGACTAGGACTGAAGTCTAAGATGTAGAGGTCAAAGACATTGGGTGTGTTGATTCCTCCAAAGCGGATGAGACGATCTCCCACCATGCAAGTACGACACATCCTCAAGGTCCAAGTCCGACGTGGGCCTTTCCCCTTGGGCTCAACCTTCTTCCAGGAGGAGGTCTCTAGATGGAATTTCCAAAAATCATTTAAGGTGTCTCTATAGTTGTGACTATTATATAATATGTACAGCTCTCCATTGTAGGCAAAGGCTGAATGACGGAAGCGATATTTTGAAAAAGAATCTGAATCTGAATCTGAAGGAAGCTGTGCAGGCTTGTTCAGCCAGCAGTCGGTCTCTATGTCAAAAACTCTGATGTAGTAGTAGTAGTTCCCTAACCCTACACCCCCAAATACAAACATCTTTGTCCCGATGATGGTGGCAGAGTGTCCTGATGAACCAGGTGGTCGTGAGCCTCTGGTTTTAATTAAAGTCCAGACCATTGTGGTGGTGTCCAACTTGTACATGTCATTAGTGCGTCCAATCAGCTGAGTCCATCCTCCATAGACATACATGACCTTCCCCAAGACACAGGCTGAGTGGTTGTACCTCATCCCTGGAACAGTCCCAGAGACTTTAGGCTTGAACCATCTGTGGGTGTCGACATCAAATGCATAAAGCACGTTGCAGTACTGCCCTCTCCAGTAGCCCCCCCAGATGTAGATAATATCTTCAACCAACGCAGTTGTGTGGTCCTCACGCTTTGATGGAACCTCAAGGGGACATTCTCCTCTTCCATTTGTCACTGGAGGTAACTTGATCCAGAGTAAAGCCACTGTGTTGAAAACGTGCACATCAATCTGAGCCCTGTTGCTGTCACAGAGCCTTCCAAAGGCGTACACCTTGTGCTCCACGGCAACAGCAGCAAAACCCTGTCTTTCTTCTCCTCCATTCAGGTGAACCGTCCAGGACAACATCTCTCAACACAGTCAATCAAGTCTTGTGTTATTGCTTATATAGCTTCAGTGGCACAAATGTCATGCAAAGTTTGACAAATCCGTAAAGCCAATCAGTCAGGTGGGCCAATCAAGGGAGCCGATGACTGTTGATCTCCTAGTATGGCAAGTTGAATCCCTTGCGCTGTCTGTGCATCAGTGTTGACAAATATTCTTCACGGGAAGTTACTGCTGGCAGCTGGATTAGTTGGTAAAAGTTGCTAAATTTAGTTTTGTTCTTTTGACAATTCCTGTTGAAGAACACGGTTGCAATGATGTCATTATGTAGAATACACAATGACGTTACTCAAACTGACTGTCGTCTGGAAGATGTTAACAGAATGGTGACGTGTCGTTACACACATGAACCCTAACATTCCTATTTTGGGCATTGTGGACTGAAGTTTTTTTTATATCATTTTCCATTTTCAAACATTTTCAAAAGTAGAAGATCAAGCAGGTCAAAATGCGGTGGTATGCAAGGTGTTTCTGCTATTTTAGAAAAATAGGGCTAAAGTGGTTTATGCATTAAGCACAGTTGTAACCATTTGTGTACAGTGAGGAAACATACTAAATGTGAGTTTAGTCCAGTGCTTCTCAGACTTTTTTTGTGGGCCAGCGCCCCTTATCAAATATCCAGCTCCCCAACAGCACCCCAGAATCCCCCTTTGAAAAAAGAATATTGCTTCAAGCGCCCCCCCCCCCCCCCCCCCATTAACAAAAAATCATTAATGATGATTCCCACAAACTTTCAGGAAAATCTACCCGTCCGTTCTCAATAATTGACTCTGAGCAGCTGCTTAACCTTGGAAAAAAAACACATCCCCTATAAAACACCATGGGTGGAGAGAGAGAGAGGGAGGGAGGAGGAATGAAGATGGGAGGAGAGAGACAAGGAACATGGGAGAGAGGGAGAGAAAATGTAATGAGATAGAAATGCCATTCCCAATGCCAACATGTATTTTCTTGCATGTTTTGGACCATTCTGTGGAGTATATTGTTTGGCTGCATGTGGGTTGCTCTCTCTTCTTGTTTACCTATAAAGGATGTTTTTTTTTAAGGACGGGAGTAGGGCAGGAATTTCAGGGAGAGGGATTTCCATGGCCGTCGTTTCCCCTCAGTTTGGCTTTGTGTCCCTAAAAAAAATGGCATGCCCTTGAGGCCACAGTGGCCTTAATGCCCCAGCTGACTGCTTTCTCCTCTGCCTCTTTCTTGTCAATATGTAGACACCAGTGTCTCTTTCTCTTTCTTGTCATGTAGACACCAGTGTCTCTTTCTTGTCAATATGTAGACACCAGTGTCTCTTTCTTGTCATGTAGACACCAGTGTCTCTTTCTTGTCAATATGTAGACACCAGTGTCTCTTTCTTGTCAATATGTAGACACCAGTGTCTCTTTCTTGTCAATATGTAGACACCGGTGTCTCTTTCTTGTCATGTAGACACCAGTGTCTCATTCTTGTCATGTAGACACCAGTGTCTCTTTCTTGTCAATATGTAGAAACCAGTGTCTCTTTCTTGTCATGTAGACACCAGTGTCTCTTTCTTGTCAATATGTAGACACCAGTGTCTCTTTCTTGTCAATATGTAGACACCAGTGTCTCTTTCTTGTCAATATGTAGACACCGGTGTCTCTTTCTTGTCATGTAGACACCAGTGTCTCTTTCTTGTCATGTAGACACCGGTGTCTCTTTCTTGTCATGTAGACACCAGTGTCTCTTTCTTGTCAATATGTAGACACCAGTGTCTCTTTCTTGTCATGTAGACACCAGTGTCTCTTTCTTGTCATGTAGACACCAGTGTCTCTTTCTTGTCATGTAGACACCAGTGTCTCTTTCTTGTCAATATGTAGACACCAGTGTCTCTTTCTTGTCAATATGTAGACACCGGTGTCTCTTTCTTGTCATGTAGACACCAGTGTCTCTTTCTTGTCATGTAGACACCGGTGTCTCTTTCTTGTCATGTAGACACCAGTGTCTCTTTCTTGTCAATATGTAGACACCAGTGTCTCTTTCTTGTCATGTAGACACCAGTGTCTCTTTCTTGTCATGTAGACACCAGTGTCTCTTTCTTGTCATGTAGACACCAGTGTCTCTTTCTTGTCATGTAGACACCAGTGTCTCTTTCTTGTCAATATGTAGACACCAGTGTCTCTTTCTTGTCATGTAGACACCAGTGTCTCTTTCTTGTCATGTAGACACCAGTGTCTCTTTCTTGTCAATATGTAGACACCAGTGTCTCATTCTTGTCATGTAGACACCAGTGTCTCATTCTTGTCATGTAGACACCAGTGTCTCTTTCTTGTCAATATGTAGACACCAGTGTCTCATTCTTGTCATGTAGACACCAGTGTCTCATTCTTGTCATGTAGACACCAGTGTCTCTTTCTTGTCAATATGTAGACACCAGTGTCTCTTTCTTGTCAATATGTAGACACCAGTGTCTCATTCTTGTCATGTAGACACCAGTGTCTCTTTCTTGTCATGTAGACACCAGTGTCTCTTTCTTGTCATGTAGACACCAGTGTCTCTTTCTTGTCATGTACTGTAGAAACCAGTGTCTCTTTCTTGTCATGTACTGTAGAAACCAGTGTCTCTTTCTTGTCATGTACTGTAGAAACCAGTGTCTCTTTCTTGTCATAGACACCAGTGTCTATTGTTGAGATTCTGTATTCTTATCTCCCCTGAGTCATCTTTAAACCAATCCAGTAACTTTGATTGGTGCAGGGCTGAGCATGGATCAGATTGTAAATACCATACTTTATTTATTTCACTGCAGATAGTCTACATATAAACATAGTCTACATATAATCATCCTTAACCCTTAAATTAAATTAATTATTTCAATGGACTTTTGACAGAGACACAGAGGGAGAGAAGGGTGGAGAATGTAGGGAGTGAAATGGAATGTTGGTGATATGATTAGAGCACTGATTCTCAAAGTGGGGGTCCAGGGACTCCCGAGAGGTATTTGATGGGGTTCCAGGGGGACCCCAGCAAAAGAGGAACCGTTTAAACACTTGGGCCCTATTACATATTTTGCTATTAAAAAATAGCCGATCTGCAAGCTGTTGACAAATCAAGATTTCTTTGAAATATTCTCTTATGGCACAAAATGTTTACAAATGGGGGTCCGTGGCCAAAAATAAATCCATATTAAATATGGCGGTCCTTGACATGAAAATGTTTTAGAACCATTGGGTTAGAACATTGTTTAAGTGATTTAGTTGAATCCCCAGACAGTCCTCCTTGTTCTAATTGGTCTCTCTCCCCCGCGCACGCACGCACGCACGCACGCACGCACGCACGCACGCACGCACATACACACACACACACACACACACACACACACACACACACACACACACACACACACACACACACACACACACACACACACACCACAGCTATCAGGCAGGAAGACGCGCAGACTGCTGGACAAGAGCAAGACTTTCCACGTGACGTGTGGAGTGGCTATCTGCATCTTCTCTGGTAAGAAAAACATGCTGTGTGTGCATGCATGCATGGGTGTGTGTGTGTGTGTGTGTGTGTGTGTGTGTGTGTGTGTGTGTGTGTGTGTGTGTGTGTGTGTGTGTGTGTGTGTGTGTGTGTGTGTATGGCCAGCATTTTCATAAACCACCAGTATGTGAATGAACACATTCTTCATAAATTGCACTTCTGGCACAGTATCAGAGATACTGTTCTCCTCTGATGGAGGCGGGGCTTCTCATAAGAGCATACTGTGCACTATTTACATGTATGTGAGCTCTGTATTTAAGTTTACCCTGGTGCTCACAAGAGAAATAGTTGTTTTCTGGTTAAAAACAGATTTTTAGAGATTGGTTTACATTAGGAAAAGATTCAGGTTGGGGTTAGACATTTAGAGTTTAGGTTTAGTGGTTGGGGTTGGAGTTTTCCCTATTTTAAACTTAGTTGTGCTGCGACATCGCACCGGAAAATAGCCGATCTACAAGCTCACAAAGCGTTGCAGTGCAATGCTTTGTTTTCGGCAATTTTCAATGCCGTCCTGAAGTTTTAATGTCCTCATAAGTACAAACCTGTGTGTGTGTGTGTGTGTGTGTGTGTGTGTGTGTGTGTGTGTGTGTGTGTGTGTGTGTGTGTGTGTGTGTGTGTGTGTGTGTGTGTGTGTGTGTGTGTGTGTGTGTGTGTGTGTGTGTGTGTGCGTGCGTGCGTGCGTGCGTGCGTGCGTGCGTGCGTGCGTGCGTGCGTGCGTGTTTGCTGTATCATGTATGTCAGTGTAATAGGCCTACACACAGAAAAATAATGGTTCTTAAATGGTTCTTTAAAAGGCTATATGGTTCCACAAAGAACCATCAACTACTAAAGAACCATTTGATCTAGTGAATGGTTCTTCATGTTCCTTATCTAGTTCTAGAGAACCTTTTTTTGTCAAAGTTATTTGAGGAACCTTTGTAGATCTGCTATTTTCGACAAACACATGTCAGCCGGTTTAAGGGGTTTGGGTTCTTTATAGAACCATTCAAATAAATGGTCTGAAAGGTTCTTTCTGGAACCAACAATGGTTCTTCCATGGCATCACTCTGAAGAACCGGTTTTGGTTCCACTTGGCACCTTTATTTCTCTGTGTGTACAGTATGTATACGTATCAGTGTTACAGTCAGTGTGTGGACAACTTGACCCAGGCTTGCTCAGCATTCCAAGTCTACCAGCTGTGACGAATTACCAGCTGGGAGTCTGTGGTGTGTGTGTGTGTGTGTGTGTGTGTGTGTGTGTGTGTGTGTGTGTGTGTGTGTGTGTGTGTGTGTGTGTGTGTGTGTGTGTGTGGGGGGGGGGGGGGGGGGGGGGCTTATCGTGTGGTGTGTGCGCGTGTGTGTGTGTTGTGTTTTTGATATGCTTTTCAGCACACAGCTGCTTCCTGTGATTTTGCTCTCATGACATCATGGGAGCTGTTTGTGTACGTGCATGTGTGTGCGTCTGCGTGTGCGTGCGTGTGTGTGTGTGTGTGTGTGTGTGTGTGTGTGTGTGTGTGTGTGTGTGTGTGTGTGTGTTCCCTATGGACCTTTAAAAAAACAAGCCTAGTTTCCCTTTAGTACTTGGTAAACTCCTGTCTGTACCCTACTATCATATACTGTATGCTATGGACCCTACTGTATGCCAT
>NC_137606.1:53523275-53543275 GCF_963280865.1 Gymnoscopelus braueri
GGACCGCCTGGAACCCCCTCAAGGACCCCTGGGGGTCCCCGGACCCTACTTTGCTCTACGCTACATGTTGTTCTCTTTATGTGTTTGTTTGTTTGTCTGTCAGCTCTCTGATTGGCTCTTTTTATTTCATTGATTTTTTTAGTTCCAGGGATCACCGGCATCCTATTGGTCCTCATCCTCTTCCTGATGTTTACAGCCTCCTCCCACTGCGTACGGTAGGTCACATGATCACCATCATCCTCTTCTTCAATAGAAATACAGTTCCCATGATCCTCTTCTTCCATAGAAATACAGTTCCCATGATCCTCTTCTTCCATAGAAATACAGTTCCCATGATCCTCTTCTTCCATAGAAATACAGTTCCCATGATCCTCTTCTTCCATAGAAATACAGTTGCCATGATCCTCTTCTTCCGTAGAAATACATTCTCCATGATTCTATAGAACAGAGTTTATGACTTGTTTACACATTGCAATGCTAACATTTATCTATAGCTACACAATGTAAACTTACAATACAAGTTACTTGATAACCAAACATGCGACCATTCCTAATCAATCCTGCACTTTATTTGACACCGTATCCTGTACTACTTGAAAGTAATACTGCACTTTATGCACAATTTACTTTAGTATACAAATATATATCGGCCTCTAAAATTCTGCTATTCTCTTCTATTTTCTTGCGATGCTACATGAGATAATTGTCTTAAGCCTTAAATAGATATACTTTGCACATTTTGTACCTGTTTCATACCTTTGTTCTCATATTTATGTATTATGCTCTGTTTTCCCTGTGTAATGTAATGCACTCCACGGTCTGCCTGTTTTAGTTTTAATGTGTTTTTTGGTCGGGACTGCGTAGGTAAATTAGCAGCTTTACTAAATCCGGTGTATTTACATTAGATTGATATGTATTGTTCATTAATATGCAGTGTCCCGTCTAAATAAACAAATAATGTAAAGTAGTCAGTCAGGTATGAGCATAAAGCATCTATTTAATATTTAATAAGATACTGTCGAGCAGTAAGTCCAGTCCAGCCCATTGTGTCTTTGCCCGAGGTGCTGTCATGGCCTCATCTCTGTCTCTCTGTGTCTCTCTCTTGTATAAACATGATTATTATCTGTTTTGCAACGAGCCCACTGTCATTACACACGTATGGTGTGAACATTACACACCGCTGTACTGTATATTTATAGCTCCCGTGGTTCATTACCATACATTCAAACTTAAAACTTGAGACTTCAAATCAATCGGTTAATTACCCAGCCCTACAGTACATGCACAATGCTGCAGCGGTTCCTTTATTTTAGAAGAATAGTTTTTACACAAATCTTCTTCTGGGGGGGGTCCCTGACGCAAAACTTTTTCAGGTGGGGGTCCGCGGCCAAATATATATATATCAATTTGGGGGTCCTTGACATGAAACAGTTTGAGAACCACTAGTTTAAAGGACACCACAGTATTCATGTTTGGTGTAATCGCGTGTTTGATCAGTGCCGTCCACTTGTCACTGAAACCTCTTCCACCAGTTGCAAAAGAACACAAAACGTATTTTATACCTTGGCTATTCAAAAATAGCAGATCTACAAGCTCATGAACGTGTAGATCTGCTATTTCTATTTTTAATCGAGATTTTTTTTTGCAAATCTTTGAATATGTCTCTGCTGTCCGGCAGGAACCAGCTAACTCCAATTTGTCCATTTTTCAGGATATGAAAAAAACTAAACAAAAAGTGGAGTTAGGAGGTTTTGTTCATCATTGATAAGAGCTGCTGAATGGACTCCAAGCTCACAATGAGGTTGGCGGTCAAAAAGGGGTGGAGCCTGGAGTCAGCCAAACCAGCTAACTCCACTCCCCTTTGGGGGAGTTAGCTGGTTTAGCAGAAAGTTTGAGGATCCAATGGAGTTAGCTGGTTTTGTCAGAAGCACTTTTTAATACTTTTCATTGGTTCAATTTTTTTTTTTACCAACACACAGACGTGTGAGTTAGCTGGTTCCTGCCGGACAGCAACGAATATATTTTCAAAGCAAACATTTGTAACTCAAATCTTTGCTTCTGAGGGGGTCCCTGGAAGTAAATATTTTGAGATGAGGGGGGGGGGCAAATACATATCATTTCGGGGGGGGGGGGGGGGGGGGGTCCTTGACATGAAAAAGTTTGAGCACCACTGATATTACAGCAACATACGTTTTTCAGAAACCTGTTGGGATTTAGAAGACATTTGTAGACGCGTCCCCGGATTGAAGGGGTTAACTGTGGGTGCGGTCAGAAATGGAACCATTGCGGGTGCGGGCACTCGGGCCTGAACAGTGGTGGAAAGTAAGTACATTTACTTAAGTACTGTACTTAAGTGAAATGTTGAGTACTTGAGTATTTCCAATTTCCAATACTTTTACTTCTACTCCACTACATTTCAGAGGCAAATGTTGTACTTTTACTCCACTACAATTATTTAAAAACTTTAGTTAGTTACTTTTCAAATATAAATTATGATATTTTGAAACATACATGAACCACTTTAGCCCTATTTTATACCTAGGCTATTTGAAAATAGCAGATCTACAAGCTCACAACGCGTCGCATCGCGACGCGTTGTGAGCTTGTAGATCTGCTACTTTCAAATATTTTAGTAGTTTTACTTTTTTTTATTTTGATGCCAATACTTTTGTACTTTTACTCAAGTACATTTTTAATTCTGGACTTTTACTTGTAACTGAGTATTTATATATTGCAGTATTAGTACTTTTACTTAAGTAAAACATTTGAGTACTTTTTCCACCACTGGGCCTGAATGGTCAAAAAGCCAGCAGGCACGGCCGGGGGAGCGGGATTAGGAACACAGTCTCGCGCAGGGCTCTATAATGTAATCCATATCACAAGATTAGATCATCTCAGGTTGGCATAATGTACGAGTCTGGTTCAGCTTATCTATCCCTGGGCTGCACGGTGTGTGTGTCTTTTGTCACGACTCGGCTCAAAGGCGGACAACGTCTACCTTCTGTGTGTGTGTGTGTCATAGGCGGCGGGTGAGCTTGACAATTGGGAAGGCTGAAGTTCGGCGCGCGCCGAAATCCGTGCACACGCTTTTTGCCTGATTTTACTGATTTATTATCAAAACAATTACTAAATAATGCTGCGCACGTATATAATATATAATTTGCACAATTCCTAGAATTTACCAGCATAACATTTGGGGAGGCTTAGCCTACCCTAACCTTCATTACCCGCCGCCTATGGTGTGTGTGTGTGTGTGTGTGTGTGTGTGTGTGTGTGTGTGTGTGTGTGTGTGTGTGTGTGTGTGTGTGTGCGTGTGTGTGTGTGTGTGTGTGTGTGTGTGTGTGTGTGTGTGTGCTAATAGATGTCTCTTACAGAGCAAATCCTCCCTGAGTGCCTCACTTCACAACTCTGTCATTACCCAGGTTCATAGTGGGTCAACAACTGTGTGTGCGTGTGTGTGTGTGTGTGTGTGTGTGTGTGTGCGTGCGCGCATGCGTGCGTGCGTGTGTGTGCACTCGTATTACTATACTTTTGAGGGCCAAATGTCCCCATAAGTGTGACATAATTTGAGAAATAGACATCGTGAGGACAGTTTCCCTGGTCCTCACAAACAATCGTTATTGTTTATGGTTAAGAAAAAAAATATTTGGGGAGTTGGAAAAGATTCAGGTTGGAGTTAGGATCGTCTCATCTCTGTCGGGTGGAAACCTGTACTTGTACAAAACTTTTCAGTATTCAAATTCAAAACTATCAAAAGAGCTTGTAGATCTGCTACTTTTGATGCTTTTGTGTGACGCTGTAGTATGATCAAGTAGGACGTTAATTTACAAAAAAACACAAAAAAGTTAGAATATGGAGATGAGAGTTTTCGGCCCGACAGCAACAATAATACTGTACATGATACCAGTGGTGGAAAGTAACTAAGTACATTTACTTAAGTACTGTACTTAAAGTACAATTTTGAGGTATTTGTACTTTCCTTGAGTATTTCCAATTTCCAATACTTTTACTTCTACTCCACTACATCTCAGAGGCAAATATTGTACTTTTACTCCACTACATTTACATGAAAACTTTAGTTACTAGTTACTTTTCACATATAAATTATGATATTATGAAACACACATTAACCACTTTAAGCCTACTGTATTTTATACTTAGGCTATTTGAAAATAGCCGATCTATAAGCTCACATGGCGACGCGTTGTGAGCTTATAGATCTGCTATTTTCAAATATTTAGTACTTTTACTTTTGGTACTTTAAGTACATTTTGATGCCAATACTTTTGTACTTATACTCAAGTACATTTTTTTATTCTGGACTTTTACTTGTAACAGAGTATTTTTTATATTGCAGTATTGGTATTTTACTTAAGTAAAGAATTTGAGTACTTTTTCCACCACTGCATGATACTTTACTAAGGCTGCGTTAGGACCAAGGTAATGAGGTATATTGTATATGTACTTCAGAAGAAGAAAACAAAGGTGAAGATAACAGCGGGGCGACAGGGAACCTCTAAGGGAGCTGTGTTCAGAGCAGATGAGGGGGTGATGGTGTGTTTATGATGGGGGGCCATTGTGTCCGATGACCCCTTTAATCCATCAAGATCGGGAACGCAGCTGTGTCATTTTTAGATTTCTTTGGCTATTCAAAAATAGCAGATATACAAGCTCATAGCGTGGCACCGAGTGCCATGCTATGAGCTTGTAGATTGCTATTTTTTATCTGCTTTTTTTAAATGTATTCTTTTCTTTGAATATATCTTTTTTAAAGCCAACATTTTTACAACTCAACTCTTTGCTTCTGGGGGATTCTACAAATGTCTCACAGTTTTCTGAAAAACTCATGTTGCTATAATATCAGTGGTTCTCAATCTTTTTCATGTGAAGGACCCCCAAAATGATATGTATTTGGCCGCCGACCCTCATCTCAAAATGTTTTGTTCCAGGGACCCCCAGGAGCAAATATGGGTTCAAAATGTTGGCTTAAAACGCTAGGCGGGCGGGCGTGCGTGCATGTGCCTGTGCCTGTGCCTGTGCCTGTGCCTGTGCCTGTGCCTGTGCCTGTGCCTGTGCCTGTGCCTGTGCCTGTGCCTGTGCGTGCGTGCGTGCGTCTCTCTCTCTCTCTCTCTCTCTCTCTCTCTCTCTCTCTCTCTCTCTCTCTCTCTCTCTCTCTCTCTCTCGCTCGTTTTGTTGTTTTCATAAGTTATCCCCCGTGGGGTGCGACATGGCTCAGTGGTTGTTGGACAGACCGCAGCCATTGTTTCAGTTCAAAGAAACTCTTTATTTCCAGGTAAGCCACAGACTGCTTACCATGCCTCTTGGTGTATCAAAGTGGCAGGTAGCCACAAGGAAATACTGTAAACAAGATGAAAGGCAGAGATACAAGACCTGTCATGACAGAGTCTCTCTCTCTCTCTCTCTCTCTCTCTCTCTCTCTCTCTCTCTCTCTCTCTCTCTCTCTCTCTCTCTCTCTGAATGTGTGTGAGGATGAGGGATTCGATTAACTATGCCTATGTTGCTATATACTGTATCAGTGGTGCTCAAACTTTTTCATGTCAAGGACCACCCAAAATTATACGTATTTGGCCGCGGACCCCTAGAAGCAAAGATTTGCACACATTTTCACCCCCCCCGCAAAAAAATAGCAGATCTACAAGCTCATAGCGCGGCACTCGGTAGATCCGCTATTTTTGAATAGCCAAAGAAATCTAAAAATTTACACGGATGCGTTCCCGGCCTTCATGGGTTAAATCAGCCATCCCGCACCCCCACAGTCCTAGTTTATACTTCGCCGTATCACAGTGTCACGCGGAAGTAGCAAAAATAGCCCATCAAAGCGTTGTGTGCTTGTAGAGCTTGTAGATAAACATTTTTTGAAAAGGTTTTCCTACAATGACATGAACAAAATAGGGACGCCGATTTAACCCCCCCCCCCCGGGGATTCGAACTCTGGATTTGCGCGAGCGCGAAGGGACACTAAAGCCAAACATCTTATCCACTAGCCTAAAGGGGAAAAGCAGTAGATCCGCAAGCTCGAAACACGGCGCGAAGCGACGCATTTCGAGCTTGTAGATCTGCTGCTTTTGATGTTTTTGAATTTGAATCCTGAAAAGTGACAGTTTTGGACATTTGAGGTTTCCACCCGACAGAGACCATATGATTCTATCTAGATTAAGGGAATCGTGACGTGAGGCAATGTTGTTTTTTGTTCATTCATTTAGTGTGTGTGTGTGTGTGTGTGTGTGTGTGTGTGTGTGTGTGTGTGTGTGTGTGTGTGTGTGTGTGTGTGTGTGTGTGTGTGTGTGTGTGTGTGTGTGTGCGCGTGTGTGTGTGTGTGTGTGTGTGTGTGTGTGTGTGTGTGTGCGTGTGTCCACTGTTTTGCAGGGTGTCCAACTACGAGGTCTTCTGGTACACACACAACCTCTTCATCGTCTTCTACATCATCCTCATGTTTCACATGGTCGGGTAGGTCTGCGAGTGTGTGTGTTTGTGTGTGTGTATTTGTGTGTGTGTGTTTGTGTGTGTGTGTGTGTGTTTGTGTGTGTGTGTTTGTGTGCTTAAAGGAGAGCGAAGCTCCTTACACACCGGGGGCGATTTTTTCATGCGAATAATATGTTTGTTTTTTTTATCTTATAAAGTCAATGCAAGCTTCCACGGAGCGAAAAAGCGAGGCGAAAAAGCATCTTTTAATTATTCTGAACGAGTCCGAATTTTGCGTATATTCGCATAATCGCAAATAATAAATAATTGTAATGACCTTTAAGAGTTTGAGTTTTACTCTAGTGAGTCATAACAAAGCGCTCCAGAGAGCTCTGAACCTCAGTGACGCACCAGCAATCTCAAGAGTGTATTCTGAACGGACCCACTGCTCAGAGTCATACATTGACCAATAGTATCGCCTCCAACATTCCCAACCACAGAACTGACATTAAAACGAGGACTATACCGGAAACTAAAAGTTCATTAAGCAACGTCACTCAGAGTCAAGATCGACCATTAGTACGTAAATATCAAAGCACAGTTGCATATCGTTGTTGTCGTGCAGCTCCATATTTTAACTTTGAGTTTTTTTCGTATATTAACGCCCTACTACAGCGGCAGATCTACAGCGGCAGATTTCGAAACGTGTGCGAAAGCGATGCTATTCGAGCTTGTGGATCTGCCGCTAAAGCTATTTTTGAATTTCAATCCCGAAAAGTAACAGTTTCGGACATATAAAACGAGACGATAAAAAAATAATAAATTAAAAAAAATAAAAGTAAACAAAAATGATAGAACATAATATATGCTCTTAGTTATCATGAACACCGAATTATTCTAGATGGAATACACATCACAGAAGTACTAGAATATCACCGTACGACTATAGCATTACATTTAAAGACACATTTGTCGCTGACAGTCTTAACTCTTTCAATGCCACAGAAACAAAGGGTAGATATATCATGTTTTGTGGTCATATAAATACATCAGCTCTGAGTATTCTATCATTCCGTCATATAGAACCTTGGTTCTCAAATTGGGGGTCCTTGAGGGATACCAGGGGGTCCCCAACAAAATTAGTTTGGCTCACAATCTTTTTTTTTTTTAAAAGATTTTTTTTTGCCTTTATTTATAGGTGTAGTAAAGATGGACAGGAAACAGGGACAGAGAGATGGGGAGAGACATGCAGTAAAGATAGTCGGGAACGAGACTCGAACCCGCGATGCACTGTCACGCTACATTGGAGCCTACAGTGGTAGCCAGTTGAGATCATCACATTGGGTACCCACTAGATCAGTGCCTCTCAGGTACCCATCAAAGCCACACCCCTCTGGGGGGGTGGTTTTGCCTTGGAGGGAGGAGTTTAGCATAATTTTTTTTCCCACCGTGCAATACAGTAAGTGGACAGTAGATGGCAGGGCCGAGCAACTATTGGTTGTTGTTTACCTACAGTACTGGTCTACTTGTTCTACTGTAGAAGCCTACTATAGCAGTAATTATACTTTAAATAGTGTAATTTAAAATAGATGTAAATATCCCTTTAACTATATTCTACAGTTTAACCCAGTGATTCTCAACCTTTTTCATTTCAATTTCATTACAGTATGTATTTCATATCTATTGCTTTATTTAGGCATTTTGTATCACAATATATATATATTTTCTTTTAATAAGGGTAATAATAATAATAATAATAATGATAATAATAATAATATCTATCTATAGGCATCTCACTTCAGCTGAAACAGTGAAGTGTTACTTGAGTAAAAGTACAAAAGTATTGGCATTAAAATATACTTAAAGTACCAAAAGTAAAAGTACTAAAATGTTTGAAAATAGTCAATCTACAAGCTTGTAGATTGGCTATTTTCAAATGGTATAAAATAGGGCTAAAGTGGTTAATGTTTATGTTTTATAATATAATCATTTATATCTGAGGTGGGTGTCGTTAGCCCGCCAGACAGCCAATACACTATGCATTCAGCAGAGGGACCCTCGCCTATAGTGATGCAAATGTCTTCATTACAGTATGTAGTCTCATATCTTTTGGTTTATTTAGGCAATTTGTCAACGTTTTGTCAACATTTATTCCTTTACATGTGTTCACATGCATTACATGCAAACACATATATATCTTTTATTTTAATGATAATAATGGCTCAAAATATATATATGGCTGAAGTGGTTAGTGTGTTCTGTAATTTTAATCAAAATCTAAGTAACTAGTAACCAAAGTTTTCAAATAATTGAGGGAGAGAGAGAGAGGGAGAGGGAGGGAGAGCGAGCGAGAGAGGGTGGAGAGAGAGAGAGGGTGGAGAGAGAGAGAGGGCGCAAGACAGAGAGAAACACTATTTGAGGTAGCGGGGGGAGGGGGAGGTTTAACTATCACATCTTTTTCCTGTCAACAGTCAGTCAGTCTGCAGTGGTCGACTTACAATAAGCCAGTGGTGTAAATAGTACTGAAATGTTTTACTTAAGTAAAAGTATAAATTCTGCAAAGTAGAAATACTCTTTTACAAGTAAAAGTTAGGAAATCAAAATTTACTTGAGTTAAAGTACAAAAGTATTGGTATCAAAATGTACTTAAAGTAACAAAAGTAGAAAGTACTGCAGACAGTGATATGCATTGTGGTGCTTTTCCCCACCCCCAAGCAGGAGGAGGTTTTATTTATTTTTTGATAAAGGTCAAATAAAATGAGGATTTTTATTTAAAGAGTAGCCTACATATAAATGTAATTTTATAGAGCTGGATTACTAAACATTTGCCTGAACGTGTTCCATGTCGCACTTTGTTACACTTTATTCTTGCTATGTAAAGCATTTTGAGCTGCATTTCGTGTGTGTGTGTGTGTGTGTGTGTGTGTGTGTGTGTGTGTGTGTGTGTGCGTCAACTGCTCATTGATCTCTCTCCCCTCCCCCTCTCTATCTCTCACTCTCTCTGCCTCTCTCTGTCTCTGTCTGTCTCTGTCTGTCTCTCTCTCTCTCTCTCTCTCTCTCTCTCTCTCTCTCTCTCTCTCTCTCTCTCTCTCTGATGCGCATTGACTGAAAGCAGTGATTCGACCGTGGAACTCTTGGAGTTAAATTAACACTGATAAATAAGAGTGACATTTTAACAGTTAACAGTATAAACTCTCAATGAAGAAAATAGATGATGGCAATATTATACAGTTTAGACTGATGATAGGTTCTTGGTTTACCTATGATCCTAGATTATTATTTCCATATGCATTTGAAATTACCTCGTGTTTACCTTGCCTACTGTACTGTAAATCTCTCTGGATTAAGAGCATCTGATAAATGCCTACATTGAAGAGAGATTACGCTACAGGCTAGGGGCTATTGTATAAAACATTTACATAACCTGTTTGGCATTGACACCCCACACAGTCCAACTGGGGTTCTACTACTCCTTGGAAAGTCAGAGATAAAAAAAATGGCAGCTCCCAAAGCTGCTTTCTGAGAGCAGTAACTATACTAGTCAACTAAAAGTAACATTTCAATAAAATGCATTATAAACTACTTTCCGGCACAATTATATTGTTTTGGAATGTGAAACAGAGTTAAATGAACACATGAAATTATAATGTACAAACTAACTAAGGACCCCAATTTAAACAAGCCATATGGCTTGCTTGGGTTTTTTTTATCCTATTTAGTTGACCTTGTATTTGAACTGTACTTTCATGTGCTTTTAGTCTGCAAACTTCTAAATAAAGTAAAGGTTTCAGACAATGGCATGCAAAATAACTTTAGCACCTTGGCCGTGGGCTTTTGTTTGTCTCAACCAAACTTAGGCCGTCACAATGGACTCAGGAGCCCCCACCTCAGTGTGATCCCACACACACACACACACACACACACACACACACACACACACACACACACACACACACACACACACACACACACACACACACACACACACACACACACACACACACACACACACACACACACACACACACACACACATTCGTTGTAACAGAGTGTTTTTATATTGTGGTATTGCTACTTTTAGGCTACTTAAGTAAAATTAGTACTTCTTCCACCATGTTCCATGAAACACAGTTATGTTTAAAGAAACAATTGCTTTTGAATTCATCCTAAGGACTCTGCATTATTTTCCATGTTTACAAAAAATAAAAATAATACTGTACTTTTACTCCACTACAATTATTTGAAAACTTTGGTTATAGTTAGTTTGTAGATTTTGATTATTATCACAAAACATACATTAACCACTTACTTTACCACCTATACACATTTCGGCCATTTGAAAATAGCCGATCTACAAGCTCACAATGCGTCGCGATGTGACACATAGTGAGCTTGTAGATCTGCTATTTTCAAAAGATTTGTATACATTTTATACATTTTAAAAGTTGTGAAATGGGACATTCTACATAATGAGTACTTTCTACTTTTGGTACTTTAAGTAGGAATTTTCGGGATATACAAGCTCACAACACGCCACTTCGTACCATGATGCAAGCAAAAGCTAAAAAAGCAAGATTATAATCTTTGTCCTATGCTGGAATCGAACCGCAACCATTAAAAGGAGAGTCCGCAACCTGGACCGTCAGGCCATTGATACCTCACTTTTGGAATGTGAAATATCTGATAATTAACCCTACCCGACATAGCTGTAATATATATGCAGATGTACAGCTCACAACACGCCACTTCGTGCCACGATGCAAGCTTGTACATCTGCTATTTTTTGTTGTGTTGGAAAGTAACTAAGTACAATTTTGAGGTTATACTAGTTACGTTGTAGATCTAGATTACTTGTAGAGCTTGTAGATCTGCTATTTTCAAAAGATTTGTATACATTTTATACATTTGAAAAGTTGTGAAATGGGAAATTCTACATAATGAGTACTTTCTACTTTTGGTACTTTAAAGGAGGAGTTCACCCAAAAAATTACTTATTTTCTATCAATTAGGCACCCCATGAAGCCTTGATTTCATGGATTTATTTTTGTTTTTGTAGCATTCCTAAGACAATAATTTGATGACCGTGTGTATTTCCGGTAGGAGACACAAATAATCTACTTTGTGTCTCCTACCGGATACATTAGCCGGTAGGAGACGGGAATCAGCTTAGGAATGCGACAAAAACAAAAAAGAATCCACGGATTCAAGGCTTCATAGGGTGTGCAATTGATAGAAAATAAGTAATTTTTTGGGTGAACTCCTCCTTTAAGTACATTTTGATACCAATACTTTTGTACTTTACTCAAGTACATTTTTATTTCCTCACTTTTACTTGTAACGGAGTATTTCTACTTTGCAAAAGCTAAAAAAGGCTACATTAAAATCATTGTCTTATGTTGGAATTGAACCCCTACTATTAGATTGCGAGTCCACGGCCTGGACCATCAGGCCATTGAGAACTCACTCTTTAAAGGTGAAAGATCCACTATACAATCTTGTACATCTGCTATTTTTTATTGTGTAGGAAAGTAACTAAGTACATTTACGCAAGTACTGTGCTTAAGTACAATAGTTATTTTGAGGTACTTTTACTTTACTGGAGTATTTAATACTTTTACTTCTACTCCACTACATCTCAGAGGAAAATATTGTACTTTTACTCCACTACAATTAAATGAAAACTTTTGGTTACTACTAGTTACTTTGTAGATTTTGATTACAATTACAAAACACACAAACCACTTCAGCCCTAAATATATTTCAGCCGATTGAAAATAGCAGATCTACAAGCTCACAGTGAGTTTGTAGATTGTAGATAAATGTGGAAGGAGATACAGTCACTGTGATGGTGCTCAGTGTGAACGCGCCACCCTGTGGCTGAATGGCCACACTACATGTTGAAATTAGATACAATAGATCTGGGGGGCGTGTCTGAGAATCTGGGGGTGTGGCCGAAAAAGGTACCTGGGGGTGAAAAAGGTACTGGTTTGAAAATGGTGAAGAAACCAACTGGCTACCACTGTAGGTGCCCGGACCACTAGGCCAGCGCTCCTGGCCCCGTCACAATCATTTTAACCACTTTAACCATATTGTATAGTTTGGCTATTCAAAAATAGCAGATCTACGAGCTTGGAGATCTGCTATTTTTGAAAAATCGTGAAAATCTTTGAATATATATATAAATGTTAAAGCGAACATTTGTAACTCAAATCTTTGCTTCTGGGGGTCCCTGGAACAAAAATATTTTGAGATGGGGGTCCGCGGCCAAATACATAATCATTTTGGGGGTCCTTGCCACGAATACGTTTGAGAACCACTGATATAGAACTCATGTTGATGTTTTGCCGACATTGACACGACCACAAGATCAAGTGATCATAGCTGACACGAGTGGTGGAACAGGTGATAACATCGTTCATAAGGGAACCGTTTCTTAGTAATAGGATGAGTAAAGGCGGCGGTACAGCCATTATTGGAGGGCCCTGACGGAATCAGGGTCACGGCTGGCCAAGTTGTTGGGGCCTGTTTGATATGGAGACCGCCGGAGTCTTTAGTGAGTCCTATCCCCAAATGGCAATTATCGTTGTGGCCACTGCGCCCAATGTCAACACTCAATAAAGGCTAGCATGTTTACTCATCCCTATTACTAAGAAACAGTTCCCCATAAGGATGTTATGTCATCTATAGGATCACTTGACCTTGTGGTCTCGGGTATGTCTGGCAAAAAACATCACGTGCCTTTACAACAACGCATTATGTGAACATAAGAGTTCTATACAATGGAATGATATACCTAGTGTTGATTCATTTCAATTACAAAAAATCAAAACACCATCATATTTCTACCTTTGTTTCTTTGGCACTGAAAGAGTTAGATAGACTAACAGATGAGATATTTTGTTATGCTATTATATTGTAAGGTGTTACCGATGATACTAATGAAGGCTCTGTTCCATTCTGGTCAAACAGAGTCAGGGTGCTGATATTGTTGCATGTTGGCTCACTGGAAACACTCTGCTACACCAGTGGGTCCCAAAGTGTGGTCCAGGGACCCTTATGGTTCCTTGAGGGGGTTCTAAATGGCCCCTTATGGGTGTGTATAACTCTGATAGTGTAAAAATGGAACCAAATGGACCCATATAGCATGTGTACGCTCTCAGAGTTATGGGGGTCCTGGGAATTAAAAGTTTTGAGAGAGAACCACTGTGCTTCACTAAAATGGAACAGAGCCTTAATTAGCGTCAATGGTAACACCTGTCAAGGAAGTAAGGAAGAGGCCCAATTTCTTTCATATACAGTATGGCTGCTGTGCATGAAAGACAATTCATCAAAGTAACACCAGCAGTAACATTAAAAACGGTATGTCTCTCTGCTCTCAACAGCGGAGCTCTGAAGTATCAAACCAACGTAGAGACCCACCCCCCTGGCTGCATCACAGCCAATCAGAGCAGCCCTGAGCAACAGGGGGAGGAGCTGGAGCTGGAGGACGAAAAGACCAACTGCACAGAAGAGGCGCGTTTCCAGTCCCACTCCCCCCAGGTCAGTGTGTGTGTGCGTGTGTGTTTGTGTGTGTGTGTGTGTGTGTGTGTGTGTGTGTGTGTGTGTGTGTGCGTGCGTGCGTGCGTGCGCGTAATGCTGTGAGATTAAGTTGATGTGGGGGTGGGAAAGAGGGGCACTTCAAAGTCTGTATTTGTGTTTGATGTGTGTCACTTACACACGTGCGTGCGTGCGTGCGTGCGTGCGTGCGTGCGTGCGTGCGTGCGTGCGTGCGTGCGTGCGTGCGTGCGTGCGTGCGTGTGTGCGTGCGTGCGTGCGTGCGTGTGTGTCAAATGTCCCCACGAATAGTAGCATTTGAGAAGTGAGGACCATGTTCCTGGTCCTCACAAGAGAAATGGTTGTTTTAAGGTTAAACAAATATTATTAGAGGCTCACAATTTTTTTTAATCTTAAATAAATGAATAAAAATCTGGTAGCATCATCACGCACTATACAGACACAGATACAGATTCTATTCAGATTGTCGGCGTTGCCCGAACGCAGCACCTCCTCGCGTCATTTCATCTCATGCGGAAGCAGCAGCAGTAGCTGATTTAGCAGATGTAAACAATGAACCGGAGACGGTTTCATTTGCTGTGGTGACAAACGGTTGAGAAATGTCTGGAAAGACACGTTATAGACAGTTCTTCCCACATATCTACAAGCCTCAGCTGTCCCAACACACCACAGGTTGTTTGGACCGGTCTCTGTGCCAAAAGTTTCCACTCAATTCACTTCACGTCTGTCTGCTGCTCGTAGACCTGTGGTTCAAAAATAGTAGATCTACAAGCTCATAGCGCGGCACCCTGTGTCGCGCTATGAGCTTGTACCGGTATATCTGCTATTTTTGAAAAATCGTGAAAATGTGTGCAAATCTTTGAGTATAATATTTTTTAAAGTGAACATTTGTAACTCAAATCTTTGCATCTGCGGGGTCCCTGGAACAACATATTTTGACATGGGGGTCCGTGGGCAAATACATTTTGGGGGTCCTTGACGTGTGTGTGTGTGTGTGTGTGTGTGTGTGTGTGTGTGTGTGTGTGTGTGTGTGTGTGTGTGTGTGTGTGTGTGTGTGTGTGTGTGTGTGTGTGTGAGTCGCTTAAGGGAGCGCTAAGAGTTTGTGTTTTACTCCTGTGAGTCATAACTAAGCGATCTTATCAGTTCTCTGCTTTTTTAGTAATAAGCAGTTGTGTTGTGTGTATACGTGTGCATATTTATGCGTGTATACAGCATGCTTGTGGTCTAACTTGCGAAAACAAAACCTACCGTACACTTTACCCTTTCAGCAAATTTTGGAGAAGTGCACACCTGTTCTGCTTAAATTACCTAATAATAACTTAACAGCCCCACACTGCCACAAATTTTCACGATTTAAAAAAAATAGCAGATCTACAAGCTCTTAGGGCGGCACTAGGTGCCGCCCTAAGAGCTTTAACCCCCTATGAGCTTAACCCCTAGCTTTAACCCCCTATGAGCTTGTAGATCTGCAATTTTCTGATAGCGAAAGTATAAAAGGTTAAAGTGGTTCAAATGATTGTGATGCTATATTAACACATTTTGCTGACCCCTGGGGGTCCCCGGACCCCACTTTGAGAACCAAATCATATCCATCCCAGACCATTCTACATCTGCTACGCATGTCATCTAAAGAACATCAAAAAAGTCAAAGGAAAATACAAAAATATATCATAATGGTGATAAGAAGGCTTGTTAGCTCTCATGCATTGAAGGAAGCATCGGAGCTCGGCTCTGGGCTCTCCCTAGGTTGGCATAGGGAGTGTAGTGCCCAGGATTACTTAGACAATTGGCACTGGGTGAAGAAAATGGGGTTGCAAAATCGTGTGATAAATTTTTTAGTAAAAATGTATATCAAAATAAGCTGTCAAAACCAAAATAGTTATATTAAACAAGAATCAAGAACAAGAACAGGTAGATTAGAGCGAATCAAGCAGAGAAGTTTTGAAAACATGAAATGAAGTAATTGAGGAAGTGCAGTAGGACATTTGTTCCAGTCTGAGGGTGCTGTAAACTTAAACGAACCCAATTATTTCGTTCCACTCGGACAGTAGCGATCCAGATAAATATCAAACATGTTTTGAACGTTCTCGGGACGTCCTGTGAGCAACTCGGGAGGCTTAAGATTGGAACTTTGAACCCGCTCGACACGTTGTGAGCTTGTAGATCGGCTTAGGATTAAAATTGTAGAAACTTTGACTTAATGCCATTAATACAATCGTCGTCCTAAAATGTTGTAGTTAAGTATTGTAAGACAAACGTGTGTGTGTGTGTGTGTGTGTGTGTGTGTGTGTGTGTGTGTGTGTGTGTGTGTGTGTGTGTGTGTGTGTGTGTGGGTGTGTGTGTGTGTGTGTGTGTGTGTGTGTGTGTGTGTGTGTGTGTGTGTGTGTGTGTGTGTGTGTGTGTGTGTGTGTGTGTGTGTGTGTGTGTGTGTGTGGATATAATATGAGTGTGAGTGTGTCTGTGTGTTCCAGAATGTACAACAATGTGCAGAGTCAACCTACTTGGAAATAACATTGTTTCCAATGGAGAGTTTTAGCAGAACATGGTCAAAACATAGTGTGTGTGTGTGTGTGTGTGTGCATACATGTGTGCATGTATGTGATGAGTGTGTTTGAAGGTGTGTGTGTGGTGAGTAATGGCGTAGGAGTGAAGGAGGGAGTTGTCTCAGTTTATTAAAAGGTTTGTAGCTCGTAGGGAGGGGCGTCGTGCACAACATCAAGGCCTGTGTGTGTGTGTGTGTGTGTGTGTGTGTGTGTGTGTGTGTGTGTGTGTGTGTGAGAGAGAGAGAGAGAGAGAGAGAGCGTGCGCGGTTGAGTACGTGTTTGCACATGGTTGTTAAGTGACGGAGCGGACCATAAAATCCCCCTTAAACCTGCCTGTATTCCCCAGGCTTTACTGGAGCTGTGAGCAATTAGCCCGGACCCAGTACCTGCCAGAGTCTACAACACACCCAGTACCTGCTAGTGCTTCTCAAAAGTTGGGTTTAGGGACCCCCAGGTGTCCCTTGAGGGGGTTCCACATGGACCCTTACAGGTCTGTAACTCTGAGAGTGTACCAAATGTACACTCATTTGTACACTCTCATAGTTATGGGGGGGGGTCCTTGAAAATAAAACGAAACGTTTGAGATTAAAGTAATACAATGCAGGTCCACAAATAACGATTTCTAGCAGCCTCTGCTGGTCATTAACGTCACTGCAGGTCGTTCGTTTATTCCTGCGTTACCCAGAATTCCATTAGTTTTCACCGGAAGACGGAAGCGTTTCAAAAAGCGTTCTTTTAATTGTTTTATACTATCTGTGGATAATTTCTCTTAACCAGTGGAGCTTTAGTTACCGTGAGCTATGTTTATGGATTAATCTCAAAGTGTCCTTGAGCGAGACACTGAACCCCTAACTGCCAATGAGTAGGTCGGTGCCTTG
Organism: Gymnoscopelus braueri; assembly: GCF_963280865.1. NCBI lineage: Eukaryota > Metazoa > Chordata > Actinopteri > Myctophiformes > Myctophidae > Gymnoscopelus > Gymnoscopelus braueri. The sequence continues at coordinate 53,540,674 of NC_137606.1, forward strand.
CATGGTTTCCTCTGCAGTCTAAGTGTGAATGGGTGAATGTAATGACATTGTAAAGTGCTTTGGATAAAGATGCTGGACATGTCCAGTTTTAACCTTAAGTTTAAACACTATGTAGTGGTTATAAGCGTGTGTTCCTGCTTATTTATGTAGTATTTGGCTGCATTATTTTGTTGAAGAGGGCACTGGGCAACTTAACCACGTACACAGTAAAATCTTAAGGGTCTTAATTTAACTCTGAGCGTGTACAGGTCCATTTGGTTCCATTTTTACACTTTCAGAGTTACAAAATAGATAAATGATCACTGAGAATTTGACTGAGTAGCTGATAGATTTTGACCGGATCTGTGTGTGTGTGTGTGTGTGTGTGTGTGTGTGTGTGTGTGTGTGTGTGTGTGTGTGTGTGTGTTTGTGTGTGTGTGTGTGTGTGCACGCGCGTGCGTGTGTGTGTGTTCTACAGACATGGCTGTGGGTTTCAGGCCCGCTGTGCCTCTACTGCGCCGAGCGCTTTTTCCGCTACATCCGGAGCGGTGACCCCGTTACCATAGTGACTGTCGTCAGGCACCCATGTGATGTCATCGAGGTGCGCATGCTGAAGAGAGACTTCAAGGCTCGCCCAGGGCAGGTAAGTTTGGACATCTTTGTCCCTTTTGACTCATGTACCGGGTCCGACAGGAGGCTAGAACGAGCAGAACGCCCGCTAGTCGAATACCGTGTGGGATTTGGTCAGGCACTCAATGAGCTCGTGATTTATGTCGTTGTATTTCCTCATTCTGCCAGAAAAGGTTGGCTGGTGAGGTTAGGAGGTACTGTTTACAATTCAGGCATTTAGCGGGCGCTCTGGTCCAGAGCAAGGTAATCACATGCATAGAATGCAGAGAGAACTCAGGAAACTAGGATGCCAGGTAAACAATGAACCTAGCATCTGTTTAACTAACATGCTATCGCATTGAATAAGATACAGGTGAGAAGCTAGCATTTGGTTGATCACAGAGGTGCAAATCACTGTAATCTCTCTCTGAAGGACGACAAACACAACCAGATGACAATTAATGGAGAGAGAAAGATATAGCCCACACTTTGTCCACTAATGTACAGTATACATGTACTGCTACTTTTGATGCTTTTGTATGACGCTGTAGTTTGCTCAAGTAGGGGCATTCATTTACGATAGGAATGCTTTAACATCTATGTGATAACCAATATGTACATAAACAATGCATAATGTTAACGCTCCCATTTACTCTCCTTTCTTTCTCTCTATTCCTCCCCCCATTCCCTCTATTTCCTCACTCTGCCCCGTCTCACTTCATTCTCTCTCTCTGTCTCTTTTCCTTTCTTTCTGTCTCTTTCTCATCTCATTCCTCCTCCTCTGTTCATCTCTCTGTCTGTCTGTCTGTCTGTCTGTCTGTCTGTCTGTCTGTCTGTCTGTCTGTCTGTCTGTCTGTCTGTCTGTCTGTCTGTCTGTCTGTCTGTCCTGTGTGTCAGTACGTTGTCCTGAACTGTCCAGGTGTGTCCTCTCTGGAGAACCATCCCTTCACGCTCACTACGGTAAAAAAAAAAACTTTATTTGATGCTGCCACTCGCTCTCTATGCATTCTTCACTCATGAGCCAATGCTCACACACACACACACACACACACACACACACACACACACACACACACACACACACACACACACACACACACACACACACACACACACACACACACACACACACACACACACACACAGAGGCATGTCTCACATGTTCTTACAGTATCTACAACGTTTTCTCTCCCCTGGCAAAGAACATGTAGTTCTTTGTCTGTGTAAAAATGTACCCCCCCCCCCCCCCCCCCCACACCCAGTTTGATTGACAGCGGAGCCCTCCAGTCACAGTTCGTTCCAGGGTTGTTCTGTTTTAGAGTTAGAGCTGACATGATGTTCTTTTTTTTGTGCATTTTATTATTCAACCAGTGTTGGGAGAAGTGCTCCCATTGTTCTTGCTTAAGTAAACATAGCAATAACACGAGATAGAGATTGTTGCTGCTGTCGATCTGCTACTTTTGCCGTTTTGGAAATGAACTGTTTTGGACATGTGAGCTTTCCCCCCCGACAGAGACGAAATACTCTGTTACAAGTACAGAGTCAATCCTACATTGAAAATAGTACTGGAGTAAAAGTACAATAGTATTGGCATCTGAATAGACTTAACAGTACCACAAATAAAAGTACTGAAAGTCCCATTTCATTCAAGTTTCTTCAAAGTTTTTTTGTTGTCAACATCTTAAAAAAAAATAGCAGATCTGCAAGCTCACGACACGACGCAATGTGAGGCGTTGTGAGCTTGTATATCTGCTTTTGTTGAATAGACTAAGTATACAATTGGGCCCGAGTGTTTAATGCACTTTGTGTAGTAACTAAACTTTTAACTAAACTTTTCAAATAGTTGCAAGTAAAACGTACAATATTTGCCTCTGAGACGTAGTGGAGTAGAAGTAGAAAGTATAAAAAAATGTACATACTCAACTTCAAGTGGAGTAAAAGTACTTTCTAAATTGCACTTACAGTAATCATTGCTGTCAGGTAGAAACCTCATACGTCCAAAACTGTTACTTTT
>NC_137606.1:53550775-53657045 GCF_963280865.1 Gymnoscopelus braueri
AATGGAGATCTTTCGGATAATACAGAAAAGAAAAGGTTCATCTGAACCAAACACACTCAAAACTATGTGTACAGGATAAACCTCAAGATTCACATCAATAGGGAAAAGGTCAAAGGTTCAAGATCCCATTCAGGGGTCAAGGCCTGGCTGAGAGCAGAGCTAACTGAAGAACAGATGGTTGGATGTTTCATGACACTTTGTGGGACATGGAGATCAGAGTAAAACAGAGATGAACTGCAGTGAACAAACAAACAAGGTAAATAGTACAATAATCTTCACTGTCGGGTGGAAACCTTGTATGTCCAAAACTGAAATGGAAAAAAATAGCCCGCGTTCCAATGGATCCAATGTAGTTGTAGTTATTTAGTTAGAAGCTCTTGTTAATACTTTTTGGTTCACTATTTATAAAAAAAACACAGACACACTTGACCTGTGAATAAAATAAAAAACAAGATATTTAAGAAACGTTGAAAGGCCAAATGAGGAACAGCGCCACAGTTCATAGAGATACATACAGTGGCCGAACACAGTATTGAGCAACATTGAGCCCTCATTGGCTAAAGGACCAGCCAATGAGGAAAAAGTCACGACTAGCCAAACAAGTCAGGACTAGCGAGTGTAGATATAGACCAGGTTTGGCAACCTGGTAGTACAACCTAAAAGTACTGAAAATTGAAAATACTCCAGTATAGTAAAAAATCACACCCTGTGTGAAGTGGGCGGTGTCTTGCTAGCTAATCACAATACTGAATGGAGTCGATCAATCATGTACAAAGGATAAATACATTTATTGAAACACTCTTTATGATGGACAAAACCATAACTTGAAAAAAACAAAATTTGTTTTTTTTCAAGTTATGGTTGCTTATATAGGGCTATGCACATGTGTCATGTGACACTGGCCAATCACAGTCCTGAATAGGCTGTGATTGGCCAATCACAGCGCAGGATAATTCTACTAATTTCCTGGGCCCAGATCACAGCGCAGGAAAATGTACATTTTTCCAAATCTCACTTATAGGGGCGGTTTCACCGCCCAAAAATCACACCCAGTGTGAAGTGGGCGGTGTGGTCATCACAGTGATGGAAGCTCACTTAATTTTTCTTTTTTTCTTTTTTAAGCGCATAGTCCTATTTATAGGTTATTTATGTCATCATGTGTCTCGCTAGTCGCTAGCCAATCACAGTGCTGAATAGAGTCAGCCAATAGAGTCAGCCAATCACAGTACAGCTAGGGGTGTACTAATGAGCCAATCATAGTACAGCAAATGTGTACTAATGAGGTGTCCCAACCCCACTTATAGGGGCGGCTACACCGCCCAAAAATACCTAAAGATTGTACTTGAGTAAATGTACTTAACTTAGTTTACACCACTGCCCATATGGGGTTCAAGTGGTCAAAGTGACCAACACAGTATTTGCAAAGAAACAAACTAGCAACTGTGTGACAAGAAGGAGAGAAGAGTGCTAGTTTACTACCTGTAAATGTGTGTGTGTGTGTGTGTGTGTGTGTGTGTGTGTGTGTGTGTGTGTGTGTGTGTGTGTGTGTGCGTGTGTGCGCGTGCGTGCGTGCGTGCGTGCGTGCGTGCGTGCGTGCGTGTTGGGGGGGGGGGGGGGGGGGGGTTTGCGTCTGTCTATATGATATCCCAGAAGTGTTTAAGCAGCTGCTGTGTGCAGAAGGAACCTCATATTTTTGACTCAAAGTGTGGTCCAGGGACCCCCAGGGTTCAAAATGGAGCTCTCTGAGAGTGTACAAATGGACATTACATTTCTTTCTTTCTTTCTTTCTTTCTTTCTTTCTCTCTGTCTGACTGTCTAACTGTCTGTCTGTCTGTCTGTCTGTCTGTCTGTCTGTCTGTCTGTCTGTCTGTCTGTCTGTCTGTCTGTCTGTCTGTCTGTCTGTCTGTCTGTCTGTCTGTCTGTCTGTCTGTCTGTCTGTCTGTCTGTCTGTCTGTCTCTCTCTCTCTCTCTCTCTCTCTCTCTCTCTCTCTCTCTCTCTCTCTCTCTCTCTCTCTCTCTCTCTCTCTGTGGGTTGTGAGTGTCTCTCCACATCTGTGCTGTGGGATCATCTCACATACTGTACAGGATGTTGTGTGTTTATCTGCCTGTTTGACCCACAGGAAGTTAATGTACTCCCAAATGCTCCAGTGTGTGCGTGTGTGTGTGTGTGTGTGTGTGTTTGTGTGTTTGTGTGTTGTGTGTGTGTGTGTGTGTGTGTGTGTGTGTGTGTGTGTGTGTGTGTGTGCGTGCGTGCGTGCGTGCGTGCGTGCGTGCGTGCGTGCGTGCGTGCGTGTTAGTGTGTATGTGTGTACGTGCTTGTCCATTCACATGTATTCTCGTTACTTTTTTTTGTACTCCCCTTGACCTAATTATCTGTGTTGTGTTTGTCCCTCCCGTGTGTGTGTGTGTGTGTGTGTGTGTGTGTGTGTGTGTGTGTGTGTGTGTGTGTGTGTGCGTGCGTGCGTGCTTGTGTGCGTGCGTGTGTGTGTGCGTGTGTGTGCAGGCTGTACGTGGACGGTCCGTTCGGCAGTCCGTCAGAGGAGGTGTTTAACTACGAGGTCAGTGTGTGCGTGGCGGGCGGGATCGGAGTGACGCCATTCGCCTGCATACTCCACGCCCTGCTGTGAGTGGCTGTCTGGCCTGTCCGTCAAACCTTCTTCAACCTCCCAACAAGGAAATGAAAGACCAAAACTGTTTGAGATTCATCATGACAATACATTCATAGTTTCTTTCTTCTTCTCCTCCTCTTCCTCTTCCTCCTCCTCCTCCTCCTCCTCCTCCTCCTCCTCCTCCTCCTCTGTCCATCAGTGATGGCTGGAGGGCCTTCAGGTTGAGGAGGTTGTATTTCATCTGGGTCTGCAGAGAACTTCAGTCCTTCTACTGGTTTGCTGAGCTGCTGTGTGCGTTGCACCATAAGGTACAGTATGTTTAACATTATATATGTCACAGGGAAATTGAAAGAGGAGCGCTTGCTTTTATGCGCGGGGCTTCGGCGCGAGGCGGGGCTTTTCGAGACAGTTTTTTTTACGAGAGGCTCGCGAGGAGGAGGAGGAGGAGGAGGCGGAGGAGGCGCGAGGCGGGGCTTTGATACGAGGCGGCGCGAGGAGGAGGCGCTAGGCGTGGCTTTGATACGAGGCGGCGCGAGGAGGAGGAGGCGCGAGGCGGGGCTTTGATGCGACGCGGACCGCACGTGATAATAGTTATTGTCCATGACGGAGGCGCGCCGACTCAGCAGAGCTTGAGGCCGAGGCGACACGCCCGAGTGCCTCCAGGCGCGAGTGCCCGCGTCGACCGGCCGAAAAACAGAAAACTGTTCACATTTGTAGAATCGGCTTCAGGTCTTAATGGGTTAAAATCAAAGAACAGTAGGATAAACATGAACTTAGTCAACAACAAGGTAAATAGTCACATAAGTAGAGTGCAGAGAGAACAATGTAGTGCCTAAAAAAAACACTAGAATACCAGGTAAACAATTAACCTTTCTCATCTATCTAATCAACCTGTCTAAATAACATTCTGTTCATTTGTTTTCGAGACGAAAACTAATCTTGAGTGCAGCTTGGCAGGTGCTCTCAGCTCTGAGGTCAGAGCCATTTTTATTGGAGTTAAAGGGGAAGGTCAGAGGTCAAAAGGGTTAATTACATGTCCTTAAAGTTCTCACACCTGGTCTCAAATCGGCTGGGAAATGTCACTTTGTCTGGTTTTTTTTGTATGAAGTTGTATCGCCACCCTGTGGCTATTTGTATTCATTGCTTTTGTCAGGGGCAGTTATAGCTTGCCTGGTGGATGCAGTGGTGGAAGGTACTTTTACTGTAGTACTGTACTTCGGTACAATTTGACATACTGTATTTAATTACATTAATAATTATTTTAATTACTTTGTATTTCTACCCCTCTACATCTTATAGAGGCAAATATTGTACTTTTTACTCAATTACAATTATTGGAAAACTTAAGTTACAAGTTTCTGTTTATATTTGTAGATTTTGATTATTATTATTATTACAAAACATTCATAAACCAACTAAGAAATATTTTATTAAAACTCAACAAAACATACCATAAAAAAAACATTTATATTCACCCAAAATGCTATATTTTGTAAAGAATCTTCACAGAGCGAGTCCGGGCGAGTCTTTTGCGACTTCGCCACAATATTAGCCTGTTCATTCATTGCTTTGATAATAGGGCTACAAATCAACAGGAATAACTGCTCTGATTTCATTTTCTAACATGTATTAATATTCAAGGCCAACAATGCATGCTTTTATTTTAAGATATTCTTTATTTCCACTTTGAAATTGCGCTGCAAATAAAGTGTGGAGTCGTCAAAATAATTCCCCCATGAAATGGGATTGTGGTATAAAAAGGTTTTAGAACCCCTGACAATGCATACGTTAATCCTCCTCCCATTTTTGTGTTTGTTGTTTCCATGTTTGTGATTTTAGCTTTGGCAGGAGAACAGACCTGACTACCTGAATGTCAAACTGTACGTCAGTCAGACAGACAACCAGCAGGTAGGAAACACACACACACACACACACACACACACGCACACACGCACACACGCGCACACACACACACTCACACTCACACTCACACACACACACACACACACACACACACACACACACACACACACACACACACACACACACACATTGCGCGCCCTTTTCCGGTGCACAACACCAGCATGGTGTAAAAAAATCTGGTATAGCTCTATAGCTGACCTCTAATTGCCCGAATCCGAACATGAATCTTTTCCAAATCATCCCCAAATATGTTTGGTTTTGTATTTTTTTTACCACTAAACAACCATTTCTCTTGTCCTCACGATGTCTATTTCTCAAGTTGTAATATACTTGTGGAGACATTTGGTATGTGAACTAGTACACACCACCAGCAGAGGGCAGCAGTGCCTGCTAAAAAGAGCATGTGATCTGCAGGTGTCTCTGGGAGGGTTTCACACATTATAGTTAATGTATTTGCACACTTTTAATTGCACTTTAGCACAGATTTTTTGGTTCAGCACTGAAGAAATAGCTAATTGTGGAGGTGAGAAAAACACTGAATTTAAAAAGAAAAGAAAAGACAAAATAAAATGTGGAAACAAAATGTGTGTAATCATACTATCCATTCCCTGCTCTCTCTCTCTCTCTCTCTCTCTCTCTCTCTCTCTCTCTCTCTCTCTCTCTGACCTTTCCAAGTCAGTATACGTGCGTGCGAGAGAGAGACTTGTAGTGAACAAACATTTTCTCTGGAGTCAGGGTCATTTTGGGGGTATTATCTCTCTCTCTCTCTCTCCCTCTCTCTCTCTCTCTCTCTCTCTCTCTCTCGGTTTTATAGTGTATTCAATCCTTTCTCTCGCATTCTGCTGAGGGATATTTTTTTAGCGTCTTTTCAGCTTATTTCTGTTTATTGTTTATCATTGTTCTCACGGGAGGGTGCCACCTCGCTCACCTTGCTCTCTCGAAACTCGGCGCAATCTTCCATACTGTCCAAGAACTAAGGGATATTTATTGTTTCGGACTCCGGGTTCATCTTCTGTTGTTTTGTTTTGTTTTGTTTTGAAAAGGGTCACAAAAAAAGTGTAGTCTCTTTTGCCTGAGGCCCATAAAGGAATGCTTAGTCATCGAGTTATTTCGGTAAAAGAAAACGGAAAGGTGGAAAAAGATACATTGTTACAGCGTTATTAATGCACTGTGAAACTAAACTGAGTGTACAAATGGAACCAAATGGACCCTTAGGGGTCCATTTGGTTCCATTTGCACACTCTCAGACTAAGAACTTTATCAAGTCAAGACAATTTTATTTATAAAGCACGTTTAAAACAATCTGGTTGACCAAAGTGCTGTTCAGCATGATAAAAAACAACATGATAAAAAACAACATGACATGGGTCTTTCTTTGTGTGTGTGTGTGTGTGTGTGTGTGTGTGTGTGTGTGTGTGTGTGTGTGTGTGTGTGGGGGTGTGTGTGTGTGTGTGTGTGTGTGTGTGTGTGTGTGTGTGTGTGTGTGTGTGGTGTGTGTGTGTGTGTGTGTGTGTGTGTGTGTGTGTGTGTGTGTGTGTGTGTGTGTGTGTGTGTGTGTGTGTGTGTGTGTGTGTGTGTGTGTGTGTCCGGAGCTAATCTCGCAAACCACTGGACCAATCAGCAGCACATTCCTTGTGCACACTGCCAGTAGGCTACCTTAATCCACCAATGTTTTTTTTTTCTTCATACATCATCATAATCATCATCATCATTCTATTAGCCACCACATTTCTGTCTGTAGAATCAACTCTGGGGGAGCGAGTTACACACCCCAGATTTGGGGTGCGAGTTTCAGATGGAACCCCTCGATGGAACTGGTCAAATTGGCCATTGGAAGGGGCTTACGGATTTAACAAAAATGTAAAATTAAAAACAGGTCTGAGGAAGAGGCACAGGATTCACGCCGGCCTAGCATATATTGTATAATGGTAGAAATATCTAACTTATCTATTTGCCAGACCCAAGGGGTCGGGCTTACATGAGGCTTTGTACCTGTTTCGTCCATACATGGGCATGGTCACTTTGTCCTCCGGCCCCAGCCAAAAAAAAGTCTGTCACTTTGTCCTCCGGCCCCAGCCAAAAAAAATTCTGTCCCCAAAAAAAGTCTGTCCATACATGGGCATAGAAGGGACACACGTCGTGCGAAGCCCGGCCATCTCCATACATGGGCATGGTCACTTTGTCCCCCGGCCCCAGCCAAAAAAGTCTGTCCCCCTTTCGTCCCCTTTCGTCACGAACTATTCATGACATCATTATTATGTCACAAGTATATAATTAAGTAAAGCTCATCAACCACTGTACTCTCCATTCTGGAACCCAGTGTGTTACATACTAGGACTTCATTCTGGGTCTGGCAGAACCGGGTCTCCTGGTTTTTATGATGGAAGTAATTTTGGGCTCTGGTTGGGCTAAAACCTTGTCCACATTTGGAGTCATACAGTACGTCATGGATATGTCATCGATCACTGATGTCACAGGCATACATGAAGTCCCAGATCCACATGATTAGATTTGTTTTATTCAGCCACAGAATTACATTTTGATATTGAAAATACCTTGGGTAGAGATGCCGCCTGGGAACCAGAATGAGTGTCAAAGTGTCCCTGACACTTAACCCCTCACTGCTCCCTGGGCACCTTATTATTAACCCCTACTGCTCCTAGTAGTTAGGATCGTGACAGTCTCTTGGTCCTTCAGACCAGTGACCTGTTTTTCTTCAGGTTGTCTGGGCGATTTCTGCGACCGGGTGGTTTACCAGGCTAATCTGCTTAATGCTTAATATGTTTTATAATGTGTTGGTCCAATTTACATCATATCTGATTATTTGATGAATATAATTTGATTCAATTGATTTAGTCAATCGAGCTATTCTAAACTCCAGACAGATTTAGTTTTCCAAGATTCAATGTCAGGGCTGTTCTCTCTCTCTCTCTTGTGCTGTAAAGGGAGAGAAAATTGGAAAGGAGAACATGTAATACCAGTCAATCTGACCAAATAGACACTGAAGGAGGTTTTAGGAACATTTAAAGTGCAATGCAAGTGACATGTGATGGACATAGAGTTGAAGGTTGGACATGACATCCTGGTGTTTCAAACGTCAGAGCAAACCAACCAGATACAGACCACAGGCAGACACTGGGCTTAACCCTCTAAGACCCAGTGATCCCTTTTGGAAACAATTATATTCTATAAAGAAAGATGTTTAAATCTTTTTTTTTTCTGTTATTTTTTCACCTCTAAATGCTCATTGGGTCCTATTGTTTAGTCTTACAATGCCATTGGCCAGGATATTTGTATATAAATACCCCCCACAGAGCCAGGAATCATCACAACTTGAAAAATCTCTGTTGGAACAGATCTCTTTTTTCTCTGGAAGATATTCCTCACAAAAACGTAAGTAATATGCCTGTAATATTTTTTTTGTTGAACATTACAATGTCTAGAACATGTACATATGTTATTATTGTGAAATATATGTCCCAAATTAGAAATTAAAGCATGATTCATACTTGTGTCTTTTTGGAATCGTTGGGCCCTCTTGGTTGCAAAAAATACAAGGGCAGGCCTAATGTTCACCTGCTACTGTTCAGCCTTATATATAGTTTTCACAATATATTTAAACAGTTATATGTGTATTTCCCCCACTTTGCATTACTATATATATATATATATATATATATATATATATATATATATATATATATATGAGAGAGAGAAACAGTGAGAGAGAGTAGGCTATATGTGCATTTTTACTTTAATTTCTAATTTCCAATGATATTTGTAACCATTGTTTTAACAGTCAGAACCATACAAGCTGGTTCCTTTGTTCACAAAAACTGAATTGTTTGCTTTGAGCAGTAAGCCTCAGAAAATGTCCACCCAAACTTTCTCTCTCCCCCTAAACAATACATATTCAACCATAGTTTAACCAATATATTCCCTTGTTATTTCTCAGTATGTTTAATTTGCTTTCGATACTACAAGGACAGTGGGACCACTTTGGTACTTGTTGGGGGTTGTGGGGGTTGTTCATTATTCATTCAAGGTGTGGTGGGTACTTAGGGGCAATGGAATGATGCCCACTTAGCGGCAATCATCATCACACAATAGGTTTGCCAGACAGTATTGTATGACTTGTGAAATGTTGTTTGTAAGCACTACTAAATGTACTAATGGTCTTTATTTCATTTCAGAATGCCACAACAACAGAAAGGGCCTCGCTTCTCAGCAAGGGATGTTCTGGATATCGTGATGAACGGAGAGAGTGATGTTGACATAGACATCAATGCTATTTTGTTGTTCTTTTAATAAAATTGATTTAAAAATATGGCTTATTGGTGTTATTATTCATAATGTATACTGTTCTGAGGCCAAATATTATTAATAATTGATCTGAGGCCAAATAATAAACCATATAAATGAATCCTTAAGTTGTTTTAGTGAAGTAATTACACATTTGCCATGTTATCCTTAAAAATGGCCTATAGGAAATTTTGCTACCTGATGGACCCAACGTTTCCAAACATTTGCATAAAAACTTACCAAAACATAAAAAATAAAAAAACATTATATTTTCCTCTCCTAAGTACTCCTACAAGACCATCTGAAAGGTTTTTTTTTTTTTTTTGCAAGTAGAAATATATCCGGGTCTTACAGGGTTAATTGCCACAGTAGACACATCACTTTGCTGACAGATGTGTCTCATTCTACTCTTATCATGAAAAACAAGATGGGGGCTCGCAAAGATGGGCGCTCGCAACCAGTGGTGGAAAGTAACATATTACATTTGGAAAGTACATTTACTCAAGTACTGTACTTAAGTATAATTCAGTTTTCAGTACTTTTACTTCTACTCCACTACATCTCAGAGGCAAATATTGTACTTTTACTCCACTACAATTATTTGAAAATTTTAGTTACTAGTTACTTTGTTGATATAAATTATTATATTATAAAACAAACATTAACCCCTTTAGCCCTATTTTATACCTAGGCTATTTGAAAATAGCCGATCTACAAGCTCACAACTCGTCGCGATGCGACGCGTTGTGAGCTTGTAGATCTGCTATTCTCAAACATTTTAGTACTTTTACTTTTGGCACTTTAAGTATATTTTGATGCCAATACTTTTGTACTTTTACTCAAGTAACATTCTGAACACAGGCCTTTTACTTGTAACAAAGTATTTCTACATTACGGTATGGATACTTTTACTTAAGTAAAACATTTGAGTACTTTTTCCACCACTGCTCGCAACTCATGCGTGGTCTTTTTCAAGTATGACTTGAAAAAGACAGGACGGTCGAAACGTTGTATATTGCTGCTGTGCTGTGAATAAAATTGGTGCATTTTTAAGTGAGTTGCGAGCCCCCATCTTGTGTTTCGTTCTACTCTTATAGACACTCTAGTCTTCAGACAGTTTGTGAGGGGAACTCAAATGTTCTGAATACGTTTTGCAAAGTCTGTCTATCAAGTGTGATTCTGATTCTTTAGGCCAGTGGTTCTCGATTTTCTTTTTTTACTGTTTTCATGTTAGATTAGTTTTTTCTTATGTGTATAACTGCAATGTTTGGTAAGCGCAGTCACACTCTTTTACATGTAAATTGTGATGTGTCAAATGAAGTTGAAGTTGATCGTGAATTTGATTACAGTATGTTGACTTGTTTTGATGAACTGTGATATTCCCAGTAAAGTAATTAAGTACATTTACTCAAGTACTGTACTTAAGTACTTTTACTTTAATGGAGTATTTCCAATTGTCTATACTTTTACTTCTACTCCACTACATCTCAGAGGCAAATATTGTACTTTTACTCCACTACAATTTGAAAACTTTAGTAACTAGTTACTTTGCAGATATAAATTATTACGTTATAAAACATACATTAACCATTTTAGCCCTATTTTACACCTTGGCTATTTGAAAATGTTAGATTTTCAAACATTTTTGTACTTTTACTTTTGGTACTTTAAGTACATTTTGATACCAATACTTTTGTACTTTTACTCATTCAATTTAGAATTCCGGACTTTTACTTGTAACAGAGTAGCCAACTTCTACATACATTATTCATATTTCGTATGCAGATCATTCCAGAGGAGAAGTACCAACCCATCAGTTCCAGGATCCTGGTTGGTCGACCGAGGTGGAAGCTGCTGTTTGATGAAATCACTAAGACCAATCAGCAGTGAGTAGAAGGGAAACATTAATGGCATGATATGGCGAATGATATTTCCTGTTTTTCTTCCATAAAATACTGAAGACAATTATTACAAAAAACACAGTTCTTAATGTATAGGCACGCTAAGAAGATAATCGAGAGTGGGAGCCCTGTTCTGTAACGAATTGTGTGTGTGTGTGTGTGTGTGTGTGTGTGTGTGTGTGTGTGTGTGTGTGTGTGTGTGTGTGTGTGTGTGTGTGTGTGTGTGTGTGTGTGTGTGTGTGTGTGTGTGTGTGTGTGTGTGTGTGTGTGTGTGTGTGTGTGTTTTCAGTAAGCGAGTGGGGGTGTTCTGCTGTGGACCCAAGGGCATCTCAAGGACACTTCACAAACTGTGTAACTCACACTTTTATTCTGGAACCACGTTTGAGTTCAACAAGGAATCCTTCAGCTGAGACACAAGCCTTCACTTCCTGTTGACGTACATCACTTCCTGTTCGCACATATCACTTCCCATTCACACTATTCCTATTCACACTAGGGATGCAACGGTTCTCAGCAGTGTTGCCATGTATGCTTATTATAAGCTACTTTGGGCTTGTTTTTTTCTGTAAAGTCACTTGTAAATATTGGTAGTTGCGGGTTGCATTTTTTTGGGGGGGGGGCTTGTTTCTGAAGTGTAGTTTCTTATTTGGGCTTGCTTCCTAATGTTGTTTAAACCAGTGGTTCTCAAACATTTTCATGTCAAGGACCCCTCCCACTAAAAATGTATATGTATTTGGCCAAGGAGCCCCTATCTGAAAATATTTTGTGCCAGGTACCCCTCAAGATTTGTGAATTCAACATTTTTCAAAATATTAAAAAAGAAAATGTATTTTTTTTCTTCAATTGGTTGGTTGCTTCTTTTGGGCTTGTATTTGTAGACTTGGGCGCTTGTTTCTCTCGCAAAATCTGCCAACACTGGTCCTCAGTTTAATAATGGAACTGCACTTTTCGCTATCCACGTGGTTCAACGCGCACTTCTGAATTGCGTAGTAATTTCACGCTACTACTTCACACACATTTCTTACTTCCAAATTGGCACGGTAGTCTGTGTCACTTGAGAACCCTCTCCCAACGGTGTCTACCGACCCAGAAAAGAAACCGTGGGCTAACTGAACCATTGCATCCCCAGTTCACACACAACCCTTCACATCCTGTTGGCTACAGACACCATTGCAGAAGAAAGATTACAATGTGCAGATATCCGAGGGCAATTTCATATATCGTTGCTGTCGGGCAGAAACCCCTTATCTCCATATTTTGTATATTTTCGTAAATTAATGCCTTACTTGATCATACTGCTAGCCTGGCTCCAGCCCCTGAAATCGCTAGCCTCGCATTCAGAGTCTGTTGACGCTGTAGAAGGCGGGGTTTTCTCGGTTGAAAATCTAACCTGCGGCCCGGCCCAATCGGGATTTTGTTAATCCAGTATGAACCAATCGCTAAAGAGTCCCACTTTGGCCACGCCCCCATCTCAGAAAACGGCTGCACTGAGAGGGGCTTTCAGACTGAATGATGGAGTGAAACGAAATGAAAATTCAGGCTGAGTGTCACGAAGATCTATTCCTTTTTTCTTTTCTTTTTTATCCTGAAAAGTAACAGTTTTGGACATTATGGGGTTTCCACCTGACAGAGATGATATTTGAAAATAAATTAGATTTTAAAATGGCCAAAAAGTTACATACATACATTTAGTTAAATTAACACTGTTACTGTGTATTCACACCGTACATATGATATGACATAATAATGCATGTCATATCATATGTTCTTTATTAACAACTGTATCAAAACCAAAGTGCAACCAATGTCACACTGTAGCACCAGCAGTGTTGAGCAAGTTACTCAGGAAAAGTCAAAAGTTACTAGTTAAGTATTACTCTTTTTAAAAAGTAGTAATATTACATTATTACTTATTAAGTAGGTCGGAGTAGGTATTGTCGGTATCAGCTGAGAACACGGGAGTCCTATACCTGTTTCAATGTGCTAGACACCTGGGAGATGGACTGCTGAGGTGGAGGGCCACGCCTACCATCAGCTCCCAATGCTTGCAGCACGTCTTGCCACACTGCTCATGTGTTTGGTTGGCGGTGCCAGGGATCGAACCCATGACCCTGTGGTCCAAAGGCGAGAGCTCTACCGACCGAGCTACCCAGACACATTACTTTACTATCAAAAGTAACTAGTTAGATTACTAGCGATATTTCTATATTACTTTTGCACGTACAGGTTACGTCATATTTGCCTAATTGGGCGCATGCTTTAAAGAACAGCTCTACAAGCTAACAATGTGTTGCATCACATGCATGTGGACAGCTTGTAGAGCTGTTATTTTTTTCCCGCACCTCCTACTATTGAGTATAAATTATAGGTCTATGTTGGTCAAAAACAAATTGTGTGACTTAGTAACACAAAGTTACTTGGATTAATAATATCATTACTGTTTTGACAGTTATACGTTACACCAGTGGTTCTCAAACCTTTTAATGTCAAAGACCCCCACAACCATGAGAGTGTAGAAATAGAACCAGATTGACCCGTAAAGGTCCATACTTGAACCCTAGCGTCCCTATTCTGGGGGCGAACATAGTCCATTGTTGTGATGTTGTGGATTGGATATCTTCAGCAAAGAGATTAGAGGTAAATATTAGAACAGTGGTTCTCCAACATTTAACAAGTTGATATACTGTATGTATTTGACTGCGGCTCCCCATTGGAAAATACGTTGTGCCAGGGACCCCCACAAGAGAAGATTTGTGTTAGAAATGTTCACATCTTTCAAGATGTTTCAAAAGAAATAGCAGATACAAGATCAGCTATTACAGTGCAGTGCATTAGGGTTAAAGTGGTTGAACTGATTTTGATGCTATATTAATAGATTTAGCTGGGGACCCCCTGGAACATCCTCAAGGGCCCCTCAGGGCCCCCGGACTAGGGTTGCCAGATCTGCTTATTATAATCTCCCCGCAAGATTTTATTTGAAAATAACCGATCTACAAGCTCACAACGTGTCGCATCGCGATGCGTTGCGAGCTTGTAGATCTGCTATTTTCAAATAGCTGATGTATATGTTAAAGTGCACATGTGGCCCATATTTGCCTCTTTTGGGCTGGTCTTCCTAGACCTGGTTGCTTGTTTCTCTCACAGAATCTGGCAACACTGCCCAGGATCCCACTTTGAGAACCACTGTACTAGAGGATCTAGTATAGAGCCCTGGGGGACTCCGGTCAATAAGTACAGGTTTTAAGGGTTAAACAGGACAAACTGACAAACAACACATTGAAGAAAATTCTACTGGAGGCTGACTTCCGTTTGTGCCGGTTCCAATCAAATCTTTATTATATCGTCGCTGACGGGCAGAAACCTCTTATCGCCATATTCTAAGTCTTTGTGTTTTTTTCGTGAATTAATACTTGAGTATTAATACATACTACAGCGTCACACAAAAGTCTCAAACGTAGCAGATCTATAAGCTCAAAGTGTGACGCAAAGAGACACGTTTGGAGCTTGTACTATATATCTGCTGCTTTTGCTATTTTTTCATTTGAATCCTGCAAAGTAACAGTTTTGAACATAATGAGGTTTCCACCCGAAACGATGTTTCAAATATCTACGAATCATGACTGAAAGAAACAGCAGATGAATTGAGGTAAAGAGGCGAGCTATAATCGTAACGTTTAGTGTTTTTTTTTTTACAACACTGGTGCTATTATCGACCTGTTTATTTGTTTACCTGTAAAAGTTGACACAACAGCGTTTATTTGAGCAAAAAGCCAAAATGCACCTGATGCCAGTATTTGTCTTTAGTTGATATTTCAATTTATTTATATTGTTTGTATATAAATATAATGTTGTTTTATAAGTTGTTTGTGTCTTATATATCAGTCATGGGAGAATATATCATTGCTGTGGGGCAAAAACCTTGTATCTCCATATTTCAACTTTTTATGGTTGTTTTCTTTTTCGTACGTTAATGCCATGCTTCATCATATAACAGTGTCACACAAAGGTTGCAAAAATAGCCGGTCTACAAGCTATTTTTGGAAAATAAATAAGTGAAAGTGGTTAAGTGTGTCTTGAACATATGAAAAGTATTAACAAGAGCTTTGTTTCCCCCCGTTACTGAAAAGTAACGGTTTCGTACGTACAAGGTTTTCACGCGACAGCAGTGACATCATTCATGGGAGAATATACCTGTATATGGCTTTGACCATTTCTCCACAATGAACAAAAAAAAAACGTTTTCATGTCGATGCTGATTTTATTGTGGACGATGTGTATGGATTATATAATCACTTCTACACACACTGGACTGCATACAGTGTTGGAAATCATTTGCAGGAAACAGAAAACCCCCAAATAGTGTTTCTAAAAGACACTGACACACACGACACTGCAAACACTGTTTCATTTACCAAATCATTCATTTATCCAGCATTATAAATGTGTATTTATGTATTTGATTGATTTTTGTTAATGTATGTTTTGATGATTGTCTCTTTTTTTTTTACAAGAGCAAAGCACAACTCTGAATAAAAGAGATTTTCTATTTATAATGGTTCTGAACTACTTGCATGCTTCACAATACACCATTTACACTGCAGACGTTTTGAATGGTAAATGCAGCAGAGATTAATGCCATTAAAGGTGCCGTAAATTAAATTTACAAAAGAACCCCCCCAAGGAGACAAGCCACGCCCACAGCTTCAAACCACACCTCCATGGGGATAGGCCACGCCCCTGGCTTCAAACCACACCCATCTCGCCGATAGAGGACAAGCAAACGGCTTTAAACCACAATCCATGGGGCTAGGCCACGCCCCCAGCTCGAAACCACACCCCCAAGCCAATAGGCCCCGCCCAAAGCTTCAGACCACACCCCCCAGGGTGATAGGCCACGCCCACCCCCAGCCGATATCAGATCTACAAGCTCATAGAGCTATGACCTACGAGCTTGTAGATCTGCTATGTTTGAGGCCCAGGGCTGTAAACCACGCCCCCCAAGCCGATAGGCCACGCCCAAAGCTTGAAACCACCCCCCAAGGTGATAAGCCACGCCCACCTCGCCGATAGAGGACAAGCACATGGCTTTAAACCACGCGAACAGTTTTCTTACCCCCGGTCTCAGTAGCCCCGCCCTGTAGGCCCCGTATTCGCTCTACATTAGAAGAGTTGGGAACGTTGGGGGTTGTCACATTGTAATACAGACCAAATACCCCATCTCAGCACTGACCTCAGTGGCGCACCTCGCTAATCATTAGACTTCCAATACACTTGCATTGACAGTCTGGGTTTGACTCCCGCTTGGGACATTGCTTTTTGAAACAACCGCGGACTATTTTTTTCCGCCGATAAAGTATAGTTTTGGACCATGACGGAGGCGCGTCGTCGCGGGCACTCGCGCCTGGAGGCGCTCGGGCGCGACTCCTCGGCCTCAAGGTCTGCTAGTCGACTAAGCGCCGTCCGAGTTATGTACCGATAGGCACAGAATCGTAAATGATGTTGTGGGGACTGCGTTTTCCCCAACTCGTTTCACTCAACTCGCCTGTCTCTCCCCACACCCGCCCCGCCCCCCCGCTACTGAGACCGGGGGTAAAAAGGCAGGTCGCTTAAACCACAATCCAAGGTGATAGGCCATGCCCCCAGCCTTAAACCACCCCCCCCGTGGTGATAGGCCACACCCACAGCTCCAGACCACTCCCCCGGGTGATAGGCCACGCCCACAGCTCCAAACCACCCCCCCTCGACGATAGGCCACGCCCCCGGCTTGAAACCACACCCCCAAGGTGATAGGCCACGCCCACATAGCGGCTGGGGGAGGGGCGGGGGGGGGGGCTAATTGTTCGATCGATCGATCAATCGATCGATCAATGCAGCCTCTATGGCTTGGATTCTGGAAATTCTTCTATCTCCAGAAGTATGTCCTATGTCCAGAAGTCACCATCTGTGAAAATTACTATGTCCAGAAGTCAAAACGGCCAAAGATGGGGTTTTGCCCGGCTCTCCACGGGGCCCCAGGGAGCCTCCGGCCCCCACCGGGGTGCCCAGCCAGAGCCCAGCTAAGCCTTCTACCTGGCTCTCCATCCGAACCCGGGGACCCACTTTTAAGCACCCCCCCCCCGGAGTCAAGACCCACAGCCGCGGGCGCTAGTTGCCCGGGGACAGGGGAGTATAATGCAATTTTGGCCTGGGGACAGGGGGATATAGATGATTTCTTCTATGTCCAGACTGCAAAAGACTGAATTCTTCTAAGTCGAAAGCTCAAAAGATGCTGTGTTGAGGGGCCCCCCACGCCAAACCGGGGCCCCTTTAGAGGACGCCACTTGGCCAGATGGAACCACAGTGAAGCTTATTTCCGTGTTCCGCAGCCCACCCGGGCTTTCTAAGCTGTAGATTATTTTTTCGTTTCCCCCCCCCAAAAAAAGTGTTTGATATTTAACATTGTAAAATGTTCAACTGGGCCACGCCCCCTATTTCAGGTGTTTCAGGTGAGAGGGGTGAACTTTGGTTCTTGGTTCTTTGGGTCTTGGGGACAAGTGTATTACGATGATGGCAGTTTAGATAGAACACCTGTGTTGAAAACTTGAGTTAACTTGAAGTAACCAAGTACATTTACTCAAGTAAATGTTTAGGTATTTGTACTTTGACAGTCCATGAAAGTACTATTTTGACTGTAGGCCAAGGAAGTACTGTAGGCTATCCCCATGCAGTTCTTTTCACCTTTGTGTAAATATTTTTTAAACATTTAACTTAAATTTTAAGCCACTCTGACATCTGATTTTTATAATGTAAGTCAATGGCAGGTGGAGCAGGGAGAAACCGTGTCTAAATATGGAGTCATACGTCATAGCTACGGCATAGATGAGTGAGGTCCAGGGCCGTGCTTAGGGATCAGGAGGCCCTAGACAAACCCCAGTATGAGGCCCCTGGGTCGGGAGTCGGGACCCATATGTGGGTTGCGGACCAATTTTCAAGGGTCGCGAGTATATACCCCTTTATTTTTTGTCTCCTAAATTTTGTTTGGAATATAGGATAGGATCTCACAGAATAGGAAAAAGGATACAGGTCAATAATGGAAGCAATGACAAAAAAATACTATATACGCGATAGATTGATTGATTGATTGAATACTTTATTTGAATTCGCAGACAAGTGAAATACCTGACCGGTGTGGCTTTTAATACAGTGTAACTGAGGACGTAAGTGAGAACGCGATGTTATGCAAAGCAGCCAGGTTGAGGCCATTGTTAAGGTGTTAATGATTGGCGGCTTGCGGGTGGCTGACGGTGCGTGCTCGCGCGTGCATGTGGAGCACGGGCCCCAGCCCCCAGCCCCCATAGTGTCAGAGCTAAGGGGTTGCCGACCCCCTGAGCACCCCCTAGAGCTCTCCACACACACACAGTCTGCCCCTGACCCGCTGTGATTCTTGGTACTCGTTCCAGTAGGCTACGTCTTCCAGTAGAGTGAATCGTGCGAGCAGTGAGGATTTTAAACCCAAGAGAGCCTATGGCTTGTTTCCATTGGGGTTCTTCTTTGTAGGCTATTCAATTCAACGAAACATTTAATGAATGTAAATATACACTACTATGAAAAACATCATGTAAATCAGCGCCGAGATAATTGGCAATACAGTGAATTCGGTAGCGGCGTTGACTGATTTAGCTCCTTTAGCCACTCCTACGAGTGGTCCCGCTGCGTGGGACGTGGTGTCGGCCTTTAGAACGTTTTTTTGGACGGCCTGTTTCGGCAGCCATCTCATCATTCTTTTCATCGACTCTTCTTCTGCCGTGTTTCCGTGACAAAGTCCCCTGCCTCTCCTTAATTTGTCAAGAGGCACTTTGTTCTTGTTTATGCCGGCCAAAATGTTCTCCCAAATTTCGCGTGGCGTGGCGTCCAAATTTGTGCGTCCAAATTTGTGGAAGTACAAATCTTCGAAAGCCTTGCTTCTCTCGACGGCGTTGAGGTTGAATATGTCCTCCATCAGTGCCAATATTCTGGAAGGCAAAATCAAATCAATACGTTAAATTCTTGCACCTGGATACCAGCCACAAAGTGAGCTCTCAGAAAGACTGGTTTTGTACAACAACTACAGATACATTTACTTCATAGTTCTACTACACTGCATCTCAGATGCAAATATTTTACTTTATACTTCACTACATTTATGTAATTTGTTACTCATTCCACAAATGCCCAATCCTTACAAGCTGTGCCTCGTTGTAAAGGTGACTAATCAACGATAAAAATATATGATATAAAACACAATACCAATTGGTATTATCAAAGGGAGGATTTAATCGACCGAAGTTAAGTTTCCGAACTTTTTGTGGGGAGTTTATAATCCTGTTTTCACTCATTTCCAAAGTAAAAAATAGCTGATGTACAGGCTCTCAAGGGCGCCATTGCAATTTGATGTGCTGAGCTTGTAGATCAGCTATTTTCACTATTTTTCTGAACTTTTTGAATCTCACCCCTGACAGATACCC
Organism: Gymnoscopelus braueri; assembly: GCF_963280865.1. NCBI lineage: Eukaryota > Metazoa > Chordata > Actinopteri > Myctophiformes > Myctophidae > Gymnoscopelus > Gymnoscopelus braueri. The sequence continues at coordinate 53,569,994 of NC_137606.1, forward strand.
CGAAAACTAACACTAAAATCCAATAAAAAAAAGTAAAACTAAGCCTTTTCAAAAACTAAAGTAAACTAGCAAACCGGATTTTAAAAACTTTAATCATAAATATAGAATAAAGAAAACGAATGAAGAATGCTAAACCGATAATTACCTTGGTGCAGTGTGCAGCAGCTGTTGAGGTCTCACTTCTACAAAGTAGTTTGTCAGTCAGCTGCATGTCTTTGGTAGCTTTATATGAGATTGTAACGTAATCTAATCATATTCATGTGATCATTAGATAAATAGAGGGTGTATTCGCATAATTTATTCATGATGCCAGTGGTGGAAAGTAAATAAGCCCATTTAAGGTATGACTGAATTGATTGATTGAATCAATTTGGTGATAAAAAGAAAAGGCACATCAGCATGAACAACAACACAACATCGATAAAACACAAAAAGGCCCTGAGGCTTATTTCCGTTTTTAGTTCTCTAAAACAACATGTAAAAAAAGTAAACTACTGCAGTGCATGGTAATCAAACTTTTTCAAGTCAAGGACCCCCAAATTGATATGTATATGGCCACCGACCTCCATGTGAAATGGACTTTGTGCCATGGCAATGTGACAGTCGAAGGTCATTTACAAAGTATGTAGGCCTATCTTATTTTGCCCATTAGAGGGCGCCATAGTATTTACATTTATTGTGTGGCTGCATTAAGGGTGCAGTGCAGAGCTCAGTTTTTTGGACCATGCAGTGATTTATTTTTCCTTTCTGTTTTTTTCAGGGGAAATACTTGATTTTAAAAAGTGTAGGGGGGGGGGGTATTCTTGTATAATAACCAGCAAATAAATCAAAGTGTTGATGAAACCTTGTTTTGTGTGGCAATGTCAGATTCAGATGGCTTTTGCATTTATTGTCTCCGCCAGGCCGAAAGGCATGGCGAGAGAGTATGTTTTACCCCCTGTCCGTCCGTCCGTCCGTCCGTGTGTCCATCTGTCTGCGAGCGGCTAATATCCGGCACCGTTGGCCCGGCCGCTGCGAAACTGTGCACACATACTCCCTGGATGCCAATTCAGAACCTCTGGGCCACATTTTTCAGATTGGCCTGTTATAGCGCCACCAGGAGGCCGATTTGTGCAAAATCAATTTTTTAATATTGATCCTACAGATTGTATCCAAACATCACGCAAATCATTACACAGTATCTCTATAGTCATGTAATCAACACGGATCTGTCTGATTTTCCATATTCCATCCTGATTGGCTAAGGTTGGCTTCCAAAGTTTGCAGGATTGGTCCATTTTGAACTAAATGCCTCAAATCATGGACGCAGCTTGCGATTTCCGTGAAATTTCATACGCACATTCCCACTAGGCCGAGGAGGAAATGCCACTTGAAAATGTTCAAATCAGCCTCATGGTGGCGCTATAAAAGGCCAAATTGCGTTTTTAACTGTAACTGCACCGATCTGCGTGAAACTTTGCACGCATACTCCCTAGAGGCCAAGGAAAAACATCTGCCCTGCATTTTTCACATTAGCCTTTTATAGCGCCACCAGGAGGCCGACTTATGTAAAATACATATTTTGAGATTAAGCCTTCAGATTTTATCCAAATGTCACGCAAATCGGTACACATGATCTCTATAGTCATGTGATAAAAATGGATCTGTTTGATTTTTCATATTCCATCCTGATTGGCTAACATTGACATCTAAAGTTTGCAGGAGTGGCCCGTTTTGAACAAAATGCAGCAAATCATGAACACAGCGTCCGATTGCGGTGGAACTTTGCACGCACATTCGCACTACGTTGAAGAACAAACGCCACCCTTTTAACATTGCCCTATTATAGCGCCACCAGGAGGCCGATTTTTGTTTTTTATATTACTCCTACAAATATTGTCCAAACATCATGCAAATCAGTACACATTATCTCTATAGTCAAGTGATCAAGATGGTTCCGTACAATTTTTTATATTCCATCCTGACTGGCAAATTCTGAACATTGCTGGCCCACAATAACCTACCTGACCTGGCGGAGACCTGTGCTCCGAGGAGCACTTTTTCTAGTTTTTTTTTTGCTGTGTTCCAATTTATCACTAAAGTACTTAATTTATCCTATGCCAAAACAAATTTCTGCAATATCTTAATTTTACCAATGACTTTGCCATTACTTTGATAGAGATTAGGTGATAAAGGTCTTGAGTGGGGGCACATGATGTCATACGCCAAGTAGGAAGTAGGAAGTCGGTCAGATTGGTCAGAACTATACTCTGACAGTGAGTACAATGGGTACAACAGGTGAAACAGGTTCGCATGAAAACCAGAGGGTACATGTGTTCCCAACGGGCATCATTCCCAACGGGAATCATTCCCAACGGGCATTGGCTTAGTAATATAGAAATGGTAAACATGTCAGTGTCTTCAATTCAACCTCTTAAAATTGTCAATTCTCCATGTCTAATGTAAATGAATAGTATATGGCAGTTTTTTAGTTTGTCATAAGCCTGAGCAGAAGTTAAAATGTTTCATCTTCATTGTCTAACTGTTATTGAAGCACACACTGTAAACACACAGAGGTTTTGTTCATGCCATTTACTCAGATTATTTTAAGGCACCCTGGATAAGAATCTCTGCTAAATGCCTAAATTGTTAATTTGAATTGTATTATTGTTCAATTATTATATGTTCCAATTTATCACTAAACTGCTTAATTCATCCTATGCCAAAACATATGTCTGCAATGTCTTAGTTTTGCCAATGACTTTGCCATTACTTTGATAGAGATTAGGTGATAAGTGGGCTTGAGTGGGGGGCACATGATGTCATACACCCCATCCCACACCACTTCTAACCTGTCACAAGATAACAATTCACACCTTCTTTCTTTGGGGTGTGTTTACTGAAGACTTCTGAAATCTCAGGGGATCCGTATAAAAGGTGCCCTCCAACAAACTGGAGGCAGACACTGAGAGACCCTCAATCAATTTGGAACACCATTTGAACTCAAACATGTACTCCACCACTGGTAAGTAGTGTTCACTGAGAAACAACTGATTTCAACTTGTCATGAAATATACTGTATTTGTTTCCTTTATTCCTCAGAATGTTAGTCTCTTATGACATGGGTTCATGTGGTTAATAGAAGGAGATGCATGACACTAATCTCTCTCTCCTCTCCTGACAGATGATCCTAGACAGGTGGGCTCTGCTGCCTGTCCCAGACCACCGGCCTCCCCGAGTCACGCATCCAGGTATGTCGTCTTTTTCAACACTTTGCATGCTCACATGCGTACAATATCTACTCGCATCTTACAACAAACTAGATAAGCCCTGATGCTCTTGCTCTGTTCCAATTTCTGTTTACACAGAAAATCATCAACTGACACACAAGAGCAGAATGTTCTCTTAATCTATTACAGTGATATCCAAACCTAACCGTCTACCTTTCTTTTTCCCTCAGGTGTGGTTTCAAAACACAAGAGCTCGCACCCTGAAGTTCAAAGGAGCCAAAAAAGCCTTGTGGAAGGCTGAGCTTGAAGGTCCTACCCAGGAATTCTCTCCGCCATACACCATGGACCCCAGCGGCCCTGAGTCTGGCGCTGTCCCTTTGCCACCCCAGGGACCACCACCTGGATATCATGCCCAGGTGAAGGATGAGGTGTTCAAATATGACTTATCGCGGCGCCCTCAAGCCTACTCCACCCCTGTACATTATGGGCACTATGGCACCATGTATCAGGCCGAGCAGGATCGGTACCCTGGAAGCAGCTCCAGCCCATCCGTGACGAATGCCTGGGCTCAGCCAGGGAGTCAAACATCCCCGGTGGCTTCTTTTTGGTGCCCCTCTCCACCTGAGATGAGAAACTCGGGAGCAGCCGTCCTGTACCCTGGATCTGCAGAGCAGCAGCATTACATGTCCAGTACAGGTTCCATGTCCAACAGCTCCGCCCCTGACACCCCTGATTCCGGCTACTGGGGCGGTGGCCAGGAGAACAGCCCAGCACAGGAAGATCACTACCCTCAGGTGTTTGACTCCTGGCAAGGGTATGCTGCAGAGGGCTCCAGGGAGTCAGCCAGCCCAGGGCCGATGATACCTTCCCAGCATGCCCCTCTGCCTGAACTATCTATTCACGAGATTCTGAGAGAGCTCTGTGACGAGTCTTGGTGAGGAAAGGGACTGGACAGTCAATTCCCTAAAGCAAAGCATGATTTATACTTTGTCAAATGACAGTGTCGCGTACTGAAAATAGCTGATCTACAAGCTCACAACCACATCATTTGAGATTATGTGTATCATTTAGATTTTTTGCAATTGCCATTTGTGTATTTATTTACTGTTTTTGATATGTACATAAAAAGAGGACTGTAGTGACATTTCAGTAGATCCCATCAAACCGTTGCCAACGGGATCTAATATTTTATTTGAAAAAAGTTATCCTACAATTGATCCTTAAGATTTACTTGAAGCTATTTATTAGTTATCTATTACCTATTTATCATGTATTTATGACTTTCTGCACTTTTATACAAAATAAATCTGTTATAAATCAATAATTTGATTGTTTTTGTGGTAATATCTTTAAAACCTATACAACTGAGACAGGCTCATCAGTAAAGTACTTGAATTTCTTTGTTATCCTTGTTACATGTGACAGATGTTCCATCAACTTGGTAGAAAAAAAGTAGGTCAAATCTCATTACCACTAGATGGCGCTTGTGAGTTGGGCCATGGGCACTGAGGCAGTAACAGATACATTCTGACCCAAACTTCTTTAGTTAAAAAAAAAAAAGAAAGATTGGGGGAAATATTCAAATATTTAAAATCTATTCCCTTTTGTCAAATATGTTTTTGTTTGTTTGTTTGTTTTTAAATACATCAAAATAGGAAGTCGGTCAGATCGGTCAGAACTATTAGGGAACAACAAGATCATGGCGTCAGAGATTCGGGGGTTAGCTCCGCACACAGTGGGCCCCATTCTATTTTGCTGACTAGTTTGACGCCTAGTGCCGCAATAACGTCAAGCTGTAGATCTATGCTTCTTGTCGAGCAAGCTAAGCAGCAAGTAGTCGTGACGTTGGTGTTCAGACTGTGTACATTATCTTCTGTCTCTTGTCTGTTGCTCTAATTTAGCAATGGTACGTAGCTGCTGCGTTGTCGGATGCAAATCATGCAATACTGAGTGTTCAGACGTTGGGTACACATTTCCAACTTGGAAGCAAAGCTACGGAGATCAGATGTCGCGTGTCGGAGATATCAAATAAACGTTGTATGGCTTGGGTGTCAGCCTTAAGACAAAATAACATAACCTTCAACAACATTTCCAAACGCATCTCTACCCATGCTCAAACGAGCATGACAGCACACAATACAAATATAAAAATCAATTGTGCTGATCAGACGGAGTCTCACAGAGCATAGCAGATCCTGCTAAGTGGCTACAGGCTAGGCTGGCAGTTTGCATGGGAAGTTTGTGGCTGTAGAGGCTAAATCTGGCATTAAAAAAATAGAATTTCTATCGAATATTTTAAATACAATGAGATTGAGCTAACAGTTCAGCTTTGTTTATCTTTGTGTCCTGTCTGAGAAAAGTTGTCAAGCGTGGCTCACGGTGGCTGAGTTAACAGGGTCTGTCTGTCTGTCTCTCTGTCAGACGGACCCCAGGATAGAGATAACACTCTCAGAAAGGTTGTTATTTTGAGAGAGAAATGTCCCGCAATATGAATGCATTTTGACATGTTTTATTCTGATGGTAACTGTTGTATAATCGTAAATACACTCGCGGGAGGGTGGCTCCGTGCTCCGTTTTGAACAAAATGCCTCAAATCATGAACACAGCATGCAATTACCTTGAAATTTTCAAGTACATTTCCACTATGCCGAGGAAGAAGTGCCATTTGAAAAATTTCAAATCAGCCTCATGGTGGCGCTATAACAGGCCGATTCGTGTTTTTACCTATAACTGCACCGATCTGTGTAAAACTTTGTAAGCGCACTCCCTAGACTTCAAGGAAAAACCCTTGCCCTGCATTTTTCACATCTACCTTTTATAGCGCCACCAGGATGCCGACTTATGTAAAACATTTTTTTTCCGATTTTATCCACATTTCACGCACATCTGTACACATGATCTCTATAGTCATGTGATCAAGACGGATGTGTTTGATTTTTTATATTCCATCCTGATTGGCTAAGATTTACATAAAGTTTGCTGTAGTGGCTTGTAGTGGCTTGTTTTGAACAAAATGCAGCAAATCATGAACGCAGCATCCGATTGCGATCAAACTTTGCACGCACATTCACACTATGTTGAGGAGCAAATGCCACCCTTTTAACATTGGCCTGTTATAGCGCCACCAGCAGGTCTAATTTAGCAAAACAATTGTTTTGAACAAAATGCCTCAAATCATGAATGCAGTGTCCGATTGCCATGCAAGGCCTAAGAAGAAATGGCTACCTTTTCACATTGACCTATTATAGCGCCACCAGGAGGCCACAATAACCTACCTGACGGGTTTTCCTAGTTTTGGAAATGTTTTTGCATAGGCTATTATTATTGAATACTTTTTTAAATAATGGTGACAAGCCAAATAATTCTAACATTGATCTAGTTTGCTAAGAAAAAAGAGCAGGGACACGTTTCTCTTGTATTATGGCATAAGACTGTCCATGGATAATCTCACAAATCGCTGGACCAGCATCAGCATCATATTTATTGTGAAAGATAATACGCCAAAGAAGTTCATTTAAAGTTAAACAAATTTCATCGGGGAACACAACTGAAGATGTCGTTGTCAAGCGACCCTTATTCTTGTTGTTGTTATTGTAGTTGTTGCTAACCATTGAAACAAACACTTTAAAACATGTCGGATGATTTACAGAAAACCTGTCGTTTCTGTGAAGAAATTTATTTTTAAATGGGCGATTTTCTAATGTACGCTCTATTTTTGGGCGGCGTCAGAAAAAAATACTTTGTGCGAACGGTTTCGGGAGATTGGAGTCAATCTTGCACAAAGTCCGGTGTATTCTGGAAGACTTTGTAACAAATGTTATAGGAAATTTAAAGGGGTGGAGGATGCAGTAATTATTTTAAAGCAATGGCAAGTAGACCACCATCACACACCCGAAAAAGCAACAGAACTTGAAGACAGAGAGGGACCCACAACGGGGCGAGAGAAGAGACAACGGGATACGCCAGTCAAAACGCAGAGAAAAAAAATGTTTCGGCCAAATCCCACATCGCCAACATCAAAACCCAATGACATTCCTTCTAGACAACGTAATACTGTGGTAAGTTCCTTTGGTGTGTGTGTGTGTGTGTGTGTGGCCTCTTGATTAAGTGCAAATACATAGTGCAATTATACCTTTACTCTATTCATTGCTGCTGTGTCTCCCCATGTATCATTTTATAGTGAAAAGTACACCTGTTCACAGGCAAAACAAAAAAGAAAGTAAATAAACTGGCCCATCTCCAATGATCATCTGGCCTCACAATAACTTTTCATTCTGTATGCACTCCCATTTACCATAGTAGGACAGAATAGTCTGAGTAATTAAATTATTAGTAGCAATATAAATGTAAAGTTAGGGCAAGTGTTTTTCTTTGGGTAAAATAAGGGTTAAATAGCTTTATATTCTGATGGTAATCATTGCTATAGATAGAGTGGTTGTTCAGTAACAGGACTTTCCATGTCTCTCCAGCTCTTTATTAAAAGAAAATACATTTTCAGGTCATGATACATATTTTATCCAATCAGGATAGAGAACTCAGTCAGGACACAGATGAAGTGAAATATGTAGTGATGACAACAAAATGAGCAGACAAAATTGGAAGTGGAACACTAAAAATGAAGCTGATAAATGGGTACTCTCTCCTGATTGGCTGACATTTTGTCACCTACCTGAAAATGTATTTTCTGCTTACCATATTAATGTGCTGGAGAGATAGGGGGACACCTGTTACTAAACAAACACTATATCAATGATTACTATCAGAATGTAGTGCATTAACCGTTTAACCAAACTCTTAGTTTTGACCAAAATATATCAGTTACTCTACCTTTTTAAATAGTTCATATTTGTTTCATGTTTAACAATTCAACTATATTTTCACGATTTTGCTCTCCTTATAGGTGTCTATCCAGTACCCTAGTAAAAAAGACCCTGTGAGGATTGCATGTAAACCAGAAGAGGCTGGAATTATAGAAAGTCTGGGAAGGGTCAAGTGGAAGAAAGCAGCCAAGCGGATAGTGCAACATAATGCTCTGATGGATGACCTAAAACCACTCATTTTGCAAGTTATCGATGAAGAGTGTCAGCGTCTCTGCCATGAAAAGGAGAACTTTATTTTATGGAAGTCTTCCCCAGAGGATCTTAGGAACTTCTCCCTTGATGCCCTGAGTAAGGACCTTGAGCGCATGGCGCCATTTATGTTTGCTTTTTTCTCCACCATCACCAGCCAAAAACTGCCCCATACCTGTGCTGCTGCTGCAATTGCTCTAAGAGGGAGGGAGAATCGTCTGTCAGCCTTTTCCTACTATGTTAATAGTGTACTGCAATATGGTGGTGCCAAGAAGGCAGTGTTTGAGCGTTTGTGCAAAATGGGGATAACCACATCACACTCCAAAGCTGTCCTAAAGCAAAACGACATGGCAAAACTCTGTGGAGAAGCTGTATACCAGCTTAAGGTAGAGGCAGAAATGAATGCCACACATAAAGGGAGCACAGGAGAGCGAATAACTGAACCAGCGAGCACAGAAGTAGCAACTTGTCTAGCTGGCACAGGAGTGCGAACTAGTACACCTAGCACAGTAGTGCCAACTAGTCCAGCTAGCACAGGAGTGCCAACTAGTACACCTAGCACAGGAGTGCCAACTAGTTCAGAAGGTCTTGCCAGTTTCTCATACTGTGAGTTGTTAGAATCGGACATCTCTGATCTGGGCTTTCAACTTTTGAATATCTCATCTTGCATTAATGAAAGTGCGCCTGTTACACCAGCCCTTGCATGTTCTTCTAATCCCCAGCCTATTCTATCAACGCTTCCAAGTTCTCTACTCCACCCGCTTATTCTGTGATAATTGACAACCGTGATTTCTTTGTGCCTGTACACCACCAAACCAGCAGCAATCCTAACAAGTCAATCCACTGGACCCACCATACTTGTAGCGGCCCTTGGATACTGAATGATGACGAGATGGATGGTTTCAACAGGTGTATTTATTTTCTTCAACAAGAATGAAGCTCTGGTTCGAACACCGTGAAAACTATAAAAAATCAAATCATTTCATAGTTTCACTCAACAATAAAATCAGTGCCTTTCAAAATATCAATTTTAAAGTACAATTCAACAATAAAATAGTTAATTTATTGATTGATTGAAACCTTTATTTATTCTCGAAAAGAGCATTGAGGTTTACCCTCATTTGCAATGCTGACGAGATTACATATACAAAAATCAACAATTAAGGCACATACATGTATAAAACACAGAAACAAAAATAAACCATAACAGAACATTTGTAAGTTAAAAACAATTTTATAGTTGATATCATTCAGTGAATTAATGCAAATACAAAAACGAAAATGTACCATAACCAAATCAAAATACCAGACAAACAATGAATAGATCCCAGAATAAGTCAGAAAGAAAATCCAAACAAGCAACAAACAAAGGAACACTCCTGTACCTCACTCCGCTAATCCAGGGGTAGCGGAGCAGATAAGTGCTACGATCTTTCAATTTATGATACAAGCGTGAAAATTGGCATGAGCAGTCTCCATGGGTCACTTGACAAGAAAATTGTCCGAGGCAGTTGTAATTTCAAGATGGCGGCCATTTTTCAAGATGGCCGACACCTTAGTGTGCAGTTAAGTGATATGATGGTTTATTTGGTGATACAAGCATGAAAATTGGCATGAGCAGTCTCTGTGGGTCACTTGACAATAGGCCACCCACAGCTACTTGAAATTTCAAGATGGCGGCCATTTTTCAAGATGGCCAACACTTTAGTGGAGCAATTAAGTTATATAATGGTTTATTTGGTGATACAAGCATGAAAATTGGCATGAGCAGTCTCTGTGGGTCACTTGACAATAGGCCACCCACAGCTACTTGAAATTTCAAGATGGCGGCCATTTTTCAAGATGGCCAACACTTTAGTGGAGCAATTAAGTTATATAATGGTTTATTTGGTGATACAAGCATGAAAATTGGCATGAGCAGTCTCTGTGGGTCACTTGACAATAGGCCACCCACAGCTACTTGAAATTTCAAGATGGCGGCCATTTTTAAAGATGGCCAACACTTTAGTGGAGCAATTAAGTTATATAATGGTTTATTTGGTGATACAAGCATTACAATTGGCATGAGCAGTCTCTAAGGGTTGCTTGACAAGAAAACACTCCCAGCCACTTGAAATTTCTATTTTCAAGATGGCCACCCCCTGGATCCTCAAAAGATACATTTTCTCATAGAAATGTATGTATTTTTTTTCATTAAGGACAATTATACGATTATTGTTATTATGCTAAAGAACAACTTTTAACACATCACAATACAGTTGTGTTGATTTGTTGATCATAGATAGATTAGATAAGAGTGAATATCTGCACTACCAGGGCACACTGGTGATATCACTGCTGTTAAACTCAGAGTGGGGTTCAATGTCAGCTAATTGAAAGTTAGTATCCCAAATGCTGTCTAATTTACCCCAAAACAATTAGATAGCCGCACCTGAATTGACAGGTTGTGCCAGCGCGGGAGAGCCGAGCCAAGGTTAATGGGGTTTTAGTTAACCGGATGGTGTACAGATCGCACGGGATTTAAATGGCATTGGATGAACGATCGGACTAAGTGTAGGGTTAAGGCACGAACTTAGTTGTATCCCATACATCAAAGTGCTTGGTAAAAGGTGGTAAAAGGATAAACCCTCGGCCTCTGCCTATGCTGCAGACATGGCAGAAGCCATCATAACAGTTGAGAAAACTAACTGGGACAGATGTTTCATTTGTCAGCAGGTCACCAAGGAAAAACTCATTCAGCCGAGTTTATTCAACAGAGAGCACGATCGTACTGGTTATGATACCATTGCAAGAAATGTTCCATTATTTCATAAGATCAATGCTCTGCCTATCTTACTTAGTCTAACCCGACTAGATGAAGGTGATGGCATAGAAAGCACATTGACAAGAAACAGAGCAAAATATAATTTAAGCTGTAAACTTAGGTTCAACAACACAGAGCTGGAAAGGGCCCAACAGAGAGCATCTACATCTATGTAGTTGCCCCTGCTAGAACCTATTTGCATGTTTATTTTGCCAGAGTTTTTCCCCGTTGTCCTCTTTGTTTTCAAGTGTAGGCCTATGGCTCGGCTTCCCCTCGCCACATCGGTGCATCATGTTTTACTTTGTCACCAGTCTATTAGTGTGTAATTTTCAGTTGTTACTTTGTAACATTGCTTCCACTGCCTTCCACTGCCATACGTAACAGTGAAGCACATTTTCAGTTTAGTTCCTTACTATAGTTTGTCATGGTTCCGTGGCTACTGCCATTCAGTATTAGCCATTGCTCAATTATAATTTTGGAGCACTGTCCGTTCAGCACCACAACTGTGCTAATCAGCACCTCAACTGTGCTAATTTATTAGTCATATTTTTTGTTCCCCCATCTCTTAGTATTTATTTGACACATGTAATGGCTGTTAGTTTAAAAAAAAAAAAAAAAAAAAAAAAATCCTCCCTTGTGACTGTTACTGTGTCGTGGTAAGGGAGCTTGAGTACCTCAGTGAACCCTGAGAGCTATGCCAGTGGGAGGCAACTCCTGACAGGTTTTACCAAACTGGACAGGTCGTGGGCGAGGAGTCAGACAAAACACAGTCAAACAACCTCTCTTGACAGAGCTTTTTGAGGAACCCAATACATTTCTATGAGAAAAGGTATCATTTAAAGATCCACATGGCGGACGAAAGTCATCTTGAAATTTCAAGTGGTGGTTGTGGGGTTTCTTGTCAAATGACCTTTTGAGACGGCTCATGGCAATTTTCATGCTTGTATCACCAACTAAATGATTTCTTAAGCTTAACTGTGGTGGTTTTTCATCTTAAAAAATGGCCGCCATCTTGAAATTTAAAGTAGCTGTGGGTGGCTTATTGTCAAGTGACCCACAGAGACTGCTCATGCCAATTGTCATGCTTGTATCACCAAATGAACCATTATATAACTTTAATGCTCCACTAAAGTGTCGGCCATCTTGAAAAATGGCCGCCATCTTGAAATTTCAAGTAGCTGTGGGTGGCATATTGTCAAGTGACCCACAGAGACTGCTCATATCAATTTTCATGCTTGTATCACCAAATAAACCATTATATAACTTAATTGCTCCACTAAAGTGTTGGCCATCTTGAAAAATGGCCGCCATGTTGAAATGTCAAGTAGCTGTGGGTGGCCTATTGTCAAGTGACCCACAGAGACTATTCATGCCAATTTTCATGCTTGTATCACCAAATAAACCATCATATCACTTAACTGCCCACTAAGATGTCGGCCATCTTGAAAAATGGCCACCATCTTGAAATTACAACTGCCTCGGACAATTTTCTTGTCAAGTGACCCATGGAGACTGCTCATGCCAATTTTCACGCTTGTATCATAAATTGAAAGATTCTGCCAGAAAAAAGCATTTAGCCGCTCCGCTAGGGTGCTATACTGGGCTATGCTGCTTACAAAGCCACCTTGGCTTCAGGTAAACATCAGACAATCATTTGTTTGCACCAAACGTCACAACAGGCGCTGTGAACAACATATAAACAACCTTACTCAAACTGCGCACTCAAAGTGCAGAATACAAGGTTACAGGTTACAAACAGGCTACAGAAAGTCAAGGCAAACAAACATTCCGTACCGTGTCGCGCTATGTTGGTGTGCAAAAGTGCGTCTCTCTGCTCTGACCGTCACTGAGTGGAAGGATCTGTCTGTGAAGCTAGCATGCCTCAGTTAAGTCCGGTCTGGTGACAGGAAGTGTCAGAATAAAGGTGTTACAAAATGCACAGGAAGTGTCAAAATAAAGGTATCCCAAAATACGCAAAGTAAATAACAAATCAACTTCAAACTAAAGCAACAATTGAAGTTAAAAGGAATCAAGTGTCACCGACACTTACAATACTGCTGTGGAGGACAGAGTCCCATCTCACCACATCAGTGACAAAACCCCTATTTTCTCAACCTTTGATTCAGAGCCAAACGTTTGAAATTGGAAAATGAGCCATTATCCATATTTTGACTTGGTTTTAGAAACAAATATTGAAAAAACAAGTCATTTTTCGGATTTTTTTAAAATAAATCAACTGAACGAAAGGTACACAGATTCAGTTTAATGTCTTCATGTTGGAATTTATTTTACAGTGTAATCAATGATGAAATATTCCTTATAATACTTTGAATATATTACAAGTTATTATTAATAGCAGTTGTACTGTCCTCCTTGGGGTGTAGCAACCACAATTAGACAGCAAGCCAAACTCCATTCACAGAGGACATGAGAGTCAGGATGTACGCTTCAACTCCAAAGATTTATTGAAGACTCAAGGTGTATGTAGTTGTGAAAAACGGAGTGAAACTGCAAAGTCAACAATACAAAAAAAAGAACAGTACAGTTACAGTAGTGTTGCTTATGAAAATGAGTAGAGGTAAGTAAATGTAAATATAAATGTAGGATACATTTATGGTTATGGTAAGCATATGTAGGCAACTGTAACAATGAGGTAAATATTCATTTCACAGGCGTTATGAACTGTACCAAATCTCATACAACAATAATCTCTCAAGAGAAAAATAACACAAATAACAACTTAAGTAACCCACATGGCTGTGTAAATCTAAACATAAGAATACATCCCAAATCACCTTCACACAACAAAATTAACTAATACAGATCTAAGGAGTTAATCATCGATGAAGTCACACTTACAGTCAGACAATTCTTGCCTGGCACAACAACATAAATGGCAGCAAAGGATTTAAATGCTCTGGTTTTGGCTGACTGGGATCTAACTCTCTGTAACAATGTTTGTGGATAAACAAGGACGTATGACATAAGATGTCATGTGTAGACGGGTGACACTGTGAAGCAGGTCAGTCCCTGTACGTCTGTGGGATAAAAAAAAATTGCGAGGTCAGGCATGTATAGTGGGATGTGTGATGCTCGTGTTTTCTGCCATGTAGTTGATTGATTTGGCCAGCATTGGTAATACAAGACATGAGTTACAATAATATGTAGTTGTTACCTGATAAGAAGTTGTTTAGAATTTGTTATTACATTTGTAATGTTTACATTTCAATTGATTGGGATTCTATTTCAATATTTAACTATTAAGAATTGGTACAGTAAAACATCTTGGTAATAAGCACAGATGGACTTGAGGAGGTGTGGTACAAGAATCAATATATCAACCAATAACTCATACTAAATATCAACAACGTTTTAGAAACAGGAACTCCAACTCTGTGAACCCCTCTTTGCAGACATTATTGTAATATTTAATGTCCCGCTTATTATTGTAGGCCTATATAATAAGTGTCATGAAGCATCAGGGCATTAATTCACACGTTGTGATGCATTGTGAGCTTGGAGATCCATTGTTAGCTTTTAGGAATTTAGCCCCATTTGAAACCTCTCCCTCAGCAGTGATTGGAGCTATTGTCAGCTGTTCAGACACCTAACTCCACCTAACTTTGGTTGGACAAAACTCCTAACTCCAGTTGAGCTGGATTTGGGTAAAGTGGTGATAATATATGACACATGCAAGTATATGACAATATATAAAGTCACTATACCAACTTTGATGAGGCAGTATTGCTTTTTTTTAAAAATATATATATATAATGATTTCTTCATTTCCTGAAAAATGAGCGTTGTGGAGTTAGTTGGTTGCTGCTGGACAGCAGAGATATATTATATTAATTATTGTAATAAAATGTTATATTATAATGTGATATTATAATAATATGTATTATAATATGATATATTATAATATAATAAAATTCGTAATCTATTATATTAATAATGTTGTTTTATTGTATATCGTGATAAATAATGTTTTCTGTGGGATGTTGCGTGCTGGTGGTATGAAGAAGTTATCCCATGCGCCCGCCATGTCTTAAGGCGCAGTGTGAGTGTCCAGGGGACGTATTTGAAAGTCCTTTGTAGGTGTAAGCACGTTTGCCTGTGACGGTGTGGGCTGAAAGATTTGTGTACACAAACGAAAATACGGGCGCCCCCCCCCCCAACACACACACACACACACACACACACACACACACACACACACACACACACACACACACACACACACACATACACATACACATACACATACACACAGACAGAGTATCAGATGTGCCGTCAGAGTATCAGATATGCCGTCCGTTTACACGGGAACAGTGTTTGCTTGGCTTGAATCCGCAACTAAGTGAAACCAAGCTCCAGAGTGGAATTCTTTGACAACGCTCTGTGTCCCGTCTGCACTGCCAGCGAGCGAGCGTTCTGACGGCGACGTCGCGCGAAAAACTGTCCTCATCTGGGGCGATATGGAGCGTCGGCTATCGCGTTGCGACGTAGCATTAACCAATCATATTAATGGTGGGGAAAGTACTATATTTTTGGACTTAAGTAAAAGTATCAATACTGCGATGTAGAAATACTCTGTTACAAGCAAAAGTCCGGAATAAAAAATGTACTTGAGTAAAAGTACAAAAGTATTGGTATCAAAATGTAGGTTAAAGTAGGCTACCAAAAGTAGAAAGTAGCTACTCATGGTGCAGAATGTCCCATTTCAAGTTTACAAATGTATACAAATCTTATACTAAATCTATAAACAATAGCAGATCTACAAGCTCACAATGCCTTGCATCACTTGTAGATCTGCTATTTTCAAATGGCTGAAATGTATAGGGCTGAAGTGGTTAATGTATGTTTTGTAATGATAATCAAATCTACAAAGTAACTAACTAAAGTTTTCAAATAATTGTATAGTGGAGCAAAAGTAGGCTACAATATTTGCCTCTAAGATTTAGTGGGGTAAAAGTATTGGAAATTGTAAAAACTCAAGTAAAGCACAAATACCTCATAATTGTACTTGAGTACATGTTACTTTCCACCACTGCTATTAAATGAATAAATAATAGGAGCGGACTTGTGGAAAGGACACACACACACACACACACACACACACACACACACACACACACACACACACACACACACACACACACACACACACACACGCACACTCTCTCTCTCCTTCAGATATTCTTTTCTCCATATGCTGCACATGATAGTCTACGCAAGTAGGCCTACGCATCATGCACAAACACACCACTTAAATTCTTCTTAAACAACCTCTATGGCATATGTTTGCCTGTTTGGCTGAAATAAACGTGGCCTAAATGAAGTGAGGGTCTCACTCACTGTATGAAAAGATACATAGTGCACGCATATGATCCACTCAAGTCCCGCACCGCACCCGCAGGTGCAGGACAAACAATAGTTCATCAAATAGAAAAAATAAGTGCACACTGGTAGAAAAAGCTCCGCTATTTATGTATTGCTGTCAACATTTCGATCAGTTAGAAGTTCATCAGGAATTTTACATTTTCATTAGGAAACATGTAGCTTTAGAATACAACTCTCGTAGACGTATTTATGATTCTGACGTTTTCAATCTACGAGAGTTGTAGGGTTCACCCCCCATGGACACAGGGACTTTCAGCACTATACCCCGTAGACACTCCAAACATGTACAAATTGAAGGAAAAAAACGGTGCTCACCCCCACATCCCAAATGTTAACTCTCGCTACGAGGTCGTAGTTTAATGTGATAATCCATATCTTTCAACAAAGAAGTGTTTTAATGCCGTCTGTGGCCGATTCTGTCGGAAGTTCCCAATGGGTGGTAGACGCGCCCATCTGGTGAAACCCGGAATTACACTCAATGTAAACAGAAAGTAAACGAGGGTGAAACAATGGCGTTCGGCCACAGACGGCATTAAAACACTTCTTTGTTGAAAGATATGAATTATTACATTAAACTACTACCCCGTAGTGAGAGTTAACATGGCGTGGGGGTAAGCACCATTTTTTCAATTTGTACATGTTTGGAGTGTCTACGGGGTATAGTGCTGAAATAGCCATGGTTCACATGACGCTTGCATACAAGCGTCATGGTGCCGAGTCCCCCTGGTCTAAAGTTGTGTTCGATTTTTTCACATTGCCATCTCTCACATAAACATAAACGTTCAGATTTCAAATATAAAGTGCTTACCACCAAGCCACGGATGTTACAATGCGATGCGGACCGCGATGAGTACCCGTATCTCCCGTATTGTTCAATAAAAAGCATTTTAATCCCATCGCCGGCCATTTTCTCCAAATTGTCTCCAATACTTTCAACCATGCGACACTAATGGTTGGGAGGTGTATTGCACTCTGATACATTACAAAACAAAAAAAAACAAAAAAAGAAAATGGCCGGCGATGGGATTAAAATGCTTTTTATTGAACAATACGGGAGATACGGGTACTCATCGTGGTCCGCATCGCCTTGTAACATCCGTGGCTCGGTGGTAAGCACTTTATATTTGAAATCTGAACGTTTATGTTTATGTGAGAGATGGCAATGTGAAAAAATCGAACACAACTTTAGACCAGGGGGACTCGGCACCATGACTGTCATGGTATGACAGTCATGTTTCAGGGCTAAGTGCTGAAAGTCCCTGTGTCCATGGGGGGTGAACCCTACAACGCTCGTAGATTGAAAACGTCAGAATCATAAATACGTCTACGAGAGTCGTATTCTACAGCTAGGAAACATGTACTGTAGCGTACAGATCCCACATTTTCAGGACAATTCCCGAAGAAGCAATAAATAAATAAATAGCGGCTGTGGTGGTAGTGGAAAGTAACTGGTACATGTACTCAAGTACTGTAGGCCTACTTAAATACAATTTTGAGTTATTTTTTACTTTACTGGAGTATTTCCAAATTTCAATACTTTTACTTCTCCACTACATCTCAGAGGCAATTCAGGCAAATATTCCTACTTTTACTCCACTACACAATTATTTGAAAACTTTAGTTAGTTACTTTGCAGATATACATTATTAAATTATAAAACATACATTAACCACTTTAGCCCAATTTTATACATAGGATATTTGAAAATAGCCGATCTACAAGCTCACAATGCATCACCATGCATTGTGAGCTTGTAGATCTGCTACCTATTTTCAAACATTTTAGTACTTTTACTTTAGGTACTTTAAGTATATTTTGATGCCAATACTTTTGTAGCCTACTTTTACTGAACATTGGCCTTTTACTTGTTGTAACAGAGTAGCCTATTTCTTCACATTGTTTGCTACTTTTACTTAAGTAAAATATGATATCTGACTACTTCTTCCACCACTGAATAGCGGAGCTTTTTTCACTCACTGTAGCCTACTGTTTGATGGTGGTCGTTTGAACTTTATAGGCTATAAATAAAATATGAAGTAATGAGGGTCTAGCCTAGCCTACTGTGTTTACAACAATCCTCAAATATGAAGAACAAAGTGATGTGCAGTAGCTGATGTGTTGTCCGTCCACTATAGGTATTTGAAAATCCAAGTTCCTCCACTCTTTATAAAACGTCTGACAATAAAAAATAATAGCCTATTAGGTGTACCAAAAAATCCTGAAGGGGGCGTCAACAAGTGTCTTTTTGTAGCTGCGGACATCTTTGAGGGGTAAAAACCAGGTTGACTTAACATTGCCCAATGCCACGCCCAATGCCTCGCCCCCGCAGGCTGATTTGCCCCTTCTGCTGGTGACGACACGTTGGCACGCTTAATACTATAGATGTATATCGAACAGGCACAAAGCACTATTTTTTTTTCACTCTATGACAAAGCAGTGTGCAGATCTCAACCAGGTCCACAATGGAAACAAGTTCCTTTAGGGTTTTTTGTGTTATCCTTTTAACAACCATAGTAAAATCCTACCTCTGTAATGTTTACAAATCTGTTAATAAAGTATTTAATCAACAAATAAAAAACAATAAAAAGTGTTTGGGGGCGGGGCACAGCCGCGAAACCTCACTCAAATAGAGACCCTGCGAGCGAAAATAGGAGGGGTGGACGACGTCGCTGCACGGTTCGTTGTCGCTCGCGGTAGGTCAGGACGGTCTCATTGAAAAACATGTATTTTAATGAGATTTCATCGCCCGCTCGCGTCGCGTCGCGTCGCATCGCTGGCAGTGCGGATGGGGTGTAAGGAAACAGCAAGACGTGTGTCGTTGCCAGGTTTTGTGACAGAAATAAGCAGCCAGTTCTATGAAAACAAGCCCCAAGGAGGCGACTAGACTACATTAGCACTTTAAACCTATACTACAGTAGGCTACATTGGCTATTTGAAAATAGACGATCTACAAGCTCACAGTGAGCTTGTAGATCTGCTATTTTCAAAAAGATCTTGAAAATAAATAATATCTATCTATCTATCTATCTATCTATATATAGATCTATCTATCACACACACACACACACACACACACACACACACACACAGCCTTTTATGAGCCGAGGGCCACTATGGATATCATTTTCCATAGCACGTGTGTGTGTGTGTGTGTGTGTGTGTGTGTGTGTGTGTGTGTGTGTGTGTGTGTGTGTGTGTGACTGTAGGATCTATGCAGAGATTCTTTTCTTTTCTGGCCAAAAAGTGTATTTTACAGAGAAGGTGGGGAGCTGAGAGGCTTCCCACCTCCGACGTTTTTGGGTGTTTTTCTGTTACTTTATTTCGGTTTTAGGGTTAGGGAATGGTTTGGGTTGGACTTCAGTGCTAAGCCTTTTTAGAAAGGGCATCCTTTCAGAAAAAGGCAGAGCAAGGAATTTTTGCTCTCGCCATCTTGTTTTTGAAAGAAAGTCTTTTTGGGATCCCGTTACTCTTTAATTTTAAGGTCCTTATAATTTTACATTCTGTTTACTAAGTCTTTAATCTAAATTCTAAATCTTAGCCCTAAGTTCTTTTTGGCTGTTTCGCCTTTCCTAAAGCTTTTTCTAAAAGAAAAAGGGGGGGGGGGTTCCATTAGGGTTAACCATTTTCCCTTTCTTTAAAGTTTAGGTTTTTAGGCATGTTTACAAACTATAAATAAAATTGCCAGTGAACTTTGTGAGGAATGTTCACTGGGGACTGTGCATGGCAGGTACGGTTTTAAGGTTAGGGTTAGGGTTAGGGTTATGTTATGTAATTCTTATTTTGCCTGATTTTACTGAAGAAAAAAAAAAGTAATACATTTACAAATGTCTTTTTTTTTTGCAAGATCGATTGGGTGGGCCAGCTTTCTACGTGGGTGGGCCACGGCCCACCCCAGCCCACCCATGGCTGCGCCCCTGTACACTATTATAGTCTTCATCACTAGTTGAGTTTAACTAAAGAGCTATAGTTGTGTCAAACCAGAAACAGGATCGTGTCAAAGGTCGTGTCAAACCACACACCGGTAAAGTCCCAAATTCAGACAAATTTCTGATCCAGATTGGAGTCAGATTAGTTTGATGTCTGAACAAGGCTGAGGAATGTGACTCAAACATGATTAAAAAAAATATATCAGTTATATTATATTGACATACTCTACCACACAGATTGTACAACATAGCATTTTATCACAAATAAGTTACATAATACAGCTTTAAATGAATCTACATGGTGTGAGGGAGGAGTTACATGTGAAATGTGTCATATAGTTTCATCCTCCTCCTGCCAGGGTTTCAATCAGGAAGAGAAGAGACGTCAGTTAAACGAGACAGACAGATCCTCTAGTCAGTCAGTTAAACCTCACATTGAGTTTAATGGTGCAGATTGTTGTTGTTTTATCATCATTAGGAACATTGTTATCAACATGAAGGGCCTCATGGCTCCACTGTTCATCTGGCTGTTGGCAGTGTCTGGACTCAGCATCACACCTGGTAGGTGAAAAACTACATTAATAAATGTATTAAAGTCATTAAATGTCTGATGAACCACTTAAACCCTCTATTCTTAGTCAAACAAACCTGAGTTTGCATCTCTACGGCCAATTTCTTCACCCCAAAAAGCCGATCTACAAGCCCACAGAGCGTCACAGTGCAACGTGTTGTGAGCTTTAGATCGGCTATCTTTTGGCCAACGTTCACCTAGTAATATGGATGCCGGGGTTGAACAACTCGTCGCTTCGCGAGGCGTTGTAAGCTTGTAGATCTGCTATTTTCAGCCTAGGTATAAAATAGGGCTGAAGTGGTTAATGTACGTTTTATAATCCTCGGTGAGGACTGTCTCAGACTCAGGCAGTGGTGTAAAGTAACTAAGTACATCTACTCAAGTACTGTACTTAAGTAACATTTTGAGGTATTTGTACTTTACTCCAATTTCTAATGCTTTTACTTCTACTCTACTACATCTCAGAGGCAAATATTATAATTTGTACGATTTTTTATTTTCAAAAGACTTTTATATATTTTGAATGGGAAATTCTGCCCCATGAGTACTTTTACTTTTGGTACTTTAAGTACATTATGATGGCAATCTTTTATACTTTTACTTAAGTGCATTTTGAATTCCAGATTTTTACTTCTAACAGAGTCTGTCTATATTGCAGTATTGACTTTAAGTTAAGACATGTGAGTACTTTTTCCACCACTGGTCTCAGAATCCATGGACCTGTTTTACAGGCCACGTGTTACAACAGAGAAACAACGATGGTGGCAGAGAGAGAGAGAGAGAGAGAGAGAGAGAGAGAGAGAGAGAGAGAGAGAGAGAGGTACATGTGTGGATGCACCCACTCTAGTGCTGCTCGTTGCACACTTCCCCTGCACACAGGAAGTGGTTACCTTGGCAACCAGCTGCCAGAGTCTCAGCTCAACCAGTCTGCTTCATTCTCTGGGAAATGTGCACATTTATTTATATATCAGGGGTCGCGCTAGGATTTTAATCTGCCGGTCCCAATGTCCGGAAGGATTCAAATTTATCGGACATCTGACAAAAATAACGGTCATAATTATTTTAATGCATTAATGACAAGCAGATGCGTAAATACAGCCTAACACTAAAGGTCCTTACACACCGGGGCGATTTTTTTCATGCGAATAATACGTTATTTTTTAAAACATTATAAAGTCAATGCAAGCTTCCACACCAGTTTAGCGGAGCGAAAAAAGCGTTTTTTCATATAATTCAAAATGGTGGGAGATCTAAAGGTCAGAGGTCAGAATGTGAAAGTTGTTCGGCATGAGGAGACGCATGTGTGTATCGAAGTTTCATGGCTGTAGGTCAAACAGGGCATGAGTTGTACCTGTTCAAAGTTGGCATTTTTCAATTGATTGCTACAGCGCCACCCTTTGGCCGATGGTTTTGAGTTTCGGGTCTTCGCCGTTTGGCATAGCCCTCTACCATATTGCAGAGTTTCGTAAAAAGCGACCGCACGGTTGGGCCAGAACTGAAAAAACGGCGGAAGAACGCCTACATTCTCAAGAAAGGCTTCGAGCCTATCGGCCTCGAAACCTTAATTATACAAGCTTAAGTAAATTCACACTATAAACCCCTTTCTTTTAGAGGACATATAGACACTAATAGCACACGTAATATAAATACTGCATAAATATAAATTCCACTTAAATCATAGTCATATTCTTGTCATCTGGACCAAGTGTAGCCTAGTTATTAACAACAACTTGAACAAAATATCTATAAGCCAGAGAGGGTTGCTTGTAAAAAATCTATGGCTTTGATGCTATAGATTAGATCAGTGGTTCTCAAACCTTTTCATGTCAAGGACCCCAAACTTGACACTTATTAGCTCGCGGATGCCCCATTTGAAAAGATATGCAAGGACCCCCATAAGAGGAGTTTTTTTTACGGCTCTAGCAGTGATTTTCAACCATTTTAATTTCAAGGACCCCCAGTTTGACATGCATTAGGCTACGGACCCGCATTTAATGGCATCTCTATCTCTTGGACCCCAATTTATATCGTAAAATCAATGTCCATTTGGTTCCTTGTGTACACTCTCTGAGTTACAGACCCATAAGCGTCCATTTGGTTCCCCCTGGAACTCCGTCAAGGATCCCAGAGAGTCCCACTGGATTAGATGTAGGCCTATTTGACAGTGCAGAAACATAAAAGCCTTGATGTAACATTAACGAGCGTCAACGAGCGCCAGCTTGACACAGACAGACACACACACACACACACACACACACACCTCCCCTCTGCAGTGCTGTGATTGGAGTTTGTCTCATTTCTCTCCAAAAGCCCTTGAATATGATTAAGGATTACTGTGATTATGGTAAGCTCACATTTCACATAACACACACCATACCGTAGGAACTCCTCTAACTATCACTAGCCAAAACAATAAATACAAAACATTTATTTTCGTTTGTGTGTGCGGGACGCGGGACAGACGGTCCAATTTCGGGACTGTCCTGCGAGATGTGGGACGGGTGGGCACTCTACCTGACAAGCACTTGGAATGTAGGAGTTGAGGCATTATTTAGTTTTACTCCACAGATAAACATTGTGAAAATAGCAGATCTACAAGCTCACAACGCCTCGCATTGTGAGGCATTGTGTGCTTGTAGATCTATTTTCAAAATGTTTGCCTCTTTCCTATATTATTTTACTATTTCGCCAATGTTTGACGAGTTTTTATAGTATAGTTTGTTCATTACTTCTGATGCAGAAATTGTCTTTTTCTTTTCTATCCTTCTTTTTTTGTTAGGTATTATTATTGTTGAGAACCACTGCTCTAGATGATATTTTCCCTCTTATGTACAGTATGTATTTATTTTAGTTTGCCTTTTCTTTTCCCCACCCCCATAAAACAAAGTGCACTGACTTGTGTGCTGTTTGGGAACAGTTGACAATGGTTGTGTAAAGCTTTTCACCTGAATGTGTGTTCTTACATGTGTGTTAGACGTGTGGGAAGTTGAGAGCAGCTTGTTTTTTGGATTACACAGTAAACACCTAAACACATAGGATTTAGGCCGTTGTTTCTGTTAAAAACATATATTTGTCCAGATATACGGCCATGGAGACGCATTGTTATTGTTGACTTCCTGGACGTCATCTTCATCAATGGAAACATCTGCGGCAGTGAATCTCTCTGCCTCTGCCATTTGT
Organism: Gymnoscopelus braueri; assembly: GCF_963280865.1. Classification (NCBI taxonomy): domain Eukaryota; kingdom Metazoa; phylum Chordata; class Actinopteri; order Myctophiformes; family Myctophidae; genus Gymnoscopelus; species Gymnoscopelus braueri. The sequence goes on from NC_137606.1 coordinate 53,594,155, forward strand.
CAAGTTTTCTCCCCTCCTCCGCTCGTCCTGTCACTTCCTTATAACATAATAGTGCAGACTGCTCATTTCATGTGGTCTGTGTTTTGACTTTCCTTCCTGGTTTAGAGCGGCATGACCCGCCCTATCCTGCCTCTGATTGGCCTACCCGTAAATGTTTTGCCCTAACCTTACCCAATGGTGAGTCGTCATATCTAAACCAACCTATCATTGTTGGATTTTCTCCGGGGATTTTCTCCACAAATCTTTATTTAGCAGTCCATGTTCTCCGGGGAGTAGTGTCATTACTAAATGTAATGCCTACAATTCCAAGTGCTTGTCAGCGTGGGGGGTCCCCAGTTCAAATATGATTATTTATTTATTTTTTTGGGGGGGGGTCCCCAGTTCAAATATGATTATTTATTTATTTTTTTGGGGGGGGGTCCCCAGTTCAAATATGATTATTTTGAGGGGGGTGGGTCCCTAGTTCAAATATGATTATTTGGGGGGGGGGGGTCCCCAGTTCAAATATGATTATTTTGGGGGGGGGGGGGGGGTCCCCAGTTCAAATATGTTTATTTTGGGGGCGTTTCTGCCTGAAACGTTTGGGAACCCTTGCTGTAGTTTATTGTCTGCTGGTGAACTACAAAACCTGCCTTGTTATAATAATACTGTAAATAACAATGTTTTATTAGTACATGATGAAGTGATTGTAGTTGCTGATGGATTAACAGACTCATAATTACGGCATCCTATTATTCCGACCGTTAGGTTAGTGTGAGGTTAGGGTTAAGGTTAAGTTTAAGGTTAAGGTTAGGGTTAAGTTTAGGGTTAGGGTTAGGGTTAGGGTTAGGGTTAAGGTTAAGTTTAAGGTTAGGGTTAAGTTTAAGGTTAGGTTTAGGGTTAGTTAGACAGACAGTTCACAAACCAACATGGACTAATTCTCCTTCACTGTGTTTGATGACATGTATGGACTGGCCTGTCACTGAGTCTGTGTTATTGTGCTAAAAGGAAACGTATATCTGAGTTTGAAAGATCACACATGTGTTTCATAATGTGAACAAAACAGCCTCACCTCCCCAGGTCTGAAAACACTCCATTTCACACAGCCAACTTCAACTTCAACAACCACAATCCATGTTTCAACTGTACTTAAAATAAATGTCTAACTGTTTTTGTAGGCCGTCTAATCCTCCTTAATGTGGTCCATGTGCACCATCTATTGGACAAACTGTAAAACTACACCACTTGATCTGTGATTTCTCTGCTATAGTTTTAAAGTGATTGTCTCAGAAGTAGACTGACCACTTGGTTAGGTTTGACACCATGTAATGTAGCTCTTTAGTAAACATGCATTTTGAGGTTGGGATACAGAGTTTATCCCATCAGAAGAGAGAACTCACACAGGATACAACAAGTGAAATTGGAAGAAATGAGCAGACACACAATTGAAACTGGAACACTATACAATTATAGCTGATAAATGGGTACTCTCTCCTGATTGGCTGAAATTGGCAACCCACTTGAAAATGTATGTTATGTTTATTAAAGATCTGGAGAGACATGGAGACTCCTGTTACTGAACAAACACTCTATAGCAATGATTACTATCACAATATAGAGCGATTTAACACTGTTACTGAACAAACACTCTATGATTACTATCACAATATAGAGCTATTTAACACTGTTACTGAACAAACACTCTATAGCAATGACTATCACAAAATAGAGCTTTAACCTTTTAACCAAAACATATAACGTACCTTACCTTTAACTCAATTATCATGATCACCTTTCTCTCCTCCCTCTCTTTTAAAGGTGGTCTCATTTGAGGAGATATTTGCTGGAGATATTTGACTTGGTGAGTTCTTCTTATACAATCCATGCAACTTTGTTTTATATTTTATTTTATACAAGATACTCTGATCATCTGAATCTGTCATTTTTTGTAATGCGCGTTTGCGTTTGTTCATTTAACCTATTGTGTTCATCGTGCTTTCTGATGATGGAGCGAGTTAATATGATCATAATCGTGACGCTCTATAAATGCACTGAAACCTGCTAATACGTTTTTTTGGTGAATGTTCCCCCAAGAATAGGTATGCAGGGGTTCAATTGCTATTCATAGCAGAATCAGCAGTATTTTGCTGCCGCTATACCCGCTATGCATTATGCCGACGCCATTAATTGCGCTTGGAGGTGTGCCCGTGGGCGTGCTGTTGCATTATCTGGTGTGTTGTATTGTCTGTAAACTTGACAGGTTAAATAAAGACCAAAGATGAGTGAGTCTGTGGAGAGAGAGGAGGAGGGAAGTGACAAACAGCACGTCCACAGACCAGAGCCTCCAACAGCCAGCTGTGTGTCTAAAGATGACCCTCCACACTTCAGTAATGAACCTGGACCTCCAAACTTAAAGTATGTGAATCCTCCTATACCATACACAGCACTAGAACATATACACAGCACTAGAACATGACAGCATGATAGCAGAGACCCATTTGGAACCTCTCAGTCCTCTGTATAGCTCCTAGATGAGGTTCCACAGTCTCGGGTGCCGAAAGAAGGCGACAGAAAATCTAACCGACGAGTTGAAGCAAGCGTTTAAATCACTTGTTTAGTCAGCCTGTGCCATGAGCAGTGCTGTGCATGTGGACGTGGGTTGACTGGCCAAAGGCTGTCCTAAATAAGCGATTTAAATACGATTTGCAGAAAAAGTAAGTAAGACATATGCATAGTGATCATTGCTACAGAGCGTTTGTTCGGTCTCAGGGGTCTCTCCAGCTCTTTTTTAAACAGAATATAGTACATGTTCAGGTAGGTGACAACATTTAAGCCAATCAGGAGAGAGCACTGATTTTCTGTTTAATAAAGTGCTGGAGAGACATGGGAGACTCCTTTTACTGAACAAACAGTCTGTAGCAATGAGTACTATCAGAATATAGAGCTATTTATAACTTATTTTAACCAAAGTAAGTCACTTACCCTACCTTTAATTAATGGTTGTCATTAAAACCAAACTTTTCTGCACCACGATCGCTGCACTTCTGAAATGTTCCCTGTGGACGTTGAAGTATTTTATACTTCAGAGTAATGAATTCATATAAGAGATGTTTGACTAGAAGTGTGTGTGGATTCCACATAGATTGTATGATAATATAAATAAAGTAAATCCTCTCTTTCTATCAGGGTTGATCAGCACAGATCAGGGTCTCCTGTACCCAGCTGTGTCTCCATGAAGAGTGACTGGTCTATGATTAGACCTATTAACTTCAAAGATGAACACCACTCTACTGATCACAGGTCTCAGTAAACTATAGGATCATATAGAATACAGAGAGACAGTGTAGTGTATCAGTAAACTATAGGATCATAGAATACAGAGAGACAGTGTAGTGTCTCAGTAAACTATAGGATCATATAGAATACACAGAGACAGTGTAGTGTCTCAGTAAACTATAGGATCATATAGAATACACAGAGACAGTGTAGTGTATCAGTAAACTATAGGATCATAGAATACAGAGAGACAGTGTAGTGTATCAGTAAACTATAGGATCATAGAATACAGAGAGACAGTGTAGTGTCTCAGTAAACTATAGGATCATATAGAATACACAGAGACAGTGTAGTGTATCAGTAAACTATATGATCATAGAATACAGAGAGACAGTGTAGTGTCTCAGTAAAATATAGGATCATAGAATACAGAGAGACAGTGTAGTGTCTCAGTAAAATATAGGATTTTTGTCACGATTTTTCAAAAATAGCAGATCTACAAGCTCATAGCGCGGGAGCTTGTAGAATAGAACCAAATGGACCCTTACAGGTCTGTAACTCTCAGAGTGTAAACATGGAACCAATTGGACCCTTACAGGTCTTTAACTCTTAGAGTGTACAAATGGAACCAAATGGACCCTTACAGGTCTGTAGCTCTCAGAGTGTACAAATGGAACCAAATGGACCCTTACAGGTCTGTAGCTCTCAGAGTGTACAAATGGAACCAAATGGACCCTTACGGGTCTGTAACTCTGAGAGTGTAACTAATGGAACCCAATGCACCCTTACAGGTCTGTAACTCTGAGAGTGTAACAAACAAACCAACCAACACTTGTACGTATATCAGTGGTTCTCGAGACATGTCAAGATCCCCCTAATTAATTTGCAATGTAGGCATTAGCCCTTTATCCAGAGTGACTTACAGCGAACAAGGTCAAAACATTCATAGAATGCAGAGAGACAGTGTAGTGTCTCAGTAAACTATAGGATCATAGCATACATAGAGACAGTGTAGTGTCTCAGTAAACTATAGGATCACAGAATACAGAGAGACAGTGTACTGTCTCAGTAAACTATATCATAGAATACAGAGAGACAGTGTAGTGTCTCAGTAAACTATAGGATAATAGAATACACAGAGACAGTGTAGTGTCTCACTAAACTATAGGATAATAGAATACACAGAGACAGTGTATTGTCTCAGTAAACTATAGGATCATAGAATACTGAGAGACAGTGTAGTGTTTCAGTAAACTATAGGATCATAGAATACAGAGAGACAGTGTAGTGTCTCAGTAAACTATATGATCAGAGAATACAGAGAGACAGTGTAGTGTCTCAGTAAACTATAGGTGTTGCAGTCCAGTCCATCAATAGAGACTGATGGATTCCACATGGATTGTATGATTGAATATAAAAAAAGTAAATAATGTTCATCCCTTCTTTCTATCAGGGTCCATCATCAGAGATCAGGGTCTCCTGTACCCAGCTGTGTCTCCATGAAGAGTGACCGGTCCAAGGGTGGATTTATTGACTTCAAAGATGAACACCACTCTACTGATCACAGGTCAGAATTTAAAACACACAGAAAACAACACATGATTTAGTTAATATGAAACTCTACTGAGCACAGATCATGATGTATATAATATTCTGGCTCTTAATACTTTAGTTTTGTAGTATGAACAGGTTATGAGGCTATTAATAGTGTTTATTTGCAGTTATTAATAAACTCAAAGCATCACACTGTCCAAAGTATTTGAGATACTCAGTAAACTATAGGATCATAGAATAGAGAGACAGTTTAGTGTCTCAGTAAACTATAGGATCATAGAATAAAGAGAGACAGTGCAGTGTCTCAGTAAACTATAGGATCATAGAATACAGAGAGACAGTGTTGTGTCTCAGTAAACTATAGGATCATAGAATACAGAGACAGTGTAGTGTTTCAGTAAACTATAGGATCATAGAATACAGGAGACAGTGTAGTGTCTCAGTAAACTATAGGATCATAGAATACAGAGAGACAGTGTAGTGTATCAGTAAACTATAGGATCATATAGAATACAGAGAGACAGTGTATAGTTTCTCAGTAAACTATAGGATCATAGAATACAGAGAGACAATGTAGTGTCTCAGTAAACTATAGGATCATATAGAATACAGAGAGACAGTGTATAGTTTCTCAGTAAACTATAGGATCATAGAATACAGAGAGACAATGTAGTGTCTCAGTAAACTATAGGATCATAGAATACAGAGAGACAATGTAGTGTATCAGTAAACTATAGGATCATATAGAATACAGAGAGACAGTGTAGTGTATCAGTAAACTGTAGGATCATAGAATACAGAGAGACAATGTAGTGTCTCAGTAAACTATAGGATCATATAGAATACACAGAGACAGTGTAGTGTCTCAGTAAACTATAGGATCATAGAATACAGAGACAGTGTAGTGTTTCAGTAAACTATGGGATCATAGAATACAGGAGACAGTGTAGTGTCTCAGTAAACTATAGGATCATAGAATACAGAGACAGTGTAGTGTTTCAGTAAACTATAGGATCAGAGAATACAGAGAGACAGTGTAGTGTCTCAGTAAACTATACGATCATAGAATACAGAGAGACAGTGTAGTGTCTCAGTAAACTATAGGATCATAGAATACAGAGAGACAGTGTAGTGTCTCAGTAAACTATAGGATCATAGAATACAGAGAGACAGTGTAGTGTCTCAGTAAACTATAGGATCAGAGAATACAGAGAGACAGTGTAGTGTCTCAGTAAACTATATGATCAGAGAATACAGAGAGACTGTCTCAGTAAACTATAGGTGTTGCAGTCCAGTCCATCAATAGAGACTGATGGATTCCACATGGATTGTATGATTGAATATAAATAAAGTAAATAATGTTCATCCCCTCTTTCTATCAGGGTCCATCATCAGAGATCAGGGTCTCCTGTACCCAGCTGTGTCTCCATGAAGAGTGACCGGTCCAAGGGTGGATTTATTGACTTCAAAGATGAACACCACTCTACTGATCACAGGTCAGAATTTAAAACACACAGAAAACAACACATGATTTAGTTAATATGAAACTCTACTGAGCACAGATCATGATGTATATAATATTCTGGCTCTTAATACTTTAGTTTTGTAGTATGAACAGGTTATGATGCTATTAATAGTGTTTATTTTCAGTTATTAATAAAGTCAAAGCATCACACTGTCCAAAGTATTTGAGATACTCAGTAAACTATAGGATCATAGAATAGAGAGACAGTTTAGTGTCTCAGTAAACTATAGGATCATAGAATACAGAGAGACAGTGCAGTGTCTCAGTAAACTATAGGATCATAGAATACAGAGAGACAGTGTTGTGTCTCAGTAAACTATAGGATCATAGAATACAGAGAGACAGTGTAGTGTTTCAGTAAACTATAGGATCATAGAATACAGGAGACAGTGTAGTGTCTCAGTAAACTATAGGATCATAGAATACAGAGAGACAGTGTAGTGTATCAGTAAACTATAGGATCATAGAATACAGAGAGACAATGTAGTGTCTCAGTAAACTATAGGATCATATAGAATACAGAGAGACAGTGTATAGTTTCTCAGTAAACTATAGGATCATAGAATACAGAGAGACAATGTAGTGTCTCAGTAAACTATAGGATCATAGAATACAGAGAGACAATGTAGTGTATCAGTAAACTATAGGATCATATAGAATACAGAGAGACAGTGTAGTGTATCAGTAAACTATAGGATCATAGAATACAGAGAGACAATGTAGTGTCTCAGTAAACTATAGGATCATATAGAATACACAGAGACAGTGTAGTGTCTCAGTAAACTATAGGATCATAGAATACAGAGACAGTGTAGTGTTTCAGTAAACTATAGGATCATAGAATACAGGAGACAGTGTAGTGTCTCAGTAAACTATAGGATCATAGAATACAGAGACAGTGTAGTGTTTCAGTAAACTATAGGATCAGAGAATACAGAGAGACAGTGTAGTGTCTCAGTAAACTATACGATCATAGAATACAGAGAGACAGTGTAGTGTCTCAGTAAACTATAGGATCATAGAATACAGAGAGACAGTGTAGTGTCTCAGTAAACTATAGGATCATAGAATACAGAGAGACAGTGTAGTGTCTCAGTAAACTATACGATCATAGAATACAGAGAGACAGTGTAGTGTCTCAGTAAACTATAGGATCAGAGAATACAGAGAGACAGTGTAGTGTCTCAGTAAACTATATGATCAGAGAATACAGAGAGACAGTCTAGTGTCTCAGTGAACTATAGGTGTTGCAGTCCTGTCCATCAATAGAGACTGATGGATTCCACATGAATTGTATGATTGAATATAAATAAAGTAAATCATGTTCATCCCCTCTTTCTATCAGGGTCCATCATCAGAGATCAGGGTCTCCTGTACCCAGCTGTGTCTCCATGAAGAGTGACCGGTCCAAGGGTGGATTTATAGACTTCAAAGATGAACACCACTCTACTGATCACAGGTCAGAATGTAAAACACACAGAAAACAACACATGATTTAGTTAATATGAAACTCTACTGAGCACAGATCATGATGTATATAATATTCTGGCTCTTAATACTTTAGTTTTGTAGTATGAACAGGTTATGATGCTATTAATAGTGTTTATTTTCAGTTATTAATAAACTCAAAGCATCACACTGTCCAAAGTATTTGAGATACTCAGTAAACTATAGGATCATAGAATACAGAGAGACAATGTAGTGTCTCAGTAAACTATAGGATCATATAGAATACAGAGAGACAGTGTAGTGTATCAGTAAACTATAGGATCATAGAATACAGAGAGACAATGTAGTGTCTCAGTAAACTATAGGATCATATAGAATACAGAGAGACAATGTAGTGTCTCAGTAAACTATAGGATCATAGAATACAGAGAGACAGTGTAGTGTATCAGTAAACTATAGGATCATAGAATACAGAGAGACAATGTAGTGTCTCAGTAAACTATAGGATCATAGAATACAGAGAGACAATGTAGTGCCTCAGTAAACTATAGGATCATAGAATACAGAGAGACAGTGTAGTGTCTCAGTAAACTATAGGATCATAGAATACAGAGAGACAGTGTAGTGTCTCAGTAAAATATAGGATTTTTGTCACGATTTTTCAAAAATAGCAGATCTACAAGCTCATAGCGCGGGAGCTTGTAGAATAGAACCAAATGGACCCTTACAGGTCTGTAACTCTCAGAGTGTAAACATGGAACCAATTGGACCCTTACAGGTCTGTAACTCTCCGAGTGTACAAATGGAACCAAATGATCCCTTACAGGTCTGTAGCTCTCAGAGTGTACAAATGGAACCAAATGGACCCTTACGGGTCTGTAACTCTGAGAGTGTACAAATGGAACCAAATGGACCCTTACGGGTCTGTAACTCTGAGAGTGTACAAATGGAACGAAATGTACCATTACAGGTCTGTAACTCTCAGAGTGTACAAATGGAACCAAATGGACCCTTACGGGTCTGTAACTCTGAGAGTGTACAAATGGAACCAAATGGACCCTTACGGGTCTGTAACTCTGAGAGTGTACAAATGGAACGAAATGTACCATTACAGGTCTGTAACTCTCAGAGTGTACAAATGGAACCAAATGGACCCTTACAGGTCTGTAGCTCTCAGAGTGTACAAATGGAACCAAATGGACCCTTACAGGTCTGTAACTCTGAGAGTGTAACTAATGGAACCAAATGCACCCTTACAGGTCTGTAACTCTGAGAGTGTAACAAACAAACCAACCAACACTTGTACGTATATCAGTGGTTCTCGAGACATGTCAAGATCCCCCTAATTAATTTGCAATGTAGGCATTAGCCCTTTATCCAGAGTGACTTACAGCGAACAAGGTCAAAACATTCATAGAATACATAGAGACAGTGTAGTGTCTCAGTAAACTATAGGATCATAGCATACATAGAGACAGTGTAGTGTCTCAGTAAACTATAGGATCATAGCATACATAGAGACAGTGTAGTGTCTCAGTAAACTATAGGATCATAGCATACATAGAGACAGTGTAGCGTCTCAGTAAACTATAGGATCATAGCATACATAGAGACAGTGTAATGTCTCAGTAAACTATAGGATCATAGCATACATAGAGACAGTGTAATGTCTCAGTAAACTATAGGATCATAGAATACAGAGAGACAGTTTAGTGTATCAGTAAACTATAGGATCAGATAATACAGAGAGACAATGTAGTGTATCAGTAAACTATAGGATCATAGAATACAGAGAGACAGTTTAGTGTATCAGTAAACTATAGGATCAGAGAATACAGAGAGACAGTGCAGTGTCTCAGTAAACTATAGGATCATATAGAATACACAGAAACAGTGTAGTGTATCAGTAAACTATAGGATCATAGAATACAGAGAGACAGTGTAGTGTATCAGTAAACTATAGGATCATAGAATACAGAGAGACAGTGTAGTGTATCAGTAAACTATAGGATCATAGAATACAGAGAGACAGTTTAGTGTTTCAGTAAACTATAGGATCATAGAATACAGAGAGACAGTGTAGTGTCCCAGTAAACTATAGGATCATAGAATACAGAGAGACAGTGTAGTGTCTCAGTAAACTATAGGATCATAGAATACAGGAGACAGTGTAGTGTCTCAGTAAACTATAGGATCATAGAATACAGAGACAGTGTAGTGTTTCAGTAAACTATAGGATCATAGAATACAGAGAGACAGTGTAGTGTCTCAGTAAACTATAGGATCATAGAATACAGAGAGACAGTGTAGTGTCCCAGTAAACTATAGGATCATAGAATACAGAGAGACAGTGTAGTGTCCCAGTAAACTATAGGATCATAGAATACAGAGAGACAGTGTAGTGTCTCAGTAAACTATAGGATCATAGAATACAGAGATACAGTTTAGTGTCTCAGTAAACTATAGGATCATAGAATACAGAGAGACAGTGTAGTTTCTCAGTAAACTATAGGATCATAGAATACAGAGAGACAGTGTAGTGTCTCACTAAACTATAGGATCATAGAATACAGAGATACAGTTTAGTGTCTCAGTAAACTATATGATCAGAGAATACAGAGAGACAGTCTAGTGTCTCAGTAAACTATAGGTGTTACAGTCCAGTCCATCAATAGAGACTGATGGATTCCACATGGATTGTATGATTGAATATAAATAAAGTAAATAATGTTCATCCCCTCTTTCTATCAGGGTCCATCATCAGAGATCAGGGTCTCCTGTACCCAGCTGTGTCTCCATGAAGAGTGACCGGTCCAAGGGTGGATTTATTGACTTCAAAGATGAACACCACTCTACTGATTACAGGTCAGAATGTAAAACACACAGAAAACAACACATGATTTAGTTAATATGAAACTCTACTGAGCACAGATCTTGATGTACATAATATTCTGGCTCTTAAAACTTTAGTCTTGTAGTATTAACAGGTTATGATGCTATTAATAGTGTTTATTTTCAGTTCTTAATAAATTCAAAGCATCACACTGTCCAAAGTATTTGAGATACTCAGTAAACTATAGGATCATATAATAGAGAGACAGTTTAGTGTTTCAGTAAACTATAGGATCATAGAATACAGAGAGACAGTGTAGTGTCTCAGTAAACTATAGGATCATAGAATGCAGAGAGACAATGTAGTGTTTCAGTAAACTATAGGATCATAGAATGCAGAGAGACAATGTAGTGTTTCAGTAAACTATAGGATCATAGAATACAGAGAGACAGTGTAGTGTCTCAGTAAACTATAGGATCATAGAATGCAGAGAGACAATGTAGTGTTTCAGTAAACTATAGGATCATAGAATACAGAGAGACAGTGCAGTGTCTCAGTAAACTATAGGATCATAGAATACAGAGAGACAGTGTAGTGTCTCAGTAAACTATAGGATCATATAGAATACAGAGAGACAGTGCAGTGTCTCAGTAAACTATAGGATCATAGAATACAGAGAGACAGTGTAGTGTCTCAGTAAACTATAGGATCATAGAATACAGAGAGACAGTGTAGTGTATCAGTAAACTATAGGATCATATAATAGAGAGACAGTTTAGTGTTTCAGTAAACTATAGGATCATAGAATACAGAGTGACAGTGCAGTGTCTCAGTAAACTATAGGATCATAGAATACAGAGAGACAGTGTAGTGTCTCAGTAAACTATAGGATCATATAGAATACAGAGAGACAGTGTAGTGTCTCAGTAAACTATAGGATCATAGAATACAGAGAGACAGTGTAGTGTATCAGTAAACTATAGGATCATAGAATACAGAGAGACAATGTAGTGTCTCAGTAAACTATAGGATCATAGAATACAGAGAGACAATGTAGTGCCTCAGTAAACTATAGGATCATAGAATACAGAGAGACAGTGTAGTGTCTCAGTAAACTATAGGATCATAGAATACAGAGAGACAGTGTAGTGTCTCAGTAAAATATAGGATTTTTGTCACGATTTTTCAAAAATAGCAGATCTACAAGCTCATAGCGCGGGAGCTTGTAGAATAGAACCAAATGGACCCTTACAGGTCTGTAACTCTCAGAGTGTAAACATGGAACCAATTGGACCCTTACAGGTCTGTAACTCTCCGAGTGTACAAATGGAACCAAATGATCCCTTACAGGTCTGTAGCTCTCAGAGTGTACAAATGGAACCAAATGGACCCTTACGGGTCTGTAACTCTGAGAGTGTACAAATGGAACCAAATGGACCCTTACGGGTCTGTAACTCTGAGAGTGTACAAATGGAACGAAATGTACCATTACAGGTCTGTAACTCTCAGAGTGTACAAATGGAACCAAATGGACCCTTACGGGTCTGTAACTCTGAGAGTGTACAAATGGAACCAAATGGACCCTTACGGGTCTGTAACTCTGAGAGTGTACAAATGGAACGAAATGTACCATTACAGGTCTGTAACTCTCAGAGTGTACAAATGGAACCAAATGGACCCTTACAGGTCTGTAGCTCTCAGAGTGTACAAATGGAACCAAATGGACCCTTACAGGTCTGTAACTCTGAGAGTGTAACTAATGGAACCAAATGCACCCTTACAGGTCTGTAACTCTGAGAGTGTAACAAACAAACCAACCAACACTTGTACGTATATCAGTGGTTCTCGAGACATGTCAAGATCCCCCTAATTAATTTGCAATGTAGGCATTAGCCCTTTATCCAGAGTGACTTACAGCGAACAAGGTCAAAACATTCATAGAATACATAGAGACAGTGTAGTGTCTCAGTAAACTATAGGATCATAGCATACATAGAGACAGTGTAGTGTCTCAGTAAACTATAGGATCATAGCATACATAGAGACAGTGTAGTGTCTCAGTAAACTATAGGATCATAGCATACATAGAGACAGTGTAGCGTCTCAGTAAACTATAGGATCATAGCATACATAGAGACAGTGTAATGTCTCAGTAAACTATAGGATCATAGCATACATAGAGACAGTGTAATGTCTCAGTAAACTATAGGATCATAGCATACATAGAGACAGTGTAATGTCTCAGTAAACTATAGGATCATAGAATACAGAGAGACAGTTTAGTGTATCAGTAAACTATAGGATCAGATAATACAGAGAGACAATGTAGTGTATCAGTAAACTATAGGATCATAGAATACAGAGAGACAGTTTAGTGTATCAGTAAACTATAGGATCAGAGAATACAGAGAGACAGTGCAGTGTCTCAGTAAACTATAGGATCATATAGAATACACAGAAACAGTGTAGTGTATCAGTAAACTATAGGATCATAGAATACAGAGAGACAGTGTAGTGTATCAGTAAACTATAGGATCATAGAATACAGAGAGACAGTTTAGTGTTTCAGTAAACTATAGGATCATAGAATACAGAGAGACAGTGTAGTGTCCCAGTAAACTATAGGATCATAGAATACAGAGAGACAGTGTAGTGTCTCAGTAAACTATAGGATCATAGAATACAGGAGACAGTGTAGTGTCTCAGTAAACTATAGGATCATAGAATACAGAGACAGTGTAGTGTTTCAGTAAACTATAGGATCATAGAATACAGAGAGACAGTGTAGTGTCTCAGTAAACTATAGGATCATAGAATACAGAGAGACAGTGTAGTGTCCCAGTAAACTATAGGATCATAGAATACAGAGAGACAGTGTAGTGTCCCAGTAAACTATAGGATCATAGAATACAGAGAGACAGTGTAGTGTCTCAGTAAACTATAGGATCATAGAATACAGAGATACAGTTTAGTGTCTCAGTAAACTATAGGATCATAGAATACAGAGAGACAGTGTAGTTTCTCAGTAAACTATAGGATCATAGAATACAGAGAGACAGTGTAGTGTCTCACTAAACTATAGGATCATAGAATACAGAGATACAGTTTAGTGTCTCAGTAAACTATATGATCAGAGAATACAGAGAGACAGTCTAGTGTCTCAGTAAACTATAGGTGTTACAGTCCAGTCCATCAATAGAGACTGATGGATTCCACATGGATTGTATGATTGAATATAAATAAAGTAAATAATGTTCATCCCCTCTTTCTATCAGGGTCCATCATCAGAGATCAGGGTCTCCTGTACCCAGCTGTGTCTCCATGAAGAGTGACCGGTCCAAGGGTGGATTTATTGACTTCAAAGATGAACACCACTCTACTGATTACAGGTCAGAATGTAAAACACACAGAAAACAACACATGATTTAGTTAATATGAAACTCTACTGAGCACAGATCTTGATGTACATAATATTCTGGCTCTTAAAACTTTAGTCTTGTAGTATTAACAGGTTATGATGCTATTAATAGTGTTTATTTTCAGTTCTTAATAAATTCAAAGCATCACACTGTCCAAAGTATTTGAGATACTCAGTAAACTATAGGATCATATAATAGAGAGACAGTTTAGTGTTTCAGTAAACTATAGGATCATAGAATACAGAGAGACAGTGTAGTGTCTCAGTAAACTATAGGATCATAGAATGCAGAGAGACAATGTAGTGTTTCAGTAAACTATAGGATCATAGAATGCAGAGAGACAATGTAGTGTTTCAGTAAACTATAGGATCATAGAATACAGAGAGACAGTGTAGTGTCTCAGTAAACTATAGGATCATAGAATGCAGAGAGACAATGTAGTGTTTCAGTAAACTATAGGATCATAGAATACAGAGAGACAGTGCAGTGTCTCAGTAAACTATAGGATCATAGAATACAGAGAGACGTCTCAGTAAACTATAGGATCATATAGAATACAGAGAGACAGTGCAGTGTCTCAGTAAACTAGGATCATAGAATACAGAGAGACAGTGTAGTGTCTCAGTAAACTATAGGATCATAGAATACAGAGAGACAGTGTAGTGTATCAGTAAACTATAGGATCATATAATAGAGAGACAGTTTAGTGTTTCAGTAAACTATAGGATCATAGAATACAGAGTGACAGTGCAGTGTCTCAGTAAACTATAGGATCATAGAATACAGAGAGACAGTGTAGTGTCTCAGTAAACTATAGGATCATATAGAATACAGAGAGACAGTGTAGTGTCTCAGTAAACTATAGGATCATATAATACAGAGAGACAGTGTAGTGTATCAGTAAACTATAGGATCATAGAATACAGAGAGACAATGTAGTGTCTCAGTAAACTATAGGATCATATAGAATACAGAGAGACAGTGTAGTTTCTCAGTAAACTATAGGATCATAGAATACAGAGAGACAATGTAGTGTCTCAGTAAACTATAGGATCATAGAATACAGAGAGACAATAGTGTCTCAGTAAACTATAGGATCATATAGAATACAGAGAGACAGTGTAGTGTATCAGTAAACTATAGGATCATAGAATACAGAGAGACAGTGTAGTGTCTCAGTAAACTATAGGATCATATAGAATACACAGAAACAGTGTAGTTTATCAGTAAACTATAGGATCATAGAATACAGAGAGACAGTGTAGTGTCTCAGTAAACTATAGGATCATAGAATACAGGAGACAGTGTAGTGCCTCAGTAAACTATAGGATCATAGAATACAGAAACAGTGTAGTGTTTCAGTAAACTATAGGATCATAGAATACAGGAGACAGTGTAGTGTCTCAGTAAACTATAGGATCATAGAATACAGAAACAGTGTAGTGTTTCAGTAAACTATAGGATCATAGAATACAGAGAGACAGTGTAGTGTCTCAGTAAACTATAGGATCATAGAATACAGAGAGACAGTGTATTGTATCAGTAAACTATAGGATCATAGAATACAAAGAGACAGTGTAGTGTATCAGTAAAATATAGGATTTTTGTCACGATTTTTCAAAAATAGCAGATCTACAAGCTCATAGCGCGGGAGCTTGTAGAATAGAACCAAATGGACCCTTACAGGTCTGTAACTCTCAGAGTGTAAACATGGAACCAATTGGACCCTTACAGGTCTGTAACTCTCAGAGTGTACAAATGGAACCAAATGGACCCTTACAGGTCTGTAACACTCAGAGTGTACAAATGGAACCAAATGGACCCTTACAGGTCTGTAGCTCTCAGAGTGTACAAATGGAACCAAATGGACCCTTACAGTTCTATAACTCTGAGCGTGTAACTAATGGAACCAAATGCACCCTTACAGGTCTGTAACTCTGAGAGTGTAACAAACAAACCAACCAACACTTGTACGTATATCAGTGGTTCTCGAGACATGTCAAGATCCCCCTAATTAATTTGCATTGTAGGCATTAGCCCTTTATCCAGAGTGACTTACAGCGAACAAGGTCAAAACATTCATAGAATGCAGAGAGACAGTGTAGTGTCTCAGTAAACTATAGGATCATAGCATACATAGAGACAGTGTAGTGTATCAGTAAACTATAGGATCATAGCATACATAGAGACAGTGTAATGTCTCAGTAAACTATAGGATCATAGAATACAGAGAGACAGTGTAATGTCTCAGTAAACTATAGGATCATAGAATAAAGAGAGACAGTGTAATGTCTCTGTAAACTATAGGATCATAGAATACAGAGAGACAGTGTAATGTCTCAGTAAACTATAGGATCATAGAATAAAGATAGACAGTGTAGTGTCTCTGTAAACTATATGATCAGAGAATACAGAGAGACAGTGTAGTGTCTCAGCAAACTATATGATCAGAGAATACAGAGAGACAGTGTAGTGTCTCAGTAAACTATAGGATCATAGAATACATAGAGACAGTGTATTGTCTCAGTAAACTATAGGATCATAGAATACATAGAGACAGTGTAGTGTCTCTGTAAACTATAGGATCATAGAATACAGAGAGACAGTAGTGTCTCAGTAAACTATAGGATCATAGAATACAGAGAGACAGTGTAGTGTCTCAGTAAACTATAGGATCACAGAATAAAGAGAGACAGTAGTGTCTCAGTAAACTATAGGATCATAGAATACAGAGAGACAGTGTAGTGTATCCGTAAACTATAGGATCATAGAATACAGAGAGACAAAATAGTGTCTCAGTAAACTATAGGATCATAGAATACAGAGAGACTGTGTAGTGTATCAGTAAACTATAGGATCATAGAATACAGAGAGACAGTGTAGTGTCTCAGTAAACTATAGGATCATAGAATACAGAGAGACAGTGTAGTGTCTCAGTAAACTATAGGATCATAGAATACAGAGAGACATGTGTAGTGTCTCAGTAAACTATACGATCATAGAATACAGAGAGACAGTGTAGTGTCTCAGTAAACTATAGGATTATAGAATACAGAGAGACAGTGTAGTGTCTCAGTAAACTATAGGATCATAGTATACAGAGAGACAGTGTACTGTGTCAGTAAACTATAGGATCAGATAATACAGAGAGACAGTGTAGTGTCTCAGTAAACTATACGATCATAGAATACAGAGAGACAGTGTAGTGTCTCAGTAAACTATAGGATCATAGAATACAGAGATACAGTTTAGTGTCTCAGTAAACTATAGGATCATAGAATACAGAGAGACAGTGTAGTGTCTCAGTAAACTATAGGATCAGAGAATACAGAGAGACAGTCTAGTGTCTCAGTAAACTATACTGCCCTGCCAAGGTAAAGTGCAGTAATTACGGGAAAATAAATCACTGAAAATGGGTTTAGAAGTGATTCAACTGGTCAGCCAAATGAGATATCGGCATATAAGTGATATTACACTAATTTTACATCTGTTCTTGAGGTAATTGTTTATCCCCCAAAATCACAAAGGCTAATTTGACCTTTGGGATACACAAATAAGTCAGTGTGTCCAAAAACGTAGTTACTGCACTTTACCTTGGCAGGGCAGTATTAGGCGGGTGCAGATATGGTTTGACCCCAAAAAAATTGGAACAAAAGGTTTCTCAATGGTTTATTGTAGTATCAGGAGTACTTAATAACATATCAAAAGTCTACCAAAATCGGACCACTAGAAATGTAAAATTTTCAAGATGGCCGCCTTCCTTAAAAGACCATTACTCCTCCATTATTCATCCTAGACAAGTAATTTTGTGATTATAAGTACAATTATGTATTGATAACGATAAGTACAATTATGTATAAAAAAATTGGTTATAAGGGTATTTATGTAAAGAATTAAGAAACATTTCTCCTTTTCCACGTGACATAATGCCCAGCATTGGTGATTTTACTTGTAATTCAAATTCTGTTGAAGCTTTCAACAATTTATTTTGGGAATAAATGCATTATTACTGCGTGGTACTGAAATTAGTGAAAACAGGGCCACCGCGTGAAAGCTCAGTACCGCTAACCCCTAACTTTTTTCTTTCATGCTTTTGTATTTTATAGTTTTTTATTTATTTATTTATTTATTTATTTTTTTTTGTATTTATTTTTTTCTTTTCTTGTGTCTCCAGAGGAGGTAGGAGTTTCAAAGTGTGTTTCTGGTTTTATAACAATCAGAGGTTTATGCACAACCGTTACTGTGGTTTATATTACCTATCTGCTACCGGGATTCTGATTTAACGCTGATTCTGTATTGTATAATAGAGGTGCCAGTCGGGCAGAACCTGGTCAGGCCTAGCTCTTACTTTGAGGATATACTGTATGTACGGTACCTCAGGCCTAGGAGGTAAGGTGTTGGGCTCTGCAGCTTTATTTGATCAAACTTTTAATGACGTTTGGTGATGTTTTAGTCATTCAGTCCTATAAGCTGAACTGGTGTCTCTCTGCCATCTTGTTTAGACAGGGTGACACTCGCCGATGTGCATGTCGGCGTCATCTTGTTTTGACAAGGGGAAGTTAACGGTTGTGCGTGTGGGTACATATGAAACATCGTCTGCTCTCACGAGAGCAGAGGATGTGGTCACAAAGAAGGCTGTAAGTCCCGTCTAGCACTGAGAAATGACAGATGTTGAAACCGTCAACCTAACCACATGCCTTACAAACAACACCTGCCTCTCTGCAACCACCATCTCTGCAGGCATGGATGCCTATCTATGTTGGGTGGGTAGGGTACTCAACAACAAGTCAGACACACATCAACCAAGTTTTAACCCCTTAATCAGAAATACCTGATGAATGTCAGTTGGCAATAAAATACTTGTCATATCACCAGATGTTACTTATGATCTTTTGAAAGAAATATGTGTAATCACTGTAATCAAAATGCCCTTCATGACCTTCGTTACTCTATGCATTCAATTTATGTATTATTATTTTTTAGAACAGATGGCCTCAGTTTAAAGTTAGCTCCATGTCCTAATCTTTGAAGTTGAATGTTATTGTATCTTGACAAAAAAGGTCACGGTTGATGGCCTTGGATCTGAGAATTTGTACCGAATAGATTTTCTTTATCACCAAAGTACATGAAGAACTGGAATATAATTAATGTGATCTGAGTGCAGCTCATGTGTGACTCCTGTTATTTCCTCATGAGAAAATAATAATCTTCTGAGGCAGGTTCACGCTGGTCCCGAGGAAGACTAAGCTAGTAACTCCCATCATGATTACTATCATTGACTATGCAGATGATATTTCCCGAGTCTCGGACACAGCAGAGAATGTAAGGGAACTACTACTGGCAGTAGAAATGGAGTTCAGGAAGATCGGCCTCAAGCTCAATGCCAAGAAAACTAAAGTATTGGTATTTAACACAGAGGACATCATTGCCACTGCCGACGGGACAGTGCTCGAGGTAGTCAAGGACTTCAAAGGACTTTTACTTTTAGTAGTACTTTAAGTATTTTTAAAAGCATGTACTTTTGAATACTTAAGTATATTTAAAAGCAATTACTTTTTTACTCTTACTTGAGTAACATTTTGACTGAGCTACTTTTACTTGTAGTGGAGAAAATTTGACCAGTAATATCTGCACTCAAGTACTGGGGTTGAGTCCTTCGTCCACCTCTGTTCCCAGTCTAACCGAACCTGAACATGACAGGACGGTGGGCGATATGAATAGATGTTTTTGTCTGGGTTTCTGGGAATCTGCTGGTCCATCTTCCATACTAGGTGGGTGCAGATATGGTTTGACCCAAAAAAAAATTGAACAAAAGGTTTCTCAATGGTTTATTGTAGTATCAGGTGTACTTAATAACATATCAAAAGTCTACCAAAATCGGACCACTAGAAATGTAAAATTGTCAAGATGGCCGCCGCCAGTTCCTTAAAAGACCATTACTCCATTATTCATCAGTATAATTACAGAGAGACAGTAATTTTGGTGTCTAACCCTATGTTTTGGTGATCTAGAAATCCAATTAGCTTATATAAATTATAGTGAAGTGATTATAAGTACAATTATGTATTGATAAGTACAATTATGTATTAAAAAATTGGTTATAAGGGTATTTATGTAAAGAATTAAGAAACTTGTCCAATATAAATGGACATTTCTCCTTTTCCACGTGACATAACGCCCAGCATTGGTGATTTTACTTATAATTAAAATTCTGTTGAAGCTTTCAACAATGTATTTTGGGAATAAATGCATTATTACTGCGTGGTACTGTGAAATTAGTCAAAACAGGGCCGCCGCGTGAAGGCTCAGTACCGCTAACCCCTATTTTTTTTTACTTTTTTCTTTCATGCTTTTGTATTTTATATTGTTTTTGTATTTTTTGTATTTTCTTTAAATATTTGTTTGTATTTTTCTTTTCTTTTCTCTTTTTCTTGGATCCACACCAGATTTACAATGAGTTATCACACTCTTCCTCCCATAAAGGTTGATTATGCGGATTCTCACAATTCTCGACTTGACATGGTCCACAAGCAGGCATACATGGCAGTCCGTATTGTCTGCTACTACACTGTTATGTTTGGCAGGCAGTTTTGCAATTACAGTGGACCATATGCAGGAGGCTTTCTGGGGCAGCAGTTTTATTGGTCATAACTGGCACAAAGTGATTGTCCTCCAATCTCCATCCCCAATCCACCGGATTCATGTCACTCTCCATTTCAGTCCACACCATGATCTGGTAATAAACTCTTTGGCAGTGATATTTAGTCGAGGACTCTGTTGGAGGGAGATGTTCTGGGTTGACAAATGATTTGGCAGACACAATTTTCTTGCTAAGAAGTTTGTAGCGCAAAGATGAAAGTGAATCTGTATTCTTGCCACCAAACATAACTGCCATTGCCTTGCTCCCAAGGTCCTCTACCACATTTTTTGCTTGATTTGGGAGCAGAAACCCATTCGCACAGGTCTGGATGGTTGATTGACCCTTCACAAGTTTCTGGAACGCTGACATTTTGCCAACACCAAAACTGCGTGACGTTGTATCACATCCCGTGAAAGCATGAATAAACAGCAACTGAGAACACAAGTCTCTACCCAGGACTTGTTTCATCTCGCTGATGTCATACACTTTAGGAACTTTGGATTTGTCCGAACGAAAATAGAGGCCTCTATTGTTCTTCTCAGCATAGTAGAGAAGAAGAACGAGCAAGTCTGTATCTTCCCCTATCAAGGTTGTGGGCTGATGTTGTGACGCCTTGATTGCAACCTTGACAATGTCCACGTCTGTATCCCCTGGTGCATTGATAACAGTGCAGCCCTTCTGCAGTTCCTCAGTCACAAGCTTAATAAGTCCTTGTTTGTTACAAGATCTGGATAGGAAGTCATCCTTTCTTCCCACAAACTCAGTTTGTGCAGTGAAGCTAACGATTGGGTGGGTGTTTTGCCCACGTCGCTGATGCGTATTGTCTTTGATGGAAGGACTGTCACTATAACCATCAAAAATTACAGCTGCTTTACCATATTGGTGTATGGTAAAGTCAGCATAGGACTGTGCAATGACACCATAACTGTCACCCATTTTCCATGGCAAGCGATGAATCAGGGAGCCACCATCAAGGACATACTGTTCAGTTGGTGGGATAGAATCCAGTATAGTTTTCTTTGATTCCTCGCTTGACAGTTCAGTCACTGCCTGAGCTAGTTGGGGTTTGTCAGCCTTACGGAATATTTATTAGGCTTCAAACAGGGCTGCAGGGAATGGGCTGAGCTCATAGGTCATTACATCTTCCAGTGAAAGGTCTCCGGTTTTTGACATAATCAGAAATCGTTGGAGCAACAGAGCAGGATCAATGGTTCGGTCTTTGGTAACTTTGACGCTAGACTCATCTGCAAGGGTTTTTGCCCGGTCTTTGCGTTTGAATGAGATCCCAAAAATGGGCTTTCCAACATTTTTTTCAATGAACTCATTCCCAACAGTCTCAAACTCATGAACATTCACGTCTTCTTTGGCGACTACACCAGTCACAATGTTTCTCAGAGATGGGTCTAGAGTCAGCGTGATCTCGTTTCATCCTGGAATCTGTGGATTCTCTGTGTTGCTCACTGGTCGTGTAGATGAGATCATTGAATTCCTGCATGGCATTGTTGTACTTGTTAACTTGAAATGGGAGACCATTTCAAAGGGTTTTAATAGAGTCACAAACTAAATATTGGAATTCACAATTATCTAATTGTATCTCTGCAATTTGGACCAATGGATTCCTAGGCCCCAAAAACATACGGTTAGACACAAAAAGTACTTGTCTAGGATAAATAATGAAGGAGTTAGGCTGTTTTAATGATTTTTTGGGCATCGTGGACGCCATCTTGAAAATAACACCTTTCCAGTGATCAAACTTTGGTAGACTTTTAGTATGTTATTCAGGACACCACATACTACAGAAAACAGTTGAGAAACCTTTTGTTCCAATTTTTTTGGGGTAAGGTGCTTTTTTTTTCATATATGCACCCGCCTATATAGGTGTTGCAGTCCAGTCCGTCAATAGAGACTGATGGATTCCACATGGATTGTATGATTGAATATAAATAAAGTAAATAATGTTCATCCCCTCTTTCTATCAGGGTCCATCATCAGAGATCAGGGTCTCCTGTACCCAGCTGTGTCTCCATGAAGAGTGACCGGTCCAAGGGTGGATTTATTGACTTCAAAGATGAACAGCACTCTACTGATCACAGGTCAGAATGTAAAACACACAGAAAACAACACATGATTTAGTTATTATGAAACTCTACTGAGCACAGATCATGATGTATATAATATTCTGGCTCTTAATACTTTAGTTTTGTAGTATGAACAGGTTATGATGCTATTAATAATGTTACTTATGTCTGTTTGCCACAGACCAGAGTCTCCAACACCCAGCTGTGTGTCTATACAGAGTGACTGGTCTAAAGGATTTATGCCCAACTTCAGTAATGAACCTGGACCTCCAGACACAAAGTAAGATCACTGATATCTGTGAACTTCATCTGGAAACACACAAAGAATGTCTTGTATCTGCTCACAGATGTAGACAGTAGCAGGCCCGGTTAGCGCTCTAGGCAAGCTTTCTCTTACCCCCCCCCCCCTTGACATTTTTGGCCTTTCTTTTGCCCTCAAAATATCAAGCCAGGTGTCCTGTGATTGACAGCGTCGCAGAGCCACAGTGGCCCTGCTGACCGCCTCCAAGCCAACACCAATTGGCATTCCAATCCCTTCTATGCAAGATCACCATGGACATGCACCATATTATTTTTTGTATTATTATTATTTTATTTTTTTATTTGTAAAATACTTTAGAAAAATGTTGACATTGTTCTTAATTGATGCAAAGTATTGTTTTTGTTTAAATCTTTTGAAATAATATATATATATATTATTTTAAATGTAGGAAACAGAAACAAGAATGAATGACATAGATGTCATGGTAAACAGAGAGTTGGCAGTGGCTGGATGTTTGTGGGATGCAGGTTTGTGGGGGCAGGCCATATTATGGCATGTGGTGGATTGTTGGTCTGTGTGATGCGTGTGATTTCTGCTATGTAGGTGATTGATGTTGTTGGCATTGGTAGTTATAACATAGTTTGGGAATGTGAGCAACTGATGGTAGTGCAGATGAGTGGATAGGAAATGGAAATGAGTGAAATGCGTGGAAGCAAATGATGCTAGCAAGTGAAAAGAAAGAAGAGTTCATATGGATGAGATTGTAGAAGTGTTTATAATTTATATAAATAATATAAATATGGATAGTATATATATATATATATATATATATATATATATATATATATATATATATATATATATATATATATATATATATATATATATATATATGCCCAATGTAGGTTCACATACAAATGTAAATCTTTTGATCACCCTGTTACTGGTCTTTTAAGGGAGGAATATGTTATATATTATATATGTTATATATTATGCATGTTATATACATTTATTATATTGTCGCTGTCCAGCAGGAACCAGCTAACTCGATTTTCAGCGCTATTGAACACCCTTTACGTCTGTGTAAAAAAAAAGGGAACCAATGAAAAGTATTAAAGGATCTACACCATGAATTTAAAAAAAATATTTGATATTTAATATCATATGGTGTATGTCCCTCAAACCTTTTTCAAAAGGTTTGAGCCTAAATCATCACTCAGATATACTCATCCCAAGTCAATTGTCTCTGGCTTATACAGCACTTTCAGCTGCAATACCAAAACGTCCTTTTGGGCAGGGGGGGGCTACTGAGCAATTTTGTCTGGCCATCATCAATGCAATGGCAAGGCAAGTGATGTCACTTGCATTGCCATTCTGAAATGGCCTGTTCAGACACGCCCATTCTGAAAATCTCTGAAATGAGAATGAATGACTGAATGTTAAAAAAATATATATTTTGGGGTACAAGAGACACTGGGGAGCCCAAAAAATACCCCCCCCCCAAAGAAAAATGAAATTCATGGTGTGGCCCCTTTAAAAAGCACCTCTGACAAAACCTCCCAGCTCCATTGGATCCTCAAACTGTCCGTCTAAACCACGCAACTCCCCCCCTCTCCTCTCCTGCTGCTGTTGCACAGCACAGCGCAGAGCGCACAGCGCAGAGCGCACTGCGCAGTGAGCGAACACAGACAGAGGAGGAGCCGCACATAAACAAAGTAAACGGCAGGGTTTTTCTCCCTAGGGGCGAGCATAGCTGAGTGGTTAGTGAGCCCGCCTAGGGAGCCTCTGGTTGCCCCAGGTTCGATTCCAGGCCAGGCCAGCATATGTGTCGATGAAATGAAATTTGTCCCTGAGCAAGACTCTTAACTCCTAATTGCTCACAGGTTTTCATTGGAACCAAGCCCGCAAGGACTTTCATTAACGACCTGTTAAAAGGAATTATCCTTATCCTTATCCCCGTAGTCTGTTAACACTCGCGTGACTAACCCGTCATTCTGGTCGTTTTTGAGAATGTAAAGTGGATTATCTTCTCTCATGAAGCTCTGAGGAAGTTCCCCTTTCATGACTTATCCTAAATATTCGATTCAAATCATCTCTGTTTTTTCTTTAATCTGAAACGTTTTGTATACATGAAATTAGCTATATATATACCATCCCAGACGTTTTATTTAGGCTATTTGGACCGGTCTTACCCTTTCTCCCCCAGGCAAGAGCCGTTCACACCTCAGAGACCCCCCGCATTGGCCCGCCGATCGTCATTGTTCTGTTTAATGGGATATTTGAGTTTTACTTTCAGCCTGGCCAAGGGATTCTCTCCTTTAGGCCAATAATAATAATGAAATTGTAACTGTGTTGTTCCTGTAAATCTAACCTCTAAATGCTGTATTTCATCTAAGCAGTGTGCAGCATGTTTATAGTGTAGCAGAGAGAGAGAGAGCGAGAGAGAGAACAGGCTGCTACCAGCAGGCAGCCTTAGTTCATCTCTCTCGCTGTTGCCATGTCTGCTTATTATAAGCGACTTTGGGCTTGTTTTTCACGTCTTTCAATGAAGACACGTTGTGAGCTATCTATCTGTAAGGACAGACATCTCGTTATATTCATGGCTTGATTTCTCCCATTCCAGAAGTTTACAAATATATATAAATAGTTAAATTAAGAGCCTATTATTATTATTATTATTATTATTATATATATAATTAAATTATAATGGTAATAATTTTATTTCACTGTGTTGCTGCTTCTGTTCTGTTACTCTTACTTTACTGGAGTATTTGCAATTGTCTATACTTTTAACTTCTACTCCACTACATCTCAGAGGCAAATGTAGTGTTTTTACAGCGTGATCTCGTTTCATCCTGGAATCTGTGGATTCTCTGTGTTGCTCACTGGTCGTGTAGATGAGATCATTGAATTCCTGCATGGCATTGTTGTACTTGTTAACTTGAAATGGGAGACCATTTCAAAGGGTTTTAATAGAGTCACAAACTAAATATTGGAATTCACAATTATCTAATTGTATCTCTGCAATTTGGACCAATGGATTCCTAGGCCCCAAAAACATACGGTTAGACACAAAAAGTACTTGTCTAGGATAAATAATGAAGGAGTTAGGCTGTTTTAATGATTTTTTGGGCATCGTGGACGCCATCTTGAAAATAACACCTTTCCAGTGATCAAACTTTGGTAGACTTTTAGTATGTTATTCAGGACACCACATACTACAGAAAACAGTTGAGAAACCTTTTGTTCCAATTTTTTTGGGGTAAGGTGCTTTTTTTTTCATATATGCACCCGCCTATATAGGTGTTGCAGTCCAGTCCGTCAATAGAGACTGATGGATTCCACATGGATTGTATGATTGAATATAAATAAAGTAAATAATGTTCATCCCCTCTTTCTATCAGGGTCCATCATCAGAGATCAGGGTCTCCTGTACCCAGCTGTGTCTCCATGAAGAGTGACCGGTCCAAGGGTGGATTTATTGACTTCAAAGATGAACAGCACTCTACTGATCACAGGTCAGAATGTAAAACACACAGAAAACAACACATGATTTAGTTATTATGAAACTCTACTGAGCACAGATCATGATGTATATAATATTCTGGCTCTTAATACTTTAGTTTTGTAGTATGAACAGGTTATGATGCTATTAATAATGTTACTTATGTCTGTTTGCCACAGACCAGAGTCTCCAACACCCAGCTGTGTGTCTATACAGAGTGACTGGTCTAAAGGATTTATGCCCAACTTCAGTAATGAACCTGGACCTCCAGACACAAAGTAAGATCACTGATATCTGTGAACTTCATCTGGAAACACACAAAGAATGTCTTGTATCTGCTCACAGATGTAGACAGTAGCAGGCCCGGTTAGCGCTCTAGGCAAGCTTTCTCTTACCCCCCCCCCCCTTGACATTTTTGGCCTTTCTTTTGCCCTCAAAATATCAAGCCAGGTGTCCTGTGATTGACAGCGTCGCAGAGCCACAGTGGCCCTGCTGACCGCCTCCAAGCCAACACCAATTGGCATTCCAATCCCTTCTATGCAAGATCACCATGGACATGCACCATATTATTTTTTGTATTATTATTATTTTATTTTTTTATTTGTAAAATACTTTAGAAAAATGTTGACATTGTTCTTAATTGATGCAAAGTATTGTTTTTGTTTAAATCTTTTGAAATAATATATATATATATTATTTTAAATGTAGGAAACAGAAACAAGAATGAATGACATAGATGTCATGGTAAACAGAGAGTTGGCAGTGGCTGGATGTTTGTGGGATGCAGGTTTGTGGGGGCAGGCCATATTATGGCATGTGGTGGATTGTTGGTCTGTGTGATGCGTGTGATTTCTGCTATGTAGGTGATTGATGTTGTTGGCATTGGTAGTTATAACATAGTTTGGGAATGTGAGCAACTGATGGTAGTGCAGATGAGTGGATAGGAAATGGAAATGAGTGAAATGCGTGGAAGCAAATGATGCTAGCAAGTGAAAAGAAAGAAGAGTTCATATGGATGAGATTGTAGAAGTGTTTATAATTTATATAAATAATATAAATATGGATAGTGTATATATATATATATATATATATATATATATATATATATATATATATATATATATATATATGCCCAATGTAGGTTCACATACAAATGTAAATCTTTTGATCACCCTGTTACTGGTCTTTTAAGGGAGGAATATGTTATATATTATATATGTTATATATTATGCATGTTATATACATTTATTATATTGTCGCTGTCCAGCAGGAACCAGCTAACTCGATTTTCAGCGCTATTGAACACCCTTTACGTCTGTGTAAAAAAAAAGGGAACCAATGAAAAGTATTAAAGGATCTACACCATGAATTTAAAAAAAATATTTGATATTTAATATCATATGGTGTATGTCCCTCAAACCTTTTTCAAAAGGTTTGAGCCTAAATCATCACTCAGATATACTCATCCCAAGTCAATTGTCTCTGGCTTATACAGCACTTTCAGCTGCAATACCAAAACGTCCTTTTGGGCAGGGGGGGGCTACTGAGCAATTTTGTCTGGCCATCATCAATGCAACGGCAAGGCAAGTGATGTCACTTGCATTGCCATTCTGAAATGGCCTGTTCAGACACGCCCATTCTGAAAATCTCTGAAATGAGAATGAATGACTGAATGTTAAAAAAATATATATTTTGGGGTACAAGAGACACTGGGGAGCCCAAAAAATACCCCCCCCCCCAAAAAAAATGAAATTCATGGTGTGGCCCCTTTAAAAAGCACCTCTGACAAAACCTCCCAGCTCCATTGGATCCTCAAACTGTCCGTCTAAACCACGCAACTCCCCCCCTCTCCTCTCCTGCTGCTGTTGCACAGCACAGCGCAGAGCGCACAGCGCAGAGCGCACTGCGCAGTGAGCGAACACAGACAGAGGAGGAGCCGCACATAAACAAAGTAAACGGCAGGGTTTTTCTCCCTAGGGGCGAGCATAGCTGAGTGGTTAGTGAGCCCGCCTAGGGAGCCTCTGGTTGCCCCAGGTTCGATTCCAGGCCAGGCCAGCATATGTGTCGATGAAATGAAATTTGTCCCTGAGCAAGACTCTTAACTCCTAATTGCTCACAGGTTTTCATTGGAACCAAGCCCGCAAGGACTTTCATTAACGACCTGTTAAAAGGAATTATCCTTATCCTTATCCCCGTAGTCTGTTAACACTCGCGTGACTAACCCGTCATTCTGGTCGTTTTTGAGAATGTAAAGTGGATTATCTTCTCTCATGAAGCTCTGAGGAAGTTCCCCTTTCATGACTTATCCTAAATATTCGATTCAAATCATCTCTGTTTTTTCTTTAATCTGAAACGTTTTGTATACATGAAATTAGCTATATATATACCATCCCAGACGTTTTATTTAGGCTATTTGGACCGGTCTTACCCTTTCTCCCCCAGGCAAGAGCCGTTCACACCTCAGAGACCCCCCGCATTGGCCCGCCGATCGTCATTGTTCTGTTTAATGGGATATTTGAGTTTTACTTTCAGCCTGGCCAAGGGATTCTCTCCTTTAGGCCAATAATAATAATGAAATTGTAACTGTGTTGTTCCTGTAAATCTAACCTCTAAATGCTGTATTTCATCTAAGCAGTGCGCAGCATGTTTATAGTGTAGCAGAGAGAGAGAGAGCGAGAGAGAGAACAGGCTGCTACCAGCAGGCAGCCTTAGTTCATCTCTCTCGCTGTTGCCATGTCTGCTTATTATAAGCGACTTTGGGCTTGTTTTTCACGTCTTTCAATGAAGACACGTTGTGAGCTATCTATCTGTAAGGACAGACATCTCGTTATATTCATGGCTTGATTTCTCCCATTCCAGAAGTTTACAAATATATATAAATAGTTAAATTAAGAGCCTATTATTATTATTATTATTATAATTATATATATAATTAAATTATAATGGTAATAATTTTATTTCACTGTGTTGCTGCTTCTGTTCTGTTACTCTTACTTTACTGGAGTATTTGCAATTGTCTATACTTTTAACTTCTACTCCACTACATCTCAGAGGCAAATGTTGTGTTTTTACTCATTACTCCACTACAATTATTTGAAAACTTTAGTTAGTAGTTACTTTGCAGGTATAAATGAGTATGTTATAAAACACAAAACACAGAAATACACACTACCGCTTCATGCCTCACTGTTTTCTCAGGGCACACACTCAGACAGACACAACGCATGCAGTAAAATGTTCATAGACCTGACTGCTCATTTCTCTCGCAAAATTTGGCAACCAAATCACTTTCCCTTATTACTGCGAAGCTGCGTAAAAAGATCAGATCCACAAGCTAGCAGCGACTGTTTTATGCTTGTAATCAGATGTTTTGCGCAGGGTTGAGCACATGGGTTAAACATACCGATGTGCTCGCTACAGGTTGCGCTGTTATATAATGCATCCAACAGATGTGATCTACATGCAGAGGGTTGGAGCTATTGTCAGCTGTTCGGACTCCTAACTCCACTTGCGCTGGATTTGTGTTCGGACAAAACTCCTAGCTCCACTTCAGCTGGATTAGGGTAAATGGTGATAATATAATGACACATGCAAGTATCTGAGAATATATAAAGTCACAATACCGACTTTGATGAGGCTGTACTGCTTTTTTGTTTTAAATATAAGGTTTTCTTCATTTCCTGAAAAACTTATATTTTGTTGTTTCATTTCCTGAAAAATGAGCGTTTTGGAGGTAGCTGGTTGCTGCTGGACAGCAGAGATTTATTAAAGATGGGGTGCCATGATATTTTTCAACCCTAAAACCTGATCATAAGGTATTATTATTATGTAAGGATTTTTTTCAAAAAAAAGAAAGTGTACAGTAAGTGTTAAAATGTTGTTTTTATGTGGACACGCCTCCAGTTCATTAAGTATACCTGGTTCTCACCTTAGCACCTCCTCCACCACCTTAGCACCACCCACCTGTCCTAGTCCCTCCTCCTCCTCATGCCCACACCTGTTGTGTTATGATAATGAGGGGGAGGGTATGGCTTTGTGATGTCACTAAAGCGCTGTTTCTCTATTGGCACGTTTGACCCTCAAGGTTTCAGCCTCCAGGAAGAAACTCCAAATAGTCAGAGAAGACATAAAACACCATAAAAACTCCACCGGGGGGCTTAATGAAGTTCTATCAACCTCATAGACAATGACAAACAGAAAAAGTGCAAAAACATGGCACCAGCTCTTTAAATTAATTATTGTAATTTTTACACTTACATATATATATATATATATATATATATATATATATATATATATATATATATATATATATATATATATATATATATATATATATATATATATATATATATATATATATGTACTATTATATATATTATATATATATATGTATATATGTATATATATGTATATATATATATGTACTATATTATAATGTGTGATATATTATAATATTATAAATATTGTATTAATTATGTAATCTATTATATTATTATATATTTTTAAGTATAATAATTATATCATTATTATAATGTTATATGTTGTGTTATTGTATATCAATTATATCATATTTATAT
This sequence comes from Gymnoscopelus braueri, assembly GCF_963280865.1. Classification (NCBI taxonomy): domain Eukaryota; kingdom Metazoa; phylum Chordata; class Actinopteri; order Myctophiformes; family Myctophidae; genus Gymnoscopelus; species Gymnoscopelus braueri. The sequence goes on from NC_137606.1 coordinate 53,625,255, forward strand.
AATATAAATATAAATAATGTTATGAGATATAAATGTAAAAATATTTATATGATAAATGATGCCCTGGTGATGTACGTCGAATGTGAATACTGATTGAGTGTGACATATCTATTGGTAAATAGACGTGTGAACTACTTTGAAACTTCCATATGCTGTGATTAGCATATACCACTTCAATAGCAGGAAGGCATCACCTTGAAGCACCATTATTACTTGAAAAGCTGTTTGAACAGCGCCAGTTTAGGTAAAGGGATACATTCAAGGAGAGTCACAGACACGAGAGGTTTAGCAGTGCAAACATTTACTGAAGGAAGTGATGGTGCAATAATCACAGGCACCTGGATTTCCAGGTACCTAAGTAACCATGACAGCATGTTACCATGACAACCCCACACCCATTCCCACCCTTTTTTCTTCAAGATATACCACCCTTTTTCTAAGACACCCCCTTAATCATACAACACATTGTGCATTCCACAATCCCCCCCCAAAATGTCCTTTTGAACATAGTCCAATCACATAATATTACATTTCACAATTGCAGCTGATCGACGAGGCACTATAATACACGGGTCACAGGTCGGTCCAGGAGGACTGACCCCTTTCTCAGCACCCCTCCTGGGTGCCTCGGGAGGCGACACAGTTTCGTCTGACTGGTCCATGTCCCCGCCAAGCGGAAAAGGTGTCGACAGGGGCTCAGACATGTCTGATGACATGCCACCATGGGGACAACGGGGTGACAAAGGAGGCTCTGCTAGCTGGTGGTGTATCTGGGCCACGTAGAGAAGACTCATCTGGATCCAAGTTGTTGGATTGTCACACTCTAGTGCATTGCGGCTAGCAAAATCAGACGGTAAGATAGATGCCCCTGCCACATGCCGGACAAGCACCTGGTACCGGCTAGCTGTTGACAGGAACGAAGTAACACGAGGGCTTGCTGAGAACTCCCCCTTACACAGTTTCTCAAAGGCCTGGACAGATGGCTTGCTGTCTGTCAGAACACATGTCCTCTGAGACGACTGAATAATATAGGGGGCAAATTGCTTCACTGCTGCTGCTATGGACAAGGCCTCAACCTCACAGGGCAGCCAGGTGGGCAGATTTTTGCGCAACTTAGCACTAAAGTACCCTGCAACTTTCACAGTGTCCTTACAGGTGATTTACAGTGTAGCTGCCAAACCCGGATCCCTGACAGCACCGTCAGTAACAATCCATAGCTGGTCAGCAGGTCGTGGCAATGTAATGGCGTGGGCCGAGGACAAGGCCTTCTGGGAGTTACTGAAAGCACACAGCAGCTCGTCTGACCACTGGATCACGTCCTTTGAGTCTCTCCCAGCAACCTCGTCATCAAGTGAAGTGTGGTATCACAGTTTTTGAGTACACGAGCCAGCGCCTTATACGCTCCAATGAATGACCGCATCTCAGTCACAGTCTTTGGGGGAGGGCACGCAGCCAGGGCGGATACACAGTGAGGGGTGGCTCGGATAGTGCCCTGACGCCACACCCAGCCTAGAATAGAGGTCTGTATGGGTGCTACGGTGGTCTTGGTGGCGGCAAGTTTCAATACACAATGCTGCAACGCTGACAATACCCTCCTCCAGACGGCCAACAGGTTGTCAAGAGTGTTTGCGCCACAGTACATGTCATCTGCCACTTTGGCTATGTGGCCTTGCTCAAGAAGCTCCCTGAACACCCTGCACGTCAACTCCTCCAACGCCGTCTCAGACCCTGGCATGCCCATGGCGCTACGCACGTACATGCAAACGCCCTTAAACGGTGCAACAACTCCACAATATTTCCCTGAATAAGTCCCTGGATAAGATCTGAAGCCTGTAGTTAATTTAATAGGGAATCAAGGGCCTGCAACATCCCTGGCTTAATGGATGCGAGCGTCCGTGAACGTAGCTCTGTGCCTTACCACTGCTTCACAAGTCTGGGTAGGTCATCATGCAGGAGGCGGAGCCATGTAAGCACATTAAAGTTCTCAAGTGATGGTGACAGCTCCTCATCTTCTGTCACAACTTCTCCCATGTGACTAATCCCAGAGTCTTTGTGCAACATATTGTCCTCCACAAACGCCATGATGCGCTGAAATAAGTCTTCTGGTCTTTCATTAGGTTCCAATTTAATTCAATGAATGCAAAGTCAATGAAATGTGCTCCTGTGCACTGAAATCTGGATTTCCAGGTACCTAAGTAACCATGACAGCATGTTACCATGACAACCCCACACCCATTCCAGGCGCAGCTATTATAGTTTACTATGTATAGGCGATATATTTTGGCAGTGGTGGGAAAAGTACTTAAAGTTGTTACTTAAGTTAAGTACCAATATTGCAATATAGAAATACTCTGTTACGTTAAGTTTAAATCCATACAACTTAGCAATACACATTTTTGGAACAAAATGCCTCAAATCATGAATGAAGTGTCCGTTTGCCGTGAAAGGCCTAAGAAGAAATTCCACCCTTTTCACATTGGCTTATTATAGCGCCACCAGGAGGCCATAATAACCTACCTGACCTGGCAGAGACCTGTTCTCCGAGGAGCACCTTTTCAAGTTATTATTAATATTATTACTAGTGGTGGTGGTGGTAGTAGAAAATAGCAGATCTACAAGCTAGCAATAAATAACTCATGCCAAATATCAACAATGTTTTAGAAACAGGGGCAAAGCCCAACCACCAGTCTACAAGTACCTTCACAGAAAAACAAGGGCAATATCTCTTATAATTAGAGGACATGGCAACACTGAGCGTGGTGAGAGCTCTATATCAAAGAAATTCATTTACTCCTAAATGTATTCAAATATGCTGTATTGGGCCCTAAATGTACTGTAATTGAGGGGGGGGAGCATTATATGTATTTAGCCCTGTTCTGCCCTCGCTAAGCGTATAGCCACCCTTGCAGAGCTAGGCAGACAGCTAACATCAGATGATATAAAAAAAAAGACCAGGAGGAGACTGATTTCAGTTTGAAGGCAAAGTCTTTGTTTTGGGTTTTGATTATCTTTTCCTTCTTTTAATGTATCTTTTACTTGTAGAAAGACATATATTTGACCACACTTTTCAACTAGAAATGAGAGCTGCACATAGCTTGTTGTAGCTCAACCAGGAAGTGAAAATGAAAAAAATAATACTGGGGTAGGTAAAAAACTGAAAGACACCCATAGGGGGTGCTGTTTAGCAAAGCTCAAAGAGCTGAGCACTCCCTGCTTGGTATTACACTGTTATGCCACTATTACAGAGACACAGATCATTTTAGGGGCCCCTTGAGAAAGTGTCCTTTGACAGAAGGAGAACAACTTCTGAGAAGGGCCTACGAAAGACCTTGAGAGTACCTTGACTGAAGATTCTCACTTTGACCTTACATAATCTTTCATCAGCACTGGGGAAAGTCTTTTGGATTATTTCAACAGACCACTCGTTGCGTTTGGCCTTATTATCTTTGAGGAGGACGTCTCCCTCTTGGATGTTTGGCTTATCCTCCGTCCATTCCCTGTAGGAACTTTGGGCCGGAGAACCAGTTAGTGTTTTTTAGGACTGCTGCTGGCACAGGTCTCGTGCCATGGTCAGCTGGATTACTTTCAGTTGCGATGTGGTGCCACTGTTCTGGGCGACTGGACTTGAGTATGCGGTTGACTCGATTTGAGACATACATGTAGAACCTCCTTGAGGTGTTATGAATGTATCCAAGGAAGATTTTGCTGTCCGCGTAGAAGTCAACGGCATGTACATCCACGTCGATCTCATGGAGAATAGGCTCCGCCATCGCAACTACTAGAACAGCGCCACACAGCTCCAAGCATGGAACTGTGTGCGCTGGTCGAGGTGCCAGCTTTGCCGTTCCTATGACAAAGCCCACGTGACACTGACCTTCCTCATTGTTGTCCCGAAGGTCGGAAACTGCTGTAATGGCCATAGTGGAGGCATCAGAAAAGACACATAGGTGCTTGTGTTGAGCTGAGATAAGGGATGCAGGGACGTAGACTCTTGGGATGCTCTGCCCTTCAAGGTCTGAAAGAGATTATTTCTATACTTCCCAGGGCTTTTCATTTTGATCGTTGGCGAGATCTTCTGGAAGGAGTGATGCCATGACTGTGGCACTGTTGGAAGTGATTTTGTCGAGGCGCAGATTGGACAATGCTAGCATCTCCCTTGTTCTTGTTAGTAGGTTGATTGTTTCCAGTTATGTGGCGACTGATGGGAGGCCGTTGGCTGGCTTTTTATCCAGGGTGCGTCTCAGGGAGGTGAGTTGTTTTGAGGCTTGCGCATAGTTTTTGGGGAGACTACGGTGTGGTGTGCGAAAAGGAAACGGCGCCACCCAGCTATTTGTCTCATTGAGGAAGACCTCTCGATCCATGATAGTGAGGAAGGCTTGATATTCAATTGACTGGCCTGGCTTGTTGTCGTCAGGAGTCCGGTTGAAGACAGTGCTCCCAAGAGCTGAAGCCTCTTTGACGCTCTGAAGAGATGGAGTTCATGCTGGCATGTCAACTCTATCCTTGACTTGGAAGTTGCTTGAACAGGGACTGGAAATAGAGGTCTGTCTATTGAGCAAAACGTTTATTTTGTAAGTGCTCATGGTGCTAGGCTTGTGTGCCCTCTCCAGACAAACGTCCCCACAATGACCCATCCCAGGTCAAGTCTTTGTGCAAAGGGATCGTTGTGTTTTCCATTGTATTCCTGCCGCACTTAATGGACTCTCAGGATATCTCTCCCTAAGAGGATCCGAATCTGGGCGTTAGGGTTGAGTGGAGGTATCTTGTCTGCCACAGGCCTCAGATGTTCCTGATGTCGTTCTACTTCTGGTGGGGGATTTCAGTCCTGTCGTCTGGGATCATATCACACTCGACGAGTGTAGGTAGAGTGAGCCGTACCGGTCCATCCATAGACTTGAGGACAAAGTTTGTCGCTCTTCTTCCTGAAGTTACCACAACACCTGAGCAGGTCATCAAGGTGTAGGGGACTGCACCTCCTCTAACGTCAAAGAGTTCAAAGAAGTCTGATCGTGCCAATGATCGGTTACTTTGATCGTCTAAAACGGCATACATGGGGACTGCCTGTTCAGGATATTCAGCTGAATACACTGTAACTAAGCATACTTTTGAGCAAGACCTTCCACTTGTTGCTCCTGCCCAGACTTCAGTGCATTTTGAGGTAACCTCTGGAATCCCAGGAAGGTCTTGCTCCCCGCCTTGCTCCGCTGCTGTCTCTAAGCCAGCAGAGGTCCATGGTGCTGGGCCAGGATGTAGCGCCCCTAGGTGCTTGTCGCTGTTGCATTCTGTGCACTTGATGACAATTTTGCAATCCTTTGCCATGTGCCTGGTTGAAGAGCAGCACTTAAAGCAGATGTTTTTCTCCTTCAGGTAAGTTCTGCGCTCTTCTAGTGGTTTCTCTCTGAAACCACAGCAATTTTTCAGAGGGTGCGGCATGTTGTGCACTGGGCAGAGCTTTCCTGGATCTTCAGGCGTTCTCTCTGGTGAACTCGAAGGGGTAGCTGCAACTTCAGCTGAGACCTCTGTCTTTCTTACTGATAGAGGTGTCTTAGGGGGATTCAGGGGCTTGTCTGCCTTGCAGTAGCTTTGTGTGTTGTGTGTGAAGATGAAGCTTGGATCGTTTTTTTGTTTTAGCCTGGCTGCTAATGAACTCTGAGAAGAAGTGGAATGGGGGGAAGGGGACGCGCCACTCTTCTTTGTACCTTGACCCCTGACTGACCCACTTCTCTTGTAGGCTGTATGGGAGCTTTTCAACAATTGGGTTAACTCCACGTGATGTGTCAAGGATTGCCAAGCCAGGTAGCTGCCTTCCTGATTTCGCGAATTCGACTTCAAGGAGGAGGACTCCAAGCTGCTGTAACAACTGGTTGTCTCTATTAAGGCAGCTTTCCACCGCACCGATTTTGGCCCGATGCGGTTATCGTCGGGGTCCGTCGGGGTCCGTGACCGACGCGTGACCGACGCCAAGGGGTCCGCCGACTCCGCCGTAACCTAATCGGCCGACTCCAGGCCGACCGAACATGTTCAGTCTTGGCCTGACTGGGAGAGCGAGGGCTCTCGGTGTTGCCAGATTCTGTGAGAGAAACAAGCGACCATGTCTATGAAAACCTACATTCACTGTTTCTCGTTGTCGCTCCCAGAAAGAGAGATTGATTGATTTGACCTACTTTTGCGCTGTGGTGATGTAATTTATTGGGAGAAGGTGTGTAAGATTCCAATAGTATAAACATTTTAATTGGCTTTCATATACTCTTAAAGGTAGGGTAAGTGATTTGCAATTATTCAAATAATTGCAAAATGGGTCTATGTTCTGATAGTGCTCGTTACTATAGAGTGTCTCCATGTCTCTCCAGCTCTTTATAAAACAGAAAATGTATTTTGTAGTTGTTGTTTTTTTGTAGTTTGTTTCATTTCCAATTTTATCCAACCAGGACAGAGAACTCAATCAGGATATAGATTAAACAAGTGAAATTGGAAGTGATGACACTAAGAAATGAGCAGACAAAATTTTAACTGGAACACTATACAAATTAAGCTTAAAAATTGGTACTTTCTCCTGATTGGCTGAGATTTTGACACCTACCGAAAAATGTATTTTCTGTTTATTAAAGAGCTGGAGAGACAGGGAGACATCTGTTACTGAACAAACACTCTATAGCAATGATTACTATCAGAATATAGTATTTTAACCTTTTAACAAAATACTTTTTGTTTTAACCAAAGAATATCACTTACCCTACCTTTAATACATTTTTTTCAAATGAGATTTGGCCCTATAGATCAAAATGTGCTCAGTTTTGGTTATTTTCTGGGTGTTCATTTCAATAAATTAATTAATGTATTTATTTTTGATTATTCGAATAACCGTTAAAAAAAAATGTGTGTACACGTCAGCAGTGGTGGAAAAAGTACTCAAATGTTTTACTTAAGTAAAAGTATCAATGCAATAGATGTACTCTGAGTATGTTACTGTCACGGTGCGGGGCAGAGAGGTGTAGGACCCAAGCGCAGACAGTGAAGCGGAGACAGAACGATTCAGATCCAGGGGGGTTTATTACTTAAACAGGGAATATAAAGACATATATAAAGAACACAGTGACAACATTAATGAACCAACACAGACTGGAAACAGAGGGGCATATAAATACACAGGGACTAACTAGGCACTGGTGAGAACAAAGGACAATTAACACATGATTGGCTGTAACAGAACAAGACACAGGTGAACTACAATTGCAAAGACATACTGGTGAGACAAGACAGGAAGCAACAATAGGGCAGACAGGAAACACCACGACAACACTACAAAATAAAGGTACAAGGAGAACAGGGAACAATGCAACAGAAAGAGTGGCCTAAACAGGCCTAAAGGGTCCAATACCATATACGGTCAGTGAAGGGCTAAATAATAAAGTCACTGTCCACGGTCTGAGGAGCGGACCGTGACAGTTACAAGTAAAAGTCCGGAATTCAACATTTACTTGAGGAAAAGTACTAAAGTATTGGTAGCAAAATGTACTGAAAGTACCAGAAGTAAAAGTACTAAAATGTTTGAAAATAGCAGATCTACAAGCTCAGAACGAGTCACATTGCAACACGTTGTGAGCTTGTAGATCTGCTATTTTCAAATAGCCTATAGGTATAAAATAGGGCTAACGTGGTTAATTTATGTTTTATAATGATTTATATCTGCAAAGTAACTAGTAACTAAAATGTTCAAATAATTGTTGTGGAGTAAAAGTATAGACAATTGGAAATACTCCAGTAAAGTAAAAGTACCTCAAAAAAGTACTTAAGTACAGTACTTTAGTAAATGTACTAGTTACTTTACACCACTGCATGTCAGTGAAGAAAAGACGCTGGGAACATCCCTATTTACAAGCGACTTTGCAGGGAAACAAGCCCAAAGTCGCTTATAATAAGCAGACCTGGCAACGCTGGCAGGCTAGGCTGAAAGTTATAATGCATTAGCACATCAATGGGCACGTCGGCTGACAGACTAAATGCCAACTTTTGCCAACCGAATACCAGTCTGTTGCAGTCTGAAGTAGTCTGAGGTAGTCTGAACTAGTCTGTTTGGTGGAGAGTCACCTTTAGAGACCTTTGGGAAGTCTTCTAATCTCTTGAACAGAGTGTGTTTGATGACTTCTGGCGATCCATAACTTTCTTCGAGCCGCTGCCATACCATGTTAAGCCCTGCAGTTGGGTTTAACAGTAACCCCAGTAAATTATGCCTAAACTAAACCTAACCTTATTCCTAAACGTTACCTCACAGTGCCAAAACCTAACCTTATTCCTAAACTTAACCTCAGTAAAATTATATTTCTAACCTTATCCTCATTCCTCAGTAAAACAAATACAAGACTACAAGAACCCCTTGTCTGCGAAAGAAATGGGGGTGACGTGTTTTGGGGCGAGTTTTCCGTTTACCGTTTCCCACGACAGTGCGGCCAGAAGACTGAACATAATGGCGCTGGAGGTCCAACCTACGACAAACTTTCTGGCCTGCTCCTTGTGTTGTGTGTTGTATGTTGTTCATTAGGCCTGTTAAATTCAGTGTAGATGAACAGGGGGGGGATGTTTATAAAAATACGGAACAAATTGCGTGTCTCGCTCTGGGGCAGAGAAGCATGCGACTGCCTGTCTCCCTGCCTCTAGTTGAAATGGGCCTGTGACGTTGAATTGTGGGCGTGCACTCCATCTCATATTTATAGGGGGCGGGGCTAAAGCCGCATTCCATTGAATCGAAATCCTAGAACAGAGATTATCTCTGTTCATAAAGGGAATATTAACTTGCAACCCATAAAATTTGCTCCGTGAACTGTTTGGGAAACAGTGAGCTAGACCTCTGGAGAGAGAAGACATCTCTGAATAAATAAATAAAGTTACTACTGTGACCATAGTAACTACTACTTCTCTACTATGTCCAAAAACACAAAAGGTCAAGAACGTGGCAGAATTCTAACAATAAGCAATGAATAGAACAAACAGGGGGACTTAAATGTCTGGAGATTATAGGATTATGTTACATTGTTAGAACTTACAGACCAATACACAAACATATGTATGTATGTATGTATGTATGTATGTATGTATGTATGTATGTATGTATGTATGTATGTATGTATGTATGTATGTATGTATGTATGTGTAATGTTCACAGCGCGATGATATCGCATCATATGTACACAGGACGTAATTATCTCATAAACCATATAAATATAATTTATGAATTAATTACAATATAATAATACATACATATATATATATATATATATATATATATATATATATATATATATATATATATATATATATATATTATTATTATTATTATTATTATTATTATTATTGAAACTTACGTCACTGTAATGTAACGTGAGTTCTTGGACAGGTTTGTATAAATGTCAATTTAATCAGAGAGAGATAATCTTTAACTGGTTCAACAAAAGAGACCAAAAATCATTGCTTTCAAGTTACAATAAAGATGGGTTTATTCAGACTTCACTGTTACAAGTATTTATAAAGCAACGCTTGGGAAACAGAAACTTATGTTGTGTATATAGTTAAATGTGGGGAGATAAAAACAAAGGAGAGAGAAAAAGTGTGCGGTGGAGACGAGGGGAGATGAGGCCTTTTGATCAGCCTCTGCTCCGAAGCGGCTGTGGGGTGCAGCGGCATCGGGTGGTCCCTTCGTCGTTGGTTGGTGATGGGAGAGCCAGGGAGGATTTTTCCCTTGGTGTCGTTGAGCCAACAGGAGGTCCTGTCTGGACCTCCTTGTCCGTGGTTCCGTATTGAAGAGCGTAGAGTAGTGTTCTTGGGGACTCTTTAGAGTTAAGATTTCTTTGAAATGTTTACAAGTCCTCTCTATGTTAATTCCTTATCTGCTGTGAGATTGCTGACTCTGAGGCACAGGGGGGGAGCAAAACCCTTCAGTGCACTTTATGACCGAGGTCAGCCATGGGCCCCTTGGGCCATGCCCAGGTCACTTCTACCCACCAGGCATACATCTGGAAATACAGCATAGTAATACATTTTCACATTATTGTCCATTATTGTCCACATGTCTCTCCATGAGGTCACGTGTAGAATGTCTTCTTTGTGGCGAAAACATGATTTTCCATGCGCTAAAAAGAGGGAGAGAGAGAGAGAGAGAAAGGGGGAGGGAAATGTCTCTGTGTGTGTGTGTGTGTGTGTGTGTGTGTGTGTGTGTGGGGGGGGGGTTCACAAAGGGGAAATGTGCCTTTTTCACCCCCCCTTTGTGGAGGTGACGGCCATCTGCTTGAATGATGTCCAAGGCCTGTTTTCTCGCAAGATCTGCCCTTCCTTCCTGGTTCTCCTCTTTGATGTCATCTACGTTATCTTTAGCAGGATGGGAGAGAGATAGTGGGAAATCCCAAACAGCCCCCTTGGTGTGGCAGTATGGTATTTTAACGGTTTGCCCGCGACGTCGCTCTGTTATCAACGTGTCGGTTACATATGTATGTATGTATGTGTAACCCTAAACCTAACCCTAACCCTAACCCTAACCCTAACCCTGTGGGTATGCGGTCCAACTAAGGTGGGACTCAGGGTAGTTGGACGCCTACTTGGATTAGCCGAGGAACGTTCCTTGTCTGTGAGAGCCTGTGGACCTCCTGTCCTCTAGGGGCAACAGAGGACCGCAAACGCCGAAAACGCTCCATGAAATCCTCCATTTTGTTTGACATGAAAGCATGAAATAAAGCAAGTTGTCTTCGAAAGTAAAGAAACTGTGGTTACATATGTAACCTCTAGTTTTTCCCGTTTTTGTAGTAATAGAAATGAATGTGTTTTGTGTCCACTTCCAGTTGACCTTTTTGTGTGACTTTTTTTTTTTTTTCTTTTTGACTTTTTCCCAGTTCAATACATTTTCTAACTTTCCAGGGTTGTGGTGTCCGTTTTTTCCTTATCTCCACATAAGAGATTGGTGTGTTTGATTTATTACTTTTAAATCTGGGGTGCCATTTTTCTGTAGCGGATTACCCTTTTACGTTCACTTGTTTGGGGTGCCAGCCGGCTTTTCAACCGACACATTTTTAGAGTGAATACCATAACAAGGGTAACGACCCACCGCAAGGATACACATTTGGAAACGCCATGCAACCTGCATGTACCACACAACATGAACCCATAAATTACACACCACACAGTCACAAAGAGGAAAAGACCCAATTCAACATTCAATTTCAATACAATTCACATTAAAGAAAATAACACACAGTCCTTGGTTAAATCAAAAAGTACCTTTTAGGATTTTATTCTTTACTCAGAGTTCATAGTTCAGTTCTTCAGTTCCACTTCCAAGCACAAAATACCCACAGTTAATATTACTTAATCCAAAAAACCCAAAATAAATCCTGTTTAGGAAACAGTTCCACGGCCCAAAATGAACAAAAATAACCCCCTTCAAAACTCCTCCAACCTCCACGCTCCGCCTGTTAATAGGCTCCAAAGAAAACTTTAACTCCAGCAACCAGGCTCCCCTTTACCTTTGGTACCGTGGCGTGGAATCCCGGATTAATGGCCGGTCCTGATCCGTCGTTGCTGTCGCCTCGCTGAGGTCCAGTTGTTGTTTGTTTATTTCTTTTGTCGCGGATCCAACGGTCCTCCCGACGCGGACTGTAAACACGCGTGGCGCACGGACGCTAAAACCCCTTTAAACATAGGCCTTTAATCGCAGCCTCTTCGGTTGTGTGATATCATATATATATATATATATATATATCTCTAGTTGGAGCAGTTTTTAAGGGAGAAATAGATGGGCCAGTGCAATAGAGCATTTAATTTGCCTTTTTAAACCACACTCATCATTAGCAATACCTAACCCTGTATGTATGTATGTATGTATGTATGTATGTATGTATGTATGTATGTATGTATGTATGTATGTATGTATGTATGTATGTATGTATGTATGTATGTATGTATGTATGTATGTATGTATGTATGTATGTATGTATGTATGTATGTATGTATGTATGTGTTAACCAGTAAAACAAAAAGTGCACAATAATATCTTGAAGAAGGTAGAATTATGAATGTATAATTCCATGACAGAGTGGACCCTATTATTGTATACTTATCAACACCAAACAGTACGGAAATATCCTTATTTCAGTCAAGAATATTGTCATAATAAATGTTGTTCATGTCCACAGAGAGAGGAAGAGGAGTAGTTGTGTTGTGACTGAGCAGGCGTCCAGGTGTTCAGGAGAGACATTCACAACCACACCTAGACTGAAGACATCCGGTCAAACCAGCTGTGGACAAAGTAAGACTGGACATAAGTTACACTAATTAACAATTCATGTTAATGACTTAAACATTTAAATGGCAGAAAAACATACTTAACTTACTTAACTAAAACAATTCACACAATATTATTTTCATGGATGTTTATTAATTCCTAAAGGAGGATTCAACACAATAATTTGAGTACACAGCTGTAAGAATGTACATGTTTAAAATGTCTTCATTGTCTTCTCATAGCAGACGTCAGTGTGCAGGAGCATTTAAAGGATTATAAGATCAGTTTGAATAGTCTTGATTGTGTGACAGAACACATCACTGAAGAGACAGGAACCTCCCTCACTGACATCTACACAGAGCTCTATGTCACAGTGGGAGAGAGTGAAGGGGTTAATAACCAACATGAGGTGTGGCAGATAGAGACACTTTCCAAGAAGAAGACCCCCCATGACAAACCAATCAACTGCTGTGACATCTTTAAACCCCTCCTCCTTGGCAGAGAGACACCCAGCAGAAGAGTTCTGACCAAAGGCATTGCTGGCATTGGAAAAACATTCTCTGTGCGTAAGTTCACTCTGGACTGGGCAAAGGGTTTAGAAAATCAAGATATCATTCTCCTGGTTCTCTTCTCATTCCGGGAGCTGAACTTGGTCAGAGATGAGCAGCACAGTCTTCTCAACCTGATCCATGTTTTCCACCCAACATTAAAGAAGGTCACAGCAGAGCAACTCGCTGTCTGGAAGGTTGGCTTCATCTTTGATGGTCTAGATGAAAGCAGGTTTTCACTGAACTTCCACAACAATGACATCATTTCTGATGTCACAGTGACATCATCAGTGGACGTGCTGTTGAAAAACCTCATCGAGGGGAATCTGCTCCCATTGGCTGTCATCTGGATAACAACCAGACCTGCTGCAGCCAATCAGATCCCTCCTGCATGTGTTGACATGGTGACAGAAGTACGAGGGTTCACAGACCCCCAGAAGGAGGAGTTCTTCATGAAGAGATTCAGTGATGAGAAGCTGGCCAGCACAATCATCTCACACATGAAGACATCAAAGAGCATCCACATCATGTGTCACATCCCAGTCTTCTGTTGTATCACTGCTACCGTTCTGGAGGACATGTTGAAGACAGACCAGACAGGACAAATGCCCAAGACCCTGACTCAGATGTACAGCCACTTCCTGTGGGTCCAAACAAACAGGAAGAAGCAGAAGTATGATGAGTCTCATGAACTGAATCAACAGCAGCTCATGGAGACTGACAGGGAAGTCCTTCTGAAGCTGGGCAGGCTGGCGTTTGAACATCTGCAGAAAAGAAGCATCATGTTCTACCAAGAAGACCTGGAAGAGTGTGGTCTTGATTTGAAAGACACCTCGCTGTACTCAGGAGTGTGCACAGAGATCTTCAAAAGAGAGAGTTTGCTCTTCCAGAAAACAGTCTACAGCTTTGTTCATCTGAGCATCCAGGAGTGTGTGTGTGTGTGTGTGTGTGTGTGTGTGTGTGTGTGTGTGTGTGTGTGTGTGTGTGTGTGTGTGTGTGTGTGTGCTATACTTACTTACTTACTTATCCCCATTACGCCGGCTGGCGCATAGGGCAGCAACAAAGTTTCTCCACTTGCATCTGTCTTTGGCCATCTTCTCTATGGTCCCCCAGCTCTGGTGTTGTTGCTGGAGCTCCTTCTCTATCGTCCTCCGCCATGTCGTTTTAGGCCTCCCTTTCTTTCTTTTGCCTTCTGGGGTCCAGTGTAATGCGACTCTTGGGATCGCGTTGATGTCCATTCTGAGGACATGGCCAATCCAGGTCCACCTGCGTTTATTGATTATGCAGAGCATGTCGTCCTGTTGGGTGATGTTGAGGAGATTAATGTTTGAGATGGTCTTGGGCCAGAATATTCGCAGGATTTTGCGCAGGCATGATGTGTGAAAAGTGGATAGTTTATGGATGTCGCTTTCTGTGGTTTTCCAGCATTCTGCACCGTATAGTAGTGTTGATAGTACGCAGCTTTGGTAGATCCGGAGTTTTGTTTTGGTGCTGTATAGGTTTGACTACCAGATTTGTTTAAGTCTTATGAAGGTTGTGTATGCCTTGTTGATCCGGTTTTGAATGTCCTTACTTGCTCCCCCATCATGGTGAATGATACTGCCAAGATATGTGAAATTATCTGCGTTTTCCAGGATCTGTTCCTCTATTGTTATATGTGTTGGTGTATTGGTGTTGATGGGCATGACTTTGGTTTTATTGTTGTTTACGATCAGACCAACTTGTTGGCCGTAGTGTTGGAGTCTGTTAGTTTTTTCTTGAAGATGTGTGTGTGTATGTGACATAAGGGCTAGGTCATCCGCAAAGTCAAGGTCTTCAATAGTGGAATGGAGGGTCCATCGAATTAGTAAGTACTAAGTATAGCAACGTAACTTACTTAGTTACTAAGTAGTAACTTGTGAGAAATAGAAGTTGTGGAGACCATTTTCCTGGTCCTGACAAGAGAAATGTTTTTTTTTATGGTTGAATTTGTATATACGTTTACAATTGGGAAAAGATTCATGTTAGGGTTAGGATTAGACATTTAGAGGTTAGGTTTAGGGATTAGAAATAGAGTTATGCCTGATTTATACTTGTGTTTAACTGGTGCTGTGCACCGAAAAATTGCCCACAACGTGTCGCAGGGCGAAGTGTTGTGGGCTTGTAGATCAGATTTGTTCAGCTTTAGGCTTGTGGTTAAAATGCCATATAGAATCACGTAAAATATTGATGTCCTCACAAGTATAGTTTACAAACGTGTGTGTGTGTGTGTGTGTGTGTGTGTGTGTGTGTGTGTGTGTGTGTGTGTGTGTGTGTGTGTGTGTGTGTGTGTGTGTGTGTGTGTGTGTGTGTGTGTGTGTGTGTGTGTGCATATATATATATATATATATATATATATATGGTCAAAGACATAAGACATAAGATTTTCAAGGTATCAAAAAATCTAATAGCAATTACAATTCCCTAAAATGATTTTGCCCATACACCTTTTGCCCATATAGTGTTTATATTTGAGAATAAAGCACAAAATAAATATAATATAAATATAATAAAGTATATATACTTTATATTTATTTTACACTTGTGCACTTTATTCTGCACTCCTAAGATGAGTGTTCATGTTAACATTTAGTTCTAAAATCAATTGTTTGTTTTTGGAGAGCCCTGTTAGTGTTGAATTTTATTATCATCATCATGCACGTAATGAAAGGTATAGGGTTGTTACTTGTTAATAATAATGTAATATAATATAATATAATATAATATAATATAATATAATATATAATATATAATATATAATATATAATATATAATATAATATAATATCAACACATGGCACTCAGTGACAATAACAATGTATACAAAATATATAAAACATAGTGACAAAACAAATAATCCTGAGGGTCTGTCTGTCTGTCTGTCTGTCTGTCTGCATTTTATTCCTTTGACAGATGCATACAATTATGTGCATGAACATGCATTTTGGCAATAATATCAATCAATCAATCAATCATTAAACATCTAATATAACTGCATGTAGGTAGTAATGTGGATAAGTGTGAGATTTTCACCATTTTGTTTTATTCATTATATTAACACAGGAATACCTGACGTGAAGATTGTTCTGCTTGGACTGACGGGCACTGGAAAGAGTGCATGTGGAAATACAATCCTGGGAAAGGAAAGCTTTGTATCAAAAGCCAGTGCAGTACCAGTTACTAGAGAGTGTCAGAAGGGAGAAGATGTTATCTATGATACACGTGTTACTGTAATGGATACACCAGACTTCTTTCATGATAACATGATAGCACGAAGCGATGTGACAGAGTTCAGTCAGTCAGGCTCTTGTGTGTACTTACTTGTGATGCAGGTGGGCAGATTCACAGATGGTGAGCGAGACATACTGAAAAGGTTGGAAAACGTTTTAAATGATCAGAAACTTAGTGAGAAGACAATTGTTCTCTTTACTCGTGGAGAAAACCTCAAACAAGCAAACATGACCCTGAAAACATTTGTGGGTGGGTCTGACCCTCTTCTGCAGCAAATTGTTCGGAAGTGTAATGGCAGGTTCCATGTGTTTGAGAACAACAGCTCAGATAAAGAGCAGGTAAAAACCCTAATGCACATGGTGCAAGACCTAATTGATCGTGACGGGGGTTTGGAAGATAGTGAGTGCCAGGGAGGAATGTGGGCTCAATTGAAAAAAATGTGGACTGATTGTCACATTTTATAATAAAAAAAAAGAGAAAGGTGAACACCTGCATAGGGCCTACAAATTCCAACATAAAACAGGCCAACTCAATCTCATTCTTTGTTAGGGGTCAGCAGGGTTGCATTGCTCATGGAACGGTCTTGCAAGCCGTGCAGGAACCTATTTGACCAGGAGCACGCGCAGGCATATCAATTGTCCATTGTGTGACCTGTAGTGTAGGTGTTAAGCGACGTGCGTGTCACGTCATTAAAATAGAGTGCAACCACGTTCCAATTCAGCATTGCAACACTGGTCAGGCAGCTCTGCTGCCGGTCCCTCTTGTATTTGCAATTCTTTTTTGATCTTCTGCCAGGAAATCTGCCTTCCCATGCATAAATATAAACAAAACTTTGCACAGTCCTATGCCAAACGGTGGTACCAGCAATTGTGTTAAGTTTAAAACTTTGAAAATTCTAAACAAATCAGTTTTACTAACTCAATGAAGCTCCAATGTTTATGAAAATGAATTACACAATGATGTTGTAGTCATCATAATTATCATTGCAGTCATAGTGTGGTGAATTTCAGGTTGTTTCTTTTTTTTTTCACGTATGGAGCAAGCGATCAGTCCCTGTTAATAAATACATTGCTGTTTAATAAATTACAACATCTCTATGTTGTCTAGATCAAATACATTTGTCAGAATTTTGTCTTGTTAACTGAATTATTCCCCCCCAATACTTATTTGCTTGATTAAATTGACTTATCTCACTCACATTCAGATTCGGATGGCAGTAGCTCAGGAGCTAGCTTTGCACTGGTGTCTGCTTGTGAGTTTGAGCCGTGGGTGATGTAAATAAACATGTTAAGGCCTACTCAGGCATTGTGGAATAGTTATCTAGCTACGTGAGACTATACCTTCTCACCAAACCAAATCAATGCACCTCTGTGAGTTCATCCATTCTCACCACATGAAGGCTTTCATGTCAAGGTATCAACAGAGGCAGATCACCACCTTGTTGCCTCTTTGAGAATTGCAACCAACTGTGACTTTGCAAAATAATAGTAGTCTACAATATGTTTATTATGTGGTGTTGTATTGTCAAATAAACCTTGATAACTGAGAAATTATTTCATTAACATTGTTAAGTAGCCAAACTTGATTTGTACAGTGTGCTATCATCAGTATTTTGAAAGTCCCTTTTGTGTCCTCTTCATTATTGTTTGATGGTCATAACACTTTTCTTCACAAATAGTGAGAATGTATCTTGCCTTGACTATTCATGTTAAATTATATTATTAAATGTTAGGTTTTATTATTATTACATTATTGAGTTATTCTATATTTTCACTATTCTAATTAAATGGTGCATTTATATAGCGCTTTTATCCAAAGCGCTTTACATAGATTGTGCATTACATTCACCCATTCACACACACATTCATCCAAAAAGAATAATATTAAAATTAACTGGGGACCCCCCACCCTTACAAGCACATGGAATTGTAGGCATTACATTTAGTTTGACTTGGTTCCACAGATAAACATTGTGAAAATAGCCGAACTAGATCGACGATTTCCACAATGTTTACCTCTTTCTTACGAAATATTTGACAATTAAAATAATAATAATAATAATAATAATAAACTTTATTTATATAGCACCTTTCATGACATAAATGCAGCGCAAAGTGCTTTACAGAACAAAACAAAAACAAAAACAAAAAAATTATAAAATGCACAATAAAACAGTGGCAAAAAACAGTGGCATAAAATGAATGGCTAAAACAATACATAACAGGCAGTGAGGCAATGAGCAAAACAGTAAAGACATGAATAACAACACAGAGATTTAGAAGAGAAAAAATCAACTAAAAGCAAGAGTGAAGAAATATGTCTTGAGCTGTGCTTTAAAACTGTCCACAGAGGGTGCCTGTCTTATGTGTAATGGGAGTTTATTCCAAGCCGTCGGACCGTAGAAGCAGAATGCTGCTTCACCGTGTTTTTTATATGACATTTCAGGCACTTCGAGTAGGCCTGCACTAGAAGACCTGAGGGGGCGGTTTGGAACGTATTTAGGGAGGAGGTCATAGAGGTAGGAAGCTGCCAGACCATTGAGAGCTTTATAAACAAGTAAAATAATTTTAAATCAACCAATCCTAAAAACAACCGGGAGCCAATGTAGTGATGCTAAAACTGGAGTGTATGTTCTCTCATCTTAGTTTTAGTTAAAACTCTGGCTGCCGCATTTTGAACTAGTTTGTCGGTTGTTTTCTTTGGCAGGCCAGAAAAAGTGCATCACAGTAATCAAGTCGAGAGAACACAAAAGCGTGGATCAGCGTTTTTGCATCGTCCAACGACAGATAGGCTCTAATTCGTGCAATATTTCTCAGATGGAAGAAAGCAATCTTGATAATATGACTAATATGTGTATTACATTTTAATTCAGAATCAATAATAACCCCCAGGTTTTTGACTGTAGTGTTACTTCCTACAGTCATATTACCAAGCCTACTTGTTATTGACCCTCTCTGCTCATTAGAGCCAATTATGAGAACTTCTGTTTTATCCTCATTTAGTTTGAGAAAGTTCTCAAGGGTCATAAAGGGCATTCTATTGTAATTCTAGAAATGTGCAAATACCCTATATACACTTATACTGCATGTTGGTTTGTTTACTGTTGAGTGAGAAAACAATGTTGCACATAAAGCTAATCATCTGGGGACCCCCCAAAATAATTTGGGGACCCCTAGTTTGGGCCATACTTTGATAAAGTGAGTAAAGGGCCACAGCGTTGATTTTTTTTACGTCACAACTGGTGTACTCTGAGGTTACAATTCAAAGATTACTTACATAAAACAACCTCAATGCACTCAACTTTTAAGTTAGCCTATACTCATTTATATCTTGACAATTGTCTTATATGCACCACGTTATACTGTAGGTTACGGATGAGACACCTATTTATCATTTCAGCACATACAGTTACCTGCATCAGTGGAATGGAAGTATGGACTCAAATTTTATGAATTGCTAATGTGGAATTGCGTAAAATAAGCCTCAGAATCCGCTGTCTTTCATAATTTAGATTAAAGACGTGTGAATATTGTCTACTCTTTAATCCTAGTCTCAGAGTTACATATACCATAAGGGTCCATTTGGACCCCTACTGGTCTCTGGGCCCGACATTGAGAACCAGTGGTCTGTATGACATTATATGTGTGTCCAAGAGAAATTTCTCCCACGGGAGACAAAATAAAGTAAGAGAGAGAGAGAGAGAGAGAGAGAGAGAGAGAGAGAGATACATGTATATATGTCACAGGGTGTTTGGAGAGCCAGGGTGATTGAAGACAGAGCGCTTGTTTTTAGGCACGGGGCTTCGGGGCGATGCGGGGCTTTTCGAGACAGGGTTTATTAGCGAGGCTCGTGAGGAGGAGGAGGAGGACGGCGCTGCGATGCGGGGGGTTATTACGCGAGGCTCGCGAGGAAGAGGAGCCTCCTCCTCCTCCTCGCGTTTTAAACCGTCCCGTCCTCTCCTTCTCTCCTTCTCCTCCGAGGAGGAGGAGGAGAAGGAGAGCGCGGAGTGGCGGGGCTTTGATGCGCCGACGGAGACCTGTCTTTTGTTGTTCCCCCCCACATAGCTATAGGGGAACCATAATATCTATGAGGGGAACGCTGAACACGCGTTCACACGCACGGCGCGCCGACTTAGTGGAGCTTGAGGCCGAGGAAGCGCGCCCTCGCGCCTCCAGGCGCGAGTGCCCGCGGTGACCGGCCGACGCTCCACTAGTCGACTCAGCGCCGTTTGATTTGTAAACCGATAGGGACAGAATAGTTCTTTTCATGGATCACTGTGTGTGTGTGTGTGTGTGTGTGTGTGTGTGTGTGTGTGTGTGTGTGTGTGTGTGTGTGTGTGTGTGTGTGTGTCAGGGAGAAACTAAAACAAAAGCCAGCAGAACACAATAAAAGTATCTTAACAGTCCATTGAAAGCATGTGCGCGTGTGCGTGCGCGCACGCGCGTGTGTGTGTGTGACTGTGTGTGTGTGTGTGGTAGCGGCCATATATGCTTGTGCACAAGCCTGGCTTGTGGCTCCCTCTAGTGTCTAGTGTTGCTTCTACAGAATTGCTGGGTGGGTGGTAAAAACGAGCGAGCCTTCTTCAATCACCCTGGTTCTCCATTCACCCTGTAACATATATATATATATATATATATATATATATATATATATATATATATATATATATATATATATATATATATATATATATATATATATATCATATATATATATATAAATCATTTTGAAATATTATAGAAACAATATATGAACATGATTTTTTTTTTTTTAATCTTTCGAAATAAAGCAAATGCAAATCCGCTGCTCTTCTCATTTAACCTCAACCTCAAAAACCAAACCAACCAAACCAGATTGGAGTTGGATGGTTGTATGAAGTCTGAACAAGGCTAAGGAATGTGGTATAAATCTTTTTTTTTTTGTTGTGCTGTTCATACTGCATAACGAAAAAAACATCACATGGATGCACCTGGGACGTATCATCAGTGTTGTAGCCTGGGGTCAACAGGTGTTTTCGGGTCTCGCAACATACACAGGTCCAGGACCTGAGCGTTGCACTAGACTACCCCGCTCCAAACATTTCATTCTGGCCTGATGGCCTCTTGAGCCATGGTGGTACTGCAGGCTCGCCTTGCGGCTTGCTTGAATGGCCCTCATCGACTTCACATCCTGATGTCAGTGGCGTAGGCAGGAATTAATTAGTGGCTAAGCCTGGCATGAAATGGGTAGGCACATGCTGTGCGCACGCTTATTTTTGCCTTCAATTTCCTCAACATGTTAAATCAGGTGTCTTTGAGATTGACAGGTGTCGCAATGTTACGGCAGTCCCGTTGACAGCCCGACATCGTTAAAAAAAATTAAACCAAACGGTCAGTTATAGGCTGCTACAAGAGACTTCATCCCAACACATTCCCAAATGTAAACTACTAGAAGTTCTGCCGAACGTCTAGCGCCCACGCAGCGCCCACTTGGCAGCGCAGATCACTGACGTAGCGTCATGAGGGCCAGTGGGAGCTATGTGAGGCAGTACTTGATGCTGCTGTCTGGAGACTGGCCTAAGCATGACACGACCAATGAGAGTTAGCGCTTAGGTTGTTGCTAAGATACGGTGTATGGCACAAAGCGTCTCTGCCCCATAGCTTGTAGATCTCGCACACATGATTGGCGTAGCCTGCGTTGCCAGGTCTGCCTTTTGTATAAGCGATTTTGGGCATATTTGGGTGCGCTTTTGGGTCTCGTTTGCATAGACCACAGCAGCGCTTGTTTCTCGCCCGTTTCACGGATGTGGCAAGGAAGGTGTTGGGTTGCGTGTGGGGTAGTTGGGGTTGCTCGTGCGCGCGCATCCAGGCAGGCC
Organism: Gymnoscopelus braueri; assembly: GCF_963280865.1. Lineage (NCBI taxonomy): Eukaryota > Metazoa > Chordata > Actinopteri > Myctophiformes > Myctophidae > Gymnoscopelus > Gymnoscopelus braueri. Next base: position 53,647,170 of record NC_137606.1, read on the forward strand.
CATGGGCAGTTCTGCCGATGCAACTTTGACCTAACTGTAACCTACCGAGGCACACCGAGGCACACCAGGTCGCGCATGCGCCTTATTCCCAATTGTATAATAAGATCATTCAAACAACCATGAAACAACAGTAACAACACACTCTCCCAGCCTTTATTAGCATCATAATACTGTGTTGATAATCTACTGGTTTGGTGTCAACTTGTGACTTTTTCACTCGTAGCAAGTGAGTGCACACACACACACACACACACACACACACACACACACACACACACACACACACACACACACACACACACACAAACACACAGGAATTAACATTTCTGAGAGTCGATTTGTCTGACGATAACGTTGAAGTGCGTCGAAGCGTCATTTGATGACGGCATCATTGTTACGCAAGGGTGGGGGGGGCACACAGATTGAAAGGAAGAATCAAACCTGTCCTTGACCAATCCTACATACAGTTAGCATTCTGTACACATGCACACACTGGAGCAAAAATAATGATAATAATAATAATAATAATAATAACAACAACAAATTAAAATAAAATCCTCAGGTAGGACATATTCCCAATAACCAGGCGGAATGTTCTTTCTCCCTCCTGCTTCCTCTGTTAAGCAGTGGCTGGTTTTGCAGGTGTGGGCTATGATCCGAACAATAGCTGGAGTTAGCAATTGTTCAGATAAAGACAAGGAAGTGTGGATATATTATCACTAGAGCAGCAGGCATTACAGTATTTATTTATATTAGTAAAATATATTAGTTTTGTGTTCACAGCGCTAGACGGAGGCAAACAGATGTCGCTGAATGGCTGTGCCTCAAGGAGCTTGTGTATAGCAGCAGTCAAGATATCCGGATTCATCGATGCTGAAACAATCTGCTGTGACGGTGAATTTTGCAATGATCCCTCACGCAGTGGCAAAAGCACAGATAAAGGCAGCACCACAAGCACAGATACAGGCAGCGCCACAAGCACGCTGTTAGCTTCTTGTACCTGATAGCACCAGTGGTCTCTGTTATTCGGTTCAACTGAAGGGAGTCTCACTTTGTTGAGATCATGCATCATGCATCATGCAAAACACATTCACCTGGACTCACCTGGCTTCGCGACAAAAACTGTCCAATTGCGGTGTCATGTCATCGTTCCGACATAACATTATTCTGACATCCCGTTGGTCCCATTATAACCCTATCCCTAACCCTAACCTCACACTAACTTATGGTGACCAACAGACACAACAAAAGGGTGTTTGGCATTAAACAAAAAATACAAGCTAACACTAAAAACTGTATTTACTTAATCACCTGCACCAAATGTAACCTTCAATATGTGGGTGAAACACAAAACACAATCGCCACCAGATTAAACCAGCATAGATATAATATAAACAATGCCAAGAAGACCAATTTAATAATTGTTCAACACTTTATGACACATGGAATAAATTCCCTAAAAGTCTCTGGCCTAGAACATAACCCAAATTGGACACTAGGACAAAGGCAATATAACGAAAGACAATGGATAAACAGATTAGGTACAATTTTTCCAGAGGGACTTAATATGACAAACACTAGAAACACACAAACCAACCCTTCTTAATTAAATCATATTAACTGACAGAAACACACAAAGAGACCACCAGGTACTCAGAGAGAACTAAAAGAACAAGGACCCACTCAGAGAAAGGAGGAGTAACACCTGACCTAGATACTAGAGTCGACTAAGGACAATCACAGAAGCATCAACGACCCTAGGGGAAGACAAGGGGTTTCTTCCTGACCCATAGCTTAAGACCCAAATAGGTGTGAGGGTAGTCAACCCAAATGCCCACTCAAACCTTCAAAAGGACTAAGTGGGTTAAGACACACATAATCAAACAATGGACCTAGGAAGACTTAGATGAACAAATGTGAAATAATAAGGACCTTAAAATTAAATGTTTTAAGGTCCTCATTACTCTAACCCTAACCCTTGTAGCAGAAATGGAGAGTTGTGTCAGTCCCAGCAAAGACGCACTAGGATTGACCAGTAGTCACTCGGAGGGTAAGTTGGGGCAAACGCAGTCCCCACAAACATCTTACTATTCTGTGCCTATCGGGACATCATGCGCGTCAATCCCGGGGGGGACGGGGGGGTTTTGTCCCCCCCTAGCTTCAGATTGGACCCCCCCAAGTCAGATTGGACCCCCCCCAAGTAATTTAGGATAATTAAAAAATATTTTTTTAATTTAAGTTAATAGAATCCGAACCCGCTTTTGAAATCATGACATGCACTAATAAACACTAATTTATCCCCCCCCCCCCCCCCGTGTAAATCCCAAAATGGTTTGGTCCACAGCACCGCATTCCTCCTCACTGCACGGTGAAAACACTCGCCCCAAATACACACTCGCCCCTATTTTTTCCGCCGGCCGAGGCCGCCGGATATACCCGGGGCGAGTGTGTTTTGGGACGATGCGTTCTTGTATTGTATTTATCCCCGGCCACACAGCAACATCCAACATGTGGTTTTTCACCGGTTTGTTTACAAGTCGAATTTGGGGAAAGAGCTCAACAACATAACGAGACACGAGAGGATACAAGAGCTATCTGTGCTAGCTGCAAAGTGTGCAGATTTAAGCAAGTATTTTAAAACAGTGAAAGCTACCGAGGAAAAAGAAACAGAGAGTGATAGACCCCCGCCGACTCAAACTAACGACCACGGGAGTTTATCATCAAATCCAAGGATTCGTAGTGTATAATTATAAACAAGAGCTATCTGTACTAGCTGCAAAGTGTGCATATTTAAGCAAGTATTTTAAAACAGTGAAAGCTACAGAGGAAAAGGAAACAGAAAGTGATAGACCCCCGCTGACTCAAACTAACGACCACGGGACTGACGGGAGTTATCATCAAATCCAAAGATTTGTTTTGAATAATTATAGGTAGTTTGACCAAAACCGAAGTGAAGAGGAGGACACGGAGAATGTCGGTCATCAGTGATCAAAGGATTTAGCAGCTGCAATTTTGATAATGTTAGGAGCAATGCAATAGACCTGGACCAGCCCAGGCAACAGTGACACTACGACCAGGTAGGGTCCAGTGTTTCCAAATGGACTGCAGTCTGCAGAGACCATGTATTATGCAAGTACTGTACATAATGAAGTTGACCAAAGTTTCTCAGCTGCATTATATTTGTTATTAGTGTCTGTCTATCCTGAAACAAACCAACTCCAAGTGCGGCTGCCTGGTGATGAGTAAATTTACTAAGTTAATATAAAGCAAACTTCATGTTCTGAACAAAACTCACAAGCCTCTGTGCCAAACCTTCTATTCGTTATACTTTACAGTAGCTATTGATAATCGTAGATGGTTGATGCTCAATTCCTCTGCTCTGCTCATTATTTGAAACAGCCAGTGGTGGGTAAAATACAATTTATATTACTCCTACTTGGCAGTTGGCTGTGCCTCGGCCTGTGTTTTGCCTTGAGGTGATCAGGGCTACTCATCCCCAAGTCCTTTAGAATAATAAAAAATGAATGTTAAAATAGTATTTTGATATTAAATCAGTAAAATTAGGCAAAATAACATAACAATAACCTAACCCTAAAACCGAAATAAAGTAACCAAAATCCAAGAAAGAAACCTCCCAAATCCGCCATATAACCAACATTTTTCGCGATTTCGGCGGCCGCACGCGAGGGACCCCCCCCAGCCTCAAGACAGATTGACGCCCCTGCGGGACATAATTCGGACGGGGCTGAGTAGGCTCAAAGCGAACTTCGCAACGTTCGGCGCGCGCTCGGTGGTGCCTCTCGTGGCTCAAGTTCGCTTGAGACTGCGCCCCTCCATCGCGGTTTGGTCCATAACTATATTTGTATTCTTAAATCTTTTATTGAGTCCTAGTCCTGTACCATTCTTATAATGAGACTATGGATGATTTTTGGTATGCGGTCCAACTAAGGTGGGACTCAGGATGGTTGGACGTACCTGCCATGCACAGTCCCCAGTGAACATTTCTCACAAAGTTCACTGGCAATTTTATCTTATAGTTTGTAAACATGCGTAAAAACCTAAACCTTAAAGAAAGGTAAAATGGTTAACCCTAATTGGGAATCCTTCCCCCTTTTTTTAAAAAAGCTCTAGGAAAGGCGAAACAGCCAAAAAGAACTTAGGGCAAAGATTTAGAATTTAGATTCAAGACGGTAGCACTTTATAATAACTATACACTATAAAGCATTAGTTAAGCATTAGTAAATGCTTAATTCCTCATGAACTCATCATTAGTAAAGCATTATTCATACATTACTAAGCATTAGTAAACACAGTTATAAATGTTGCAACTATACAATATTAACTCTTTGACTGCGGACGACGCGATAACGCGTCAAGTGCTACTTTGTCCAGTTGGCCGTCGACGCGCTCGACGCGCTGGACGCGCGTTCATTGTTTAATCTCTGATTGCGCTATGCTGCTTAATATTCAATGTTATTCTCGAGTTCCACTTACTTCACGGACATCTGCATCCGGTTCCATGACCTGGATTCCGTTTCCGGTTTTTGATTCTTTTCCCCAGTCATTTTCGTCCAAAATAGGTAAATAAACGGGTTTTCACACGGTATAACGGACAAACGGAACGGTTCTCTTCTATAATCTATGGTCTGGGTGACGATCAGTCATCGCCGTCGTATATCACAACGTAATTTTCGCCGATCAAAACAATGGGGGGGACGTCACATCCGTTTTCATGTTTTTCCTTGTCTAATCTATGAAGAAGGGTGAGAGAGACCCAACGACATGGATCAAGCTGTCATGTGCTGCGCTCTAGTGGCGGAATTGTGCTGGGTCTTTACATTATGTGTCCAAAATTGCTGGCACTGGGGGAGTACTTTATGAAAATACTCTGGCAGTCAAAGAGTTAAGTATTAGTTAAGCACTAGTAAAACACTTAATCCATCATTAATTTGTCATTTGTATAGCATTATTCATACATTACTAAGCATTAGTAAACACAGTTATAAACCTTTCAACTAAACACGATTTACAATTAGTTAAGCATTATTAAGTATTTACATCATCATGAATTCATCATTTACATAGCAAGTAAGTACTTTATTCATCTTGAATTCATCATTTATATAGCATTAATAATACATTAATAAGCGTTTGTAAACACAGTTATAAGTGTTTTATTGCCCATTGATAACCTAATCTTTAATGTGCTTAATGATTGTATTCTCATACTTTGTAAATGATAGATTCAACATTTATAAATAGGTATTATATCAATTTACAAACCAGTTATTTATGAGTTGTTAATGGTTCATACGATCATTTAGAAAGTCTAAGTAAACACCATATACAAACCACTTGGTTGTATATTTATGCGGACATTTGTACATGGTTAGCGAGTGTGTTAATAAATGTCTTATAAACACTTATTCATACTCAATGAATGATTTATTAAGGTAGTTACTACTTGTTAGTTAAGTATTTTGCGTGAGCCCATCTAAAGTGAGGACTATCTATGCCTTATAAAGCATTTATAAATGAGATAGCGTGAGCCCATCTAAAGTGAGGACTATCTATGCCTTATAAAGCATTTATAAATGAGATAGAAGCAGTGATATAGAAAGTGCCAATATTTATTGCAACAATTGAGACAGAACATGGCCCGTGCAGTGTAAAAATAAAACATTCTTGTGCTGTATGAAAATAAACAAACAATATGCAATGCTATAAACATGTACACATGGCTGATAAATTAAATAAACATTTTACTGCATGAAAATTAAACAATAAACAATCTGCTATGCTATAAACATGTAAACATGGCTGATAAATTAAGTAAACATTATTGTACTTTATGAAAATAAACCATACAGAATCTGCTATGCTATAAACATGTAAACATGGCTGAAAAATGTAATAAACATTCTTGTACTGTATGTATGAAAAAAATAAATCTGGGTTCTGCCTTCACTATGGGTATAGCCACCCTTGCAGAGCTAGGCAGACAGTTAACATCAGAAGGTAAAAACAACAAAAAAAGGCTTGTTTTGGGTTTCTTCTTTAAATTATCTTCTTTGTTTTTTCTTATTTGTAGAACAGCAATGACATGAAATACACATAGAATGGATTTGTTAAATAGTGTTTTCCACAGTAAATATTTTAACTTTTTAACGAAATAAAGAAATGAATTAACTTGCAAACATGAATTAAGCAGCTAAACATTCACACAGTTGCAATGATATGAAATTAACATGTACATAAACACATCCCTGATTTTGCTGGAAATAATAATATGCAAATCTCTCCCAATATGCACAAATAAATCACTTGAGTGAAAATGAAAACACAACATTGCTCCCTATAATGGCATTACAGCATTAGCTCAGAGCAGAATAGCCTAAAAGCTAACATGATACACAGCAGCCTGCAGCCTAATGGCTGACAGGCTAACAGGCTAACAGGCTAGGCCATATGACTGGTACTGATTAGCAACAAACATGACGTTTTTGCCACAGACAGAATACACAGTTGGGCTGTGAAAAAGGTTCTAGCAATCATGTTTCATCATTACTGAGACAATACATCACAAGGCCAGTACTTACAGACACAGCTGCACATAGCTTTGCTCTATGCTAAACAGGAAGTGAATGCATTCTGCAGGTCAAAATGTACTCTTTGGTTTTGTTTGGCAACGGCCGCGGGTTCACGAAAAAGGAGTAGATATACCTCGGTGCCAGATTTTGCAAAAAAAACTAGCGGCCAGGTCTTTGAAAACAAGCCCAAAAGAAGCAAGCAACTAGGCTCAGTTTTACCAGCTATCGGCCATTTGAAAATAGCAGATCAACAAGCACACAACGTGTCACATCATGACACGTTGTGAGCTTGTAGATCTGTTATTTTCAAAAACATATTGGGAAAAAAAGTTAAATATTTTCATGAAAAAATGTGGGAACCACTGGTTTAAAAAAAAACATTAGAAAGCAAGCCCAATTAAGCAACTACACTTAAAAAAAAAAAAGTTTATTACATTGTATAACATTGTCCACCTACCTGCCCACTGTGGGCGTGGCCAGGTAGGGGATATCAATGTGTTTCCTGTTTACCAGTGTTGCCATGTCTGCTTATAATAAACAATTTGGGGCTTTTTTTTAAAGTGTAGTTGCTTCATTGGGCTTACTTTCTAATGTTTTTTTTAAACCAGTGGTTCCCAAAAATGTTCATGGAAAGGAAAGGAAATGAAATATTTTACTTTTTTCCTAATATTTTTTTGAAAATAACAGATCTACAAGCTCACAACGTGTCTTGATGTGACACATTATGAGCTTGTTGATCTGCTATTTTCAAATTGCCGATGTAAAGTGGTAAAACTGAGCCAAGTTGCTTGCTTTTTTGGGCTTGTTTTCAAAGACCTGGCCACTTGTTTTTTTTGCAAAATCTGTCAACACCTGCAGTGTGCATTCACTTCCTGTTTAGCATAGAGCAAAGCTATGTGCAGCTGTGTCTGTAAGTACTGGCCTTGTGATGTATTGTCTCAGTAATGATGAAACATGATTGCTAGAACCTTTTTCACAGCCCAACTGTGTATTCTGTCTGTGGCAAAAACGTCATGTTTGTTGCTTATCAGTACCAGTCATATGGCCTAGCCTGTTAGCCTGTTAGCCATTAGGCTGCAGGCTGCTGTGTATCATGTTAGCTTATAGGCTATTCTGCTCTGTACTAATGCTGTAATGCCATTATAGGGAGCAATGTTGTGTTTTTATTTTCACTCAAGTGATTTATTTGTGCATATTGGGAGAGATTTGCATATTATTATTTCCAGCACAACCAAGGATGTGTTTATGTAGGCCTACATGTTAATTTCACATCATTGCAACTGTGTGAATGTTTAGCTGCTTAATTCATGTTTGCAAGTTAATTCATTTCTTTAAAAGCATTGTTAAAATATTTACTGTGGAAAACATTATTCAGTACACATTTTAACAAATCCATTCACTGTGTTTTCCATGTCATTGCTGTTCTACAAATAAGAAAAACCAAAGAAGATAATTTAAAGAAGAAACCCAAAACAAGACTTTGCCTCCAAACAGATTTTTTATTTTTTTACTTCCTGAACTGTCTGCCTAGCTCTGCAAGGGTGGCTATATGCATAGTGAAGGCAGAACACAGAATGTTTTTCTTTTCATACAGTACAAGAATGTTAATTACATTTTTCAGCCATGTTTACATGTTCATAGTATAGCAGATTTTTTTATTGTTTATTTTCATAAAGTTAGTAAAATGTTTATTTAATTGATCAGCCATGTTTACATGTTTATAGCATAGCAGATTGTTTATTGTTTATTTTCATGAAGTAAAATGTTTATTTAATTTATCAGCCATGTTTACATGTTTATAGCATAACAGATTGTTTATTGTTTATTTTCATGAAGTAAAATGTTTATTTAATTTATCAGCCATGTGTACATGTTTATAGCATTGCATATTGTTTGTTTATTTTCATACAGCACAAGAATGTTAATTGTATTTTTACACTGCACAGGCCATGTTCTGTCTCAATTGTTGCAATAAATATTGGCACTTTCTATATCACTGCTTCTATCTCATTTATAAATGCTTTATAAGGCATAAATAGTCCTCACTTTAGATGGGCTCACGCTATCTCATTTATAAATGCTTTATAAGGCATAGATAGTCCTCACTTTAGATGGGCTCACACAAAATACTTAACTAACAAGTAGTAACTACCTTAATAAATCATTCATTGAGTATGAATAAGTGTTTATAAGACATTTATTAACACACTCACGAACCATGTACAAATGTCCGCATAAATATACATCCAAGTGGTTTGTATATGGTGTTTACTTAGACTTTCTAAATGATCGTATGAACCATTAACAACTCATAAATAACTGGTTTGTAAATTGATATAATACCTATTTATAAATGTTGAATCTATCATTTACAAAGTGTGAGAATACAATCATTAAGCACATTAAAGATTAGGTTATCAATGGGCAATAAAACGCTTATGACTGTGTTTACAAAGGCTTATTCATGTATTATTAATGCTATATAAATGATGAATACATGATGAATTAAGTACTTAATTGCTATATAAATGATGAATTCATTATGAATTAAGTACTTACTAATGCTTAACTAATTGAAAATTGTGTATAGTTGAAAGGTTTATAACTGTGTTTACTAATGCTTAGTAATGTATGAATAATGCTATACAAATGATGAATTAATGATGAATTAAGTGTTTTGACTAATGCTTAACTAATACTTAATAGTGTATAGTTTCAACATTTATAACCGTGTTTACTAATGCTTAGTAATGTATGAATAATGCTTTACTAATGATGAGTTCATGATGAATTAAGCATTTACTAATGCTTAACTAATGCTTTATAGTGTATAGTTAATATAAAGTGCTACCCATATTACTTGTTTAAAAAGTAATATAGTTACTTTACTTATTACTCCCTGCCAAAAGTAATTAGTTACTTTACTAGTTACTGGAAACAAGTAATATATTACTTTAAGTTACATATTACTTTAGTTACTTTCCAACACTGTTGGAAAAGTTACTAAAATATTACTTTCCAACACTGTGTTGGAAAAGTTACTAAAACATAGTAATAAATTACTTATTATAAATTACTTGTTTAAAAAGTAATATAGTTACTTTACTTATTACTCCCTGCCAAAAGTAATTAGTTACTTTACTAGTTACTGGAAAAAAGTAATAATATTACTTTAAGTTACATATTACTTTAGTTACTTTCCAACACTGCCTGCGAGTGAGTGTGCATTTAGATATGTCTATATTCATGTGTGTGTGTGTGTGTGTGTGTGTGTGTGTGTGTGTGT